>NC_092096.1:21814710-21914710 GCF_045679555.1 Salvelinus alpinus
AGTCCTCTAGACTAATGGAATCTGGACTCATCTCAGTTGGGCAGGTGGAGTCCTCTAGACTAATGGAATCTGGGCTCATCTCAGAGACTTTCAAAAGAGAGATGTCACAGAGCGACAGCCGAGGAACCTGCGAGCATCGATAATCAGTGATAGATGAGAAGGGGTTGCAAGAAGCTTCAGAAGATGCCTGGCGGTGCAAACAACCATTTATTTCAGCAAATGTTTTATGATCTGTCGGTTCTCAGTGCTACCGTTCCATTGGCATTAATCTGGAGCTGGGATTGTGCGCTCAGACCAGGCCGGTAAAATGTTACGTTCCTAGGAAACTACAAGTGCTGTAAATTATTTCCTTTGTTGTATATGCTACTTCTTCCTTAACAGGATAGTTCACCCATTTTACAAAGTGTTTATCTGGCCATTGTCTCCAAATGCTAACTTTTTAGCATTTGTGGCACAAAACCCAAAGCAAGTCAGTTTTTCCAGTATTTGAATGTTTTATTTGAGGTGAACTATCCCTTTATACATGGTCATTTGAAGTCAGGTTCAGCGGAGTTCTCAGCACAGATTTGTTCTTTAACCTATTTAAAGTGGTTAGTATTATACTGTAAATGAGCCTCTGATCACACGTTGTGGTGAATATGAAATGTTTGTTTGTCTAGAGTTTAGTAGAGGCAGATCCTCCCTCAGCAGAGTGTGAGAAACCGGCTAGGTTTTGTGGTGGTACAAATCACTTACTTTCTGCTTAGGCCTAACCCCTCTGCCTGTGTCCCTCTTCACAGGAATCACAACCCTTCTCAACAGGCTAGATTTATACTGTACCAGTATTTTTTTATTTTACCTTTATTTAACTAGGCAAGTCAGTTAAGAAAAACTCTTATTTACAATGACGGCCTACCCCGGCCAAACCCTAACCCAGACGAAGCTGGACCAATTGTGCACCGCCCTATGGGACTCCCAAACACGGCCGGTTGTGATACAGCCTGGAATTGAACCAGGGTCTGTAGTGACGCCTCTAGCACTGAGACACAGTGGCTTCGACCGCTGCACCACTCAGGAACCCTGGAAGTATCTTTGTGCAGGTGGTGAATGAGATTGCATCGCATGCAGTTTCTTTTCTTCAACAGTGTACCTCACTGATCTAGATTTTTAGGGGTTGGTTGTGGAAATTTAGCTCGCTAGTGTTTTTGCCACCAAATAAATGTTTTGGAATTTATGCAAATGTTTCTGTCTAGCACCAGTCATTATGCTAGAATTTGCCTTATTGATGTAAAATGACATCTCTGGTACTTTTGAGACTGACTGGGTTCTAACCTGGGTCTCCTGTGCACCACAACATTGTGTTAGCCCACTGAGCTGAAGCCACTAGACTACTGAAGGATGCTGGGAGGTCTTCAAGTTGAGACAGTTATGGTCATTGGATGGCGGGTTTCTAAAGCGCTCTCAAAACAACCATGTTTTGCTATGTTTGTTCTTGGACGATACTTGCAGCCCGGTCTCAAAACAACCATGTTTTGCTATGTTTGTCCTTGGACGATACTTGCAGCCCGGTCTCAATACAACCATGTTTTGCTATGTTTGTCCTTGGACGATACTTGCAGCCCGGTCTCAAAACAACCATGTTTTGCTATGTTTGTCCTTGGACGATACTTGCAGCCCGGTCTCAAAACAACCATGTTTTGCTATGTTTGTCCTTGGACGATACTTGCAGCCCGGTCTCAAAACAACCATGTTTTGCTATGTTTGTCCTTGGACGATACTTGCGGCCCGGTCTCAAAACAACCATGTTTTGCTATGTTTGTCCTTGGACGATACTTGCAGCCCGGTCTCAAAACAACCATGTTTTGCTATGTTTGTCCTTGGACGATACTTGCAGCCCGGTCTCAAAACAACCATGTTTTGCTATGTTTGTCCTTGGACGATACTTGCAGCCCGGTCTCAAAACAACCATGTTTTGCTATGTTTGTCCTTGGACGATACTTGCAGCCCGGTCTCAAAACAACCATGTTTTGCTATGTTTGTCCTTGGACGATACTTGCAGCCCGGTCTCAAAACAACCATGTTTTGCTATGTTTGTCATTGGACGATACTTGCAGCCCGGTCTCAAAACAACCATGTTTTGCTATGTTTGTCATTGGACGATACTTGCAGCCCGGTCTCAAAACAACCATGTTTTGCTATGTTTGTCCTTGGACGATACTTGCAGCCCGGTCTCAAAACAACCATGTTTTGCTATGTTTGTCCTTGGACGATACTTGCAGCCCGGTCTCAAAACAACCATGTTTTGCTATGTTTGTCCTTGGACGATACTTGCAGCCCGGTCTCAAAACAACCATGTTTTGCTATGTTTGTCCCTGGACGATACTTGCAGCCCGGTCTCAAAGGTGCAATTACCTTTCCTGAAATACACCTTGTGGAAGCAAACAGCTATATCACCTAGCATTACTTAGCTGGTGTGGAAGGTCAGCAATAAGCCACTGAAGGAGTGCAAACATCTATTGAAGTGGCTGTCATCCCAACCACTTGTCGGACCCCTCTCTCTCTCACACCTTCTGTTCCTCTCTAGGCACAACCCACGCCAGATACAGGAAGTCATGCAGGCTTGTTGTTTCTATGGATGTATCACAAATGGCACCCTATTCAATCAATTTCAATCAATCAATTTTATTTTATATAGCCCTTCGTACATCAGCTAATATCTCGAAGTGCTGTACAGACACCCAGCCTAAAACCCCAAACAGCTAGTAATGCAGGTGTAGAAGCACGGTGGCTAGGAAAAACTCCCTAGAAAGGCCAAAACCTAGGAAGAAACCTAGAGAGGAACCAGGCTATGAGGGGTGGCCAGTCCTCTTCTGGCTGTGCCGGGTGGAGATTATAACAGAACTATGCCAAGATGTTCAAAAATGTTCATAAGTGACAAGCATGGTCAAATAATAATCATGAATAATTTTCAGTTGGCTTTTCATAGCCGATCATCAAGAGTTGAAAAACAACAGGTCTGGGACAGGTGGCGGTTCCATAACCGCAGGCAGAACAGCTGAAACTGGAATAGCAGCAAGGCCAGGCGGACTGGGGACAGCAAGGAGTCACCACGGGCGGCAGTCCCGACGCATGGTCCTAGGGCTCAGGTCCTCCGAGAGAAAGAAAGAGAGAAGGAGAAAATTAGAGAGAGCCAAGATTTTCAAAATGTTCATAAATGACAAGCATGGTCAAATAATAATCAGGAATAAATCTCAGTTGGCTTTTCATAGCCGATCATTAAGAGTTGAAAACAGCAGGTCTGGGACAGGTAGGGGTTCCATGACCGCAGGCAGAACAGTTGAAACTGGAATAGCAGCAAGGCCAGGCGGACTGGGGACAGCAAGGAGTCACCACGGCCGGTAGTCCCGACGTATGGTCCTAGGGCTCAGGTCCTCCGAGAGAAAGAAAGAGAGAAGGAGAAAATTAGAGAGAGCCAAGATTTTCAAAATGTTCATAAATGACAAGCATGGTCAAATAATAATCAGGAATAAATCTCAGTTGGCTTTTCATAGCCGATCATTAAGAGTTGAAAACAGCAGGTCTGGGACAGGTAGGGGTTCCGTAACCACAGGCAGAACAGTTGAAACTGGAATAGCAGCAAGGCCAGGCGGACTGGGGACAGCAAGGTGTCATCATGCCCGGTAGTCCTGACGTATGGTCCTAGGGCTCAGGTTCTCAGAGAGAAAGAGAGAACGAGAGAATTAGAGAGAGCATACTTAAATTCACACAGGACACTGGATAAGACAGGAGAAGTACTCCAGGTAACCAACTGACCCTAGCCCCCCGACACAAACTACTGCAGCATAAATACTGGAGGCTGAGACAGGAGCGGTCAGGAGACACTGTGGCCCCATCCGAAGAAACCCCCGGACAGGGCCAAATAGGAAGGATATAACCCCACCCACTTTGCCAAAGCACAGCCCCCGCACCACTAGAGGGAAATCCTCAACCACCAACTTACAATCCTGAGACAAGGCCGAGTATAGCCCACAAAGGTCTCCACCACAGCACAAACCAAGGGGGGGCGCCAACCCAGACAGGAAGATCACGTCAGTAACTCAACCCACTCAAGTGACGCACCCCTCCTAGGGACGGCATGAAAGAGCACCAGCAAGCCAGTGACTCAGCCCCTGTAACAGGGTTAGAGGCAGAGAATCCCAGTGGAGAGAGGGGAACCGGCCTGGCAGAGACAGCAAGGGCGGTTCGTTGCTCCAGAGCCTTTCCGTTCACCTTCACACTCCTGGGCCAGGCTACACTCAATCATATGACCTACTGAAGAGATAAGTTTTCAGTAAAGACTTAAAGGTTGAGACCGAGTCTGCGTCTCTCACATGGGTAGGCAGACTGTTCCATAAAAATGGAGATCTATAGGAGAAAGCCCTGCCTCCCGCTGTTTGCTTAGAAATTCTAGGGACAATTAGGAGGCCTGCGTCTTGTGACCGTAGCGTACGTATTGGTATATACGGCAGGACCAACTCGGAAAGATAGGTAGGAGCAAGCCCATGTAACGCTTTATAGGTTAACAGTAAAACCTTGAAATCAGCCCTTGCCTTAACAGGAAGCCAGTGTAGGGAAGCTAGCACTGGAGTAATATGATCAAATTTCTTGGTTCTAGTCAGGATTCTAGCAGCCGTATTTAGCACTAACTGAAGTTTATTTAGTGCTTTATCCGGGTAGCCGGAAAGTAGAGCATTGCAGTAGTCTAACCTAGAAGTAACAAATGCATGGATTAATTTTTCTGCATCATTTTTGGACAGAAAATTTCTGATTTTTGCAATGTTACGTAGATGGAAAAAAGCTGTCCTTGAAACAGTCTTGATATGTTCGTCAAAAGAGAGATCAGGGTCAAGAGTAACGCCGAGGTCCTTCACAGTTTTATTTGAGACGACTTTACAACCATCAAGATGAATTGTCAGATTTAACAGAAGATCTCTTTGTTTCTTGGGACCTAGAACAAGCATCTCTGTTTTGTCCGAGTTTAAAAGTAGAAAGTTTTCAGCCATCCACTTCCTTATGTCTGAAACACAGGCTTCTAGCGAGGGCAATTTTGGGGCTTCACCATGTTTCATTGAAATGTACAGCTGTGTGTCATCCGCATAGCAGTGAAAGTTAACATTATGTTTTCGAATAACATCCCCAAGAGGTAAAATATATAGTGAAAACAATAGTGGTCCTAAAACGGAACCTTGAGGAACACCGAAATGTACAGTTGATTTGTCAGAGGACAGACCATTCACAGAGACAAACTGATATCTTTCCGACAGGTAAGATCTAAACCAGGCCAGAACTTGTCCGTGTAGACCAATTTGGGTTTCCAGTCTCTCCAAAAGAATGTGGTGATCGATGGTGTCAAAGGCAGCACTAAGGTCTAGTAGCACGAGGACAGATGCAGAGCCTCGGTCTGACGCCATTAAAAGGTCATTTACCACCTTCACAAGTGCAGTCTCAGTGCTATGATGGGGTCTAAAACCAGACTGAAGCATTTCGTATACATTATTTGTCTTCAGAAAGGCAGTGAGTTGCTGCGCAACAGCACTACTTTTGACCAGGGCCCTATGGGATGCAGCCTGTGTCATCATGCCAGCTAGTGTTCAGCCTGGCCCTACGTAGAAAAGTCGGAAAACAAAATGTGTCTAATAATAGCTCAGTTTTCTCCCCATGTGATCACAATTAGATTATGTGGAATGTAGATGGTTTTTGTCGTATGACGCCCCCTGAAAAAATAAGATGCCTCATTCTGTACCATTGGAGTTTAACCCTGACTTCAAAACAGGGCCTTCAGTGTAACCCTGACTTTAAAACAGGGCCTTCAGTGTAACCCTGACTTCAAAACAGGGCCTTCAGTGTAACCCTGACTTCAAAACAGGGCCTTCAGTGTAACCCTGACTTCAAAACAGGGCCTTCAGTGTAACCTTGACTTTAAAACAGGGCCTTCGGTGTAACCCTGACTTCAAACCAGGGCCTTCGGTGTAACCCTGACTTCAAACCAGGGCCTTCAGTGTAACCCTGACTTCAAAACATGGCCTTCAGTGTAACCCTGACTTCAAAACAGGGCCTTCGGTGTAACCCTGACTTCAAAACAGGGCCTTCGGTGTAACCCTGACTTCAAAACAGGGCCTTCAGTGTAACCTTGACTTTAAAACAGGGCCTTCGGTGTAACCCTGACTTCAAACCAGGGCCTTCGGTGTAACCCTGACTTCAAACCAGGGCCTTCAGTGTAACCCTGACTTCAAAACATGGCCTTCAGTGTAACCCTGACTTCAAAACAGGGCCTTCGGTGTAACCCTGACTTCAAAACAGGGCCTTCGGTGTAACCCTGACTTCAAAACAGGGCCTTTGGTGTAACCCTGACTTCAAAACATGGCCTTCAAACCAGGGCCTTCAGTGTAACCCTGACTTCAAAACATGGCCTTCAGTGTAACCCTGACTTCAAAACAGGGCCTTCGGTGTAACCCTGACTTCAAAACAGGGCCTTTGGTGTAACCCTGACTTCAAAACATGGCCTTCAAACCAGGGCCTTCAGTGTAACCCTGACTTCAAAACATGGCCTTCAGTGTAACCCTGACTTCAAAACAGGGCCTTCGGTGTAACCCTGACTTCAAACCAGGGCCTTCAGTGTAACCCTGACTTCAAAACAGGGCCTTCGGTGTAACCCTGACTTCAAACCAGGGCCTTCGGTGTAACCCTGACTTCAAAACAGGGCTTTCGATGTAACCTTGACTTCAAAACAGGGCTTTCAGTCTGGTCTTAAGCCCCTGACACCAGGCCACGTTAGGCCCTCTGTCTATGCTCCAACTATCTGTCTCCTTTCTCCTTGAAATTCCGACCCCCTTTAAAGAATAATAAAATAAAACAGGGCCTTCACCATCCAAGTTCAGCATTCACCATGGTTGAATCTCTTCACTGTACCTCTACCTGCTGCACCAGCTCCTCCAGAGGCTCCTCTAGACCAGCCCAAATTAATGGCCTTTCCTTTAACCCAGTTGGCACTCTTCCAAGTTCACTTATTTTTTGGCTTTTTTAGTTGCCCCATTGATCACTTCATTGCTGGCAAATGAAAATGTATCAGGAGGAGAGGAGAGCCACACTGTCTTTGTGAAACCACTTAAGACATCGTCCCATCTTAACTTGTTTTCTCTGCTGGGTCTTTGACTCAAGCTGTCAGACTAAATGGGGACTAGAGGGGAAAGGTCCTAGCTAAGTAGGTTAATGGAAAAGAGCAACCGAGAAAACGGAAGCATTAATGAGGCTGAAGCGAGGCTGAACACCTAGTCGGGCCGGAATAACATGGTGATGGTCTGAGTCGGTTGTTGTGTCTCCATTGGTCGCTCGCAGGGGTGTCGCTTTGGCTATTTGATGGCTGGGGAAATCAGGTGGCCTGCTGGCAGTTATTGGTGCAGAAAGGCTTGGAATGAACAGAGACACATGGTGTCTGAGACAGTGTTGTTTTGATTTTGTGTGTGTGCATGCGTGCCAGCAAAACAACTGACAAAAGGGATACATTAGAGAGAATCACAGTTACTGCGGGAAAACCAAAGGAGCTATTGAGAAAGAGAGAGCTAGCATACACAGGAAGATAAAAGGAGAGAATATACAAGGGGGAGAGGGGGAGGGGTTGTGTGTGTGCAAGAGAGAGCAAATGCTCACCAGGGTAGCAGGGGAGTGAGAGAGGGAGAGGGAGGGACTCGTGCTCTCCAGCACGCTGTCTCTCGTTCCCTCTCCCTCCTCCTCTCCAGTGTGTGTGTGAGAGAGCTCAGTTGTTGGTCGTACCAGGGCTAGTCCTGTCACGCAGCAGCAGCAGCCACGTCACCGCCAGGCAGCCGTCACAAGGTATGCATTTCCTCTCCTCTCTCAGAGCAAAACTAACACGGCCTTTCTGTCAAAGAAACACAAGACAGAACGGTGGGTGGAGGAGGTTGAAGCTTAGCGGAAGCTTTGTGTTGTCTTGGATTGATAAGTCAGTGGGTGTGTTCCTCTGCTTTCTTTGTTTGCAGTTTGTATGCCACATACCGAGAATTGTAGTTCCACTAGTAATGCAATTATTATTTTGCTACTGAACATGGGGAGTTGAGTTGTTCCACTGTATCTGCTTGTTTGTTGATGACTGTGTGGACACTGACTGCCTTCAGATCACAAACTTGGAAGAGTGCTCAGCTAGCCTAGGCATGCTAGTATGTGTACCCTGCTAGCATCTGAAGCTAACAGAGATACTGTCCTGTCATCTGGATAGCACAGCCATGCGCTAACAATGTTATCAGTGTTATCTTGTAGCAACGTTAGCATCACTCTGTTCAGTCCATTTCCTTTGTATGCTGTTGGGGAAATGCTGAATGGGGATGGCTGGGCTGAGAACTGATTGCCAAGAAGTTGTGGATTAATCATAGACTGAGCTTCCCTGTGGCTTGTTTACTAGCGAGGGTCATGGAAGCAAGGTAGAAACAGAGAGAGTATTATACCTTACAGAACTATCTATAAGACGAGATACTCCCAGGTACAAAGTATGTGGACCCATGCTTGTCGAACATCTTATTCCAAAGTCATGGGCGTTAATATGGAGTTGTTCCCCCCTTTGCTGCTACAACAGCCTCCACTCTTCTGGGAATCCTTTCCACTAGATGTTGGAATATTGCTGCAAGGACTTGCTTCCGTTCAGCCAAGAGCATTAGTGAGTTCTGGCGCTGATGTTGAGCGATTAGGTCTGGTTCGCAGTCGGCGGTCCAATTCATCCCAAAGTTGTTCGATGGGGTTGAGTTCAGGGCTCTGTGCATGCCAGTCAAATTCATTCACACGATCTCGACAAACCATTTCTGTATGGACCTCGCTTTGTGTACGGGGGCATTGTCTGTTGCCACACAGAATCGTCTAGAATGTCATTGTATGCTGTAGTGTTAAGATGTCCCTTCACTGGTACTAAGGGGCCTAGCCTGAACCATGAGAAACAGCCCCAGACCATTATTCCTCCTCCACCAAACTTAACAATTAGCACTATGCATTTGGGCAGGTAGCGTTCTCCTGGCATCCGCCAAACCCAGATTCGTCCGTCGGACTGCCAGATGGTGAAGCGTGATTCATCACTCCAGAGAACGGGTTTCCACTGCTCCAGCGAGCTTTACACCACTCCAGCCGACATTTGACATTGCACATGGTGATCTTAGGCTTGTGTTCAGCTGCTTTGCTATGGAACCCATTTCATGAAGATCCCGACAAAGTTATTTTGCTGACGTTGCTTCCAGAGGCAGTTTGGAACTTGGTAGTGAGTGTTGCAACCGAGGACAGACTATTTTTACTCGCTCCGCGTTTCAGCACTCAGCGGTCCCATTCTGTGAGCTTGTGTGGCCTACCACTTCGAGGCTGAGCTGTTGTTGCTCCTAGACGTTTCCACTTTACAATAACAGAATTTACAGTTTATTGGGGCAGCTCTAGCAGGGCAGACATTTTACGAACTCACTTGTTGGAAAGATGGCATCCTATGGCGATGCCACGTTGAAAGTCACTGAGCTCTTCAGTATTCTATTTTTTTAATTTAACTAGGCAAGTCAGTTAAGAACAAATTTGTTTTTATAATGACGGCCTACCAATGATGCCCTACCAAAAGGCAAAAGGCCTCTGGGATTAAAATAAATTAATAAATACAATATAAATATAGGACAAAACACACATCACAACAAGAGAGACAGCACTACATAAAGAGAGACCTAAGACAACAACATAGCAAGGCAGCAACACATGACAACACAGTATGGTAGCAACACAACATAACAACAACATGGTAGCAGCACAACACATGGTACAGACATTATTGGGCACAAAGGGCAAGAGGGTAGAGACAACAATACATCACACAATGCAGCCACAACAGTATGGGCCATTCTACTGCCAATGTTTGTCTATGGAGATTGCATGGCTGTGTGCTCGATTTTAGACACCTATCAGCAATGGCTGAATTCGGCTGAAATAGCCGAATCCACTAATTTGAAGGGGTGTCCACATACTTTCCAGAACTATCTAGAAGACTATTTACTCTGTGTCAATCAGTTACTTTATAAGGAGTTTATCACCATGAGGAAGTAGTTTTGGGGTCTCCGTTACTCACCAATGCCGTTCATTAGTGCTATCCCAGCAATGGCTGCTGCCAAGACCCAACCGGGAGGGAATTTTGGCGGTGGCTCAGCAGAGACATTGGTTACCTCCAAAATGTCACCCTATTCCCAATATAGTGCCCCTCTTTTGACCGGTATCTATAGGCACTATGTAGGGAATACGGTGTCATTTAGGATGCTACCATTGAACAGTCTGGGTCTGAGTGTGTGTAATCAGATTGCTAGCATTAGGCCGGTTGCACTGTGTACATTGATTGGGAGCGTGAGGTGATTGGTCAAATGACTTCTTCTCTGAGAGTAGGGAGTCTCTGGATTGGGTGACAGCACTGGCAGCGCTTTTACTGACCAATAGGGTTGTAACGGTGACCTGGCAGAGCTCTTGCTGACCAGTAGGGTTGTAACGGTGACCTGACAGAGCTCTTGCTGACCAGTAGGGTTGTAACGGTGACCTGGCAGAGCTCTTGCTGACCAGTAGGGTTGTAACGGTGACCTGGCAGAGCTCTTGCTGACCAGTAGGGTTGTAACGGTGACCTGGCAGAGCTCTTGCTGACCAGTAGGGTTGTAATGGTGACCATATAACTGCGGTAGTAAACACAGACCCAAGATAGGGTTATGAAACCATTTTAAAGTCCTACAAAACCAACTAATGTCAAGAGGAAACGTGTACTCTGCTGAAGCTGGATGGGTCGTACTGTAACTGAAAGTCTATATAGCAGTTTAGGACTTTATATTGATTCCTATCTTGTGTTGACTCTGCAAAGCCACAACTGCTTCGTCTATAAGCACTCCTCTACATTCAACTAAAGGGCGTACTGTGTGCATGACAGAAACAGGTGGTGAGATGGGGTTTTGGTGTGAGGTTTCCTGTCTGATGTTTCCAGTTACTTCAGGCCTTTTGTTGTGAGAGTTAACAATCAACCCAATCATCAGAAAGAAACGAGAACCAAGGGGATAGAATCAGGAAGCCTTTGACAGATATCAAGCCATTATCTCAGTTTGTATTAGATATGAGCTTGAATGCAAGAGCAGAGGAAGCTCAACAGTCCAGAGGTGATAACCTGTCAGTGTCCACAACGTCGTAGACACCTTAATCCAGGCCTTGTTCTGTTGTTCACATCCCCTCTGTCATCCCCCTGTCATTCCCTCTGTCATCCATGGCTGTTCATCCTCTCTTCAAACTCTCCAGTTCTTCCTCCCTCATATCTCTCTTATCGCTACAGCCCCTCCCATCACCCTCTACCCCCTGTCATTGAGCCTCTCCCTCCGGACCCCCAGCACCGGACCCCCAGCATCGGACCCCCAGCACCGGACCCCCAGCATCGGACCCCCAGCAGAGCTGAAACTCTAGTCTACTCTGGGTCTGAGACGGTCCACCTGAGAGGTTGTTCTCCCTCTTTGAGGTCCTGCCATAGGCCAGGAAATGGCGAGGCTGTCTCACTAGGTGGCGGATTAGGGTGAAGTTGCCCCTAGATGCTGATCTTGGGTTAGTTTTCCATTTCCCACACTCTTAGTTAATGTTAGGATTGAGGAGGTGGAAGCTGATCCAAGATCTGTACCTAGGGGGAACTTCACCTCAGAGCCTCACCAGGCACCTTATGGCGGCGGGTGTTGATCTGAAGACACCACCCTCCGCTCGTCCCTCATAAAAGATGGAACACCGGAGGAGGAACTGACCCCTGTTGCACAGGGAGGGATATTCTATACATTGTCCTCTTGGTCTCCCCTTCCACCTCCCCCAGAGCCTGGGTCGTGACTCGTGTTCATCATACACCATACGGAAGAAAACATACTGAAACAGGGAGGGACTACCTGAACTTCTCCAATAAGAAATGTTCCTTTTCCTTTCCTGTTGCAAACTGTTTTCAAGCATTTTCCGCTGCCTGCCCTAATAAACACAACCCTGGACAAGAGGCCTGACATCTTTAGGTTCATTTCAGATATAAGAAGAGAGACGTTTGTGGTTTGTTAGCTGGCGTGTACTAGATTAGCCTGGTTTTCCTGGAGCTACTGTGTCTGTTTGTGGGTTTCCTGCTCCACCATGTTGGGCTGACTTCCCTTCCTCCACCGCCTTGTCCCAGTTGCTCTGAGGTCAATGATAACATCCCTCTGTCTGCAATCTGATAAACACTGTTCCAAGCTAGGAATACATCCCAGATAAGTGTCCTCACTATTTGGCCATGCTAGTAAGTACAGTCCCTAACAGTAACTCATAACTCCTGTCCTTGGTAGCATTGGCCATTTAGTGATTGACACCCACAGCCCGTGAAACACGGATAACACCTCTCGGCTGAGGCACCATGAACTAAATCTGTCACCCTGGGAAGCAGGTCGATGATGCATCACCTCCTCCGCAAGGCGGTTTCAGGCACGACGTCCCCAACAGCCTCCCTCCCTGTTGGCTATAGGCCTTAATATCCAGTTCATCTTTGTCTCCCTCCCTGTTGGCTATAGGCCTTAATATCCAGTTCATCTCTGTCTCCCTCCTCAGAGTAGACGGTGTGGAGCTCTCTGCTCGCCCTCCACGGCTTGTCCCCTGTGTGATCGCTCTCCTCTGGGTTATCAGACGTGTGGAGTGAGATTGTTGCTGACACCTCACCACACACCATCAGTTCTCTCTTATGGCCATGAGCCGTCCCAGGATGCATCTGAAATGGCACCCTGTTCCCTAGAGCCCCATGGCCCCTGGCCATAAGTAGTGCACTACGTGAGGAATAGGGTGCGATTAGATATGAAGTACTAGTCCCATCAGCTCAGTGCCAACACGTATCTCTCTCTTCATGGCCCTGCCTGGACTTCCTGTCTAGGCCTGCCCCCACAGTCAGGAAGCTCTTCTGAAGGTTTTACGGTGAGCTCCCACTTCTGGACTTTCTCACTGAGAGATTATTCAAATTCAACAGGAGTTCAATGAGTCAGCGCTTGTCGAGACATTTCAAGTCAACTTTTATTTAACTTTTTTTTCCCTCACCATTGTGTGAGACATTGAAATGTGATTTGATATAATGATACAGTACCGCCATGTCCAGTCAAAGTCAAACAGAGATTTATTTTACTTTGTGCGTTGTTGTGTTTTGTCATTTGTGTTTGTTGACTGGTGCTTGGCTCTGGTGGTGGCTGTGGACAGTATCTTGGCTGGCGTGCTGGGTGTCGGTGACTCTGAGGGCCTCCCTGTCACGCGTGTTGAGTGCTTTTATTTATGGGGGCTGTCGGTGCTTTTCTACACCGGCTGTAAATCAGGAGAGCAGCCCTTCCCCCCTGCTCAGTGGCCAAGCCAGCCTGAGTCAGACCCACAAGCCTCCTCTCCCCAGGCTCCAGCCCTCCTCTCCCCAGGCTCCAGCCCTCCTCTCCCCAGGCTCCAGCGCTCCTCTCCCCAGGCTCCAGCCCTCCTCTCCCCAGGCTCCAGCCCTCCTCTCCCCAGGCTCCAGCCCTCCTCTCCCCAGGCTCCAGCCCTCCTCTCCCCAGGCTCCAGCCCTCCTCTCCCCAGGCTCCAGCCCTCCTCTCCCCAGGCTCCAGCCCTCCTCTCCCCAGGCTCCAGCCCTCCTCTCCCCAGGCTCCAGCCCTCCTCTCCCCAGGCTCCAGCCCTCCTCTCCCCAGGCTCCAGCCCTCCTCTCCCCAGGCTCCAGCCCTCCTCTCCCCAGGCTCCAGCCCTCCTCCACCAACAGGATATCTGTAGTTTCCCATGAAGAGAAAACGTCCCTTACATTAATGCTTGCTCTTCCACTGGTTTCTCACTCTAAAGCTCTGCAGAGAAAGATAGGTGTGTGTGCACAAGGGTAGAGAGATCATTGGATAGTGGATGCACTTCAGTATCTCCAAACCTTTCTAAATCACTATTATCTGGGTTTAGCGTTAGCCTTGACTATATTGACCTCTAACTTTAGAGGTCAGCTTAGCCTTTTAGATGTTCCCTCGCCTTCTAGGCTGAAAACAATCCCTGCCCTTTTGTACCTGCTGACTTAAATGTTTAGTCTGGTCACTGGTGGTGCTGACCAGGCTTGATGTAAATGGTTAGTCTGGTGGTGCTGACCAGGCTTGATGTAAATGGTTAGTCTGGTGGTGCTGACCAGGCTTGATGTAAATGGTTAGTCTGGTGGTGCTGACCAGGCTTGATGTAAATGGTTAGTCTGGTGGTGCTGACCAGGCTTGATGTAAATGGTTAGTCTGGTGGTGCTGACCAGGCTTGATGTAAATGGTTAGTCTGGTGGTGCTGACCAGGCTTGATGTAAATGGTTAGTCTGGTGGTGCTGACCAGGCTTGATGTAAATGGTTAGTCTGGTGGTGCTGACCAGGCTTGATGTAAATGGTTAGTCTGGAGGTGCTGACCAGGCTTGATGTAAATGGTTAGTCTGGTGGTGTTGACCAGGCTTGATGTAAATGGTTAGTCTGGTGGTGTTGACCAGGCTTGATGTAAATGGTTAGTCTGGTGGTGTTGACCAGGGTTGATGTAAATGGTTAGTCTGGTGGTGCTGACCAGGCTTGATGTAAATGGTTAGTCTGGTGGTGCTGACCAGGCTTGATGTAAATGGTTAGTCTGGTGGTGTTGACCAGGGTTGATGTAAATGGTTAGTCTGGTGGTGCTGACCAGGCTTGATGTAAATGGTTAGTCTGGTGGTGCTGACCAGGCTTGATGTAAATGGTTAGTCTGGTGGTGCTGACCAGGCTTGATGTAAATGGTTAGTCTGGTGGTGCTGACCAGGCTTGATGTAAATGGTTAGTATGGTGGTGCTGACCAGGCTTGATGTAAATGGTTAGTCTGGTGGTGCTGACCAGGCTTGATGTAAATGGTTAGTCTGGTGGTGCTGACCAGGCTCCAATGCCTCTCCTGCCTTACTGCGGCGCCAGAGTGTTGACTTTGCAGTCGTGTGGATCGCTGACCCGTGTGGATCCATTTGTCTAATGTTTGACGGAGAAGCTTCTTGAGTGTTTTTTCACGAGGCTGACCGCGGCAGTCTGGAAAGCACATGAACCTGCTGAGGGAGGGGTTTTGACAAGCGTTTAACTAGCGACCACAGGCACAGTCTGTCTGCTTTGTTTGGCATTCTGAGGTCGTTACCACAGCTCTAAATGTCCTGTTAGACCACATACACAGGGTACAGAATGCTCCTGGGAGGTGTTCAGGAGCCGTATGTATCAAGCTTCTTACAGTAGAAGAGCTGATCCAGGATCAGGTGCCTCCTGTCTACTGAGCGCAAACTTGAACGTTGTGAAAATTCTATGCAACTTCCGGCGCACGTTTACTGTGAACACTGAGGCTGTTCCTGCTTTAAGTTACAGTTTTACTGTGAACACTGAGGCTGTTCCTGCTTTAAGTTACAGTTTTACTGTGAACACTGAGGCTGTTCCTTCTTTAAGTTACAGTTTTACTGTGAACACTGAGGCTGTTCCTTCTTTAAGTTACAGTTTTACTGTGAACACTGAGGCTGTTCCTGCTTTAAGTTACAGTTCTAACAGTGGCCAAGTAGGCTACTGTGGCTATTTGATTATAATGTAGACCTACCAGAGTGACCTACCATCAAAAACAATGGAGAAATATGCATCCCATTAAATGTTTATATGGAATTAGATGTTCTATCGTTCAGCCTAAAGTAGCAGCCAATATGTGGTGTTCAATGTAGCCCTACATTCCATGAGACTTTTGAATAAAACATCTAGGGCTTGACATTAACTTGTTCATCCACTTGTCCTTCAGACAAGGAGGTGACTGAAAATGTTGTGTTTGATGCAAGAAACCACTTTACAAATTAAAATATATTTATATTCCCATACCATTATTACAAATTATACTACCTTTTGCCTATTGGCTACTTAGCTTATTCAAGACCATCTCAAAACACTTCCCCTTTTAACACATAAAAAACAGTCCAGTTCAAACTGAGTGGCACAGATCCATATATGGCTATTTGCATATAGGCCTACTGCAGCTCTGATTGGTTATTATTGGCACAGGTCTGTGTAGAGTAAGTGCCTGAGCCATACTGCAATAGAATCCTACTACAATGCGCTCTCCCTACAACTAAATCTCTTGCACAGTTCATTTTGCATGCTTAGTCTTGCATCGTTTTTTTTGTTTTCGGTATATTACATTGAAAGTGACTAATTGCGTTGATCACATTTCCCACAGTATAGAAACTGTCACGTTCTGACCTTAGTTCCTTTTTATGTCTTTATTTTAGTTTGGTCAGGGCATTCTATGTTGTTTTTCTATGTTTTGTTCTGTATGGTATATTTCTATGTGTTTGGCCTAGTATGTTTCTAAATCAGAGGTGGGTGATTGTTTCCTGTTTCCTGTGTTAGTGTTTGCACCATACGGGACTGTTTCGGTTGTTTGTTTGTACTTTTGTTATTTTGTTCAGTGTTCTGTTGATTTATTAAATATCTCATTATGGACACTTACCACGCTGCACATTGGTCCGATCCTTGCTACTCCTCCTCAGACGAAGAGGAAATCCGTTACAGAAACGTTGACAGTGTTAACTAAAGGGGAATATAATAAGATGCCATTGGGGAAGGAGGTTTGTTACTCTGATGGGGTGTGTTTTCAGGCTCTGTGCCAGCGTTCCGTCGCGCCCAAGTGGGCATGGAGAGACAGAGGAAGCACCACAGGAAGCAGTGGAAAGTGGTCAGGACTCTGAGCAAAGGATCCTGGGATAGATAGGGTCGATAGTCCCCCAACCAACGTGAAGTTCAGAACATTCAATCGGAGCGGGCGGTGGAAACCTGACCAGCAGGGTCACGGGAATGTACATCAATCTAACACTCTCACCCGCGGGCACTCTCCAGTCCCTAAGAGACCTCTCTCTCACTCTCTCTCACATGACTCCTACAATCTCCCAGAAAATATAGCATGCTATCAAACAACAAGGACATTAACCGCGACAATAACAAGCTATTTTGACTTTGGCGAGCAGCACCGCTACTGATTAACCAAATGAAAAACACTTTCAGAAATGTCTTTCTACAAGCCACATCAGGACGAGTCCTTCAGATGGTTTCCATGTGTTTGATAATGTTGCGATCCCTCCATTCCAGACATTATTACGAGCTGTCCTCCCCTCACCAGCCTCTGAAAGCAGTACACTAACAACAAGTACAAGTTGTGCTGCTGGCCTTACTGCCTCCTTGTCCAGGAATGTTTACAGGAAGTTCATTACACATTAATGACACCAACCCAGAGGGGAACACTATCTGGCTGGCCTGGCTGCAGGCATGTGATGACTGAGTCCTCCGTTCAGAGGCATGAGAAAAGCCAGGGCCTCTGGTGTTTCCAGCCACTCAGAAACTAAAGCACATGACCATTTTTATTAGAACCTCTTCTTTTGTGATTTTAGAGGTGTTTAGGGACATGTTGGAATGAGAGAGACAGGAAGTGAACCAAGCCTTTCTGTGTTTCATCCTGAGCCATACAGCCTTGTTAGGTATCCCTGCTCTGGATAGGGTGCACGCTACCTGTTGAGTGAAGACGCTGATCTTGGGTCAGTTTTGCATTTCCCCCCACTTATGGCATTAAGGTTCGAATTGGGGGAGGGGACACTGATCCTAGATTTGTACCTAAGAGAAACTTAAACCCGGAGCATGCACAGTAATGGTGCCTGATAAACATCTGACAAATGACTTGTGTTTAGTTTCCTTGATCCTGGACGAGCCCCAAATATGTTATGGCCCAAGTTATCTACGTTACAATACATCAACCACACAACAAACCATTGGCAGATATGAAGAAACGCCACACAACGCTGGCTGAGTAAGATGGATGCTCCTCTGGCCTTGCTCCCCCCCCCACACACACACACACACACACACACACACACCACTTTCTTCCCTGGAGGGACTCACACACACCGTTAACTTGTACACAGCCCCTGGGAGGAAGAGTAGCCATGCCCTATCACTCTCACTGGGCTCTGCCGTAGCAAACAGCTGCTGATGACTCTGCAGTCTGCTGGTTGTAGCATTCTGTGTTGCTAGCGAATCTAGCGCATCATTTGACCTACCCTGCACCTCTAAAGCTTCATTTGATCTCTCTTCCTACAGAGAAGAACTAGAAATATTCCTTCCGTTTCTCTTTCTCTCGCTTTCCTTCTCCCTTTTTCATCCTATTCCCAGTGTTTGGACTACTTCTGACCAGGCCCATATATAAATAGTGCACTATATAGGAGATAGGGTGCATCCTGGGCCACTGCTGATGAGAGTGAGGGGTGTGTCATTGGACGGTCCGCCGTGGGTAGTCTAAGACGATTTATACAATGGCTTTGTCCCAAATGCCACACTATTCCCTACAAAGTGCACTATAAAGGAAGGAAATCGGGTGGGACGTATCAATCCTTAGATTAGATCAACATTGACCCCCTGATGGGATGATAAAGAAAAAAAACTAAAGACACAATACATAAAGACTGAATGATGGACAATAACATTCATATAAATAGTGCAATAGGCCACATCACTCCAAGTTTACATCACCATTGTTGACATCACCATTGTTGACATCATCATTGTTTACATCGCTCTATTGTTTACATCGCTCTATTGTTTACATCGCTCTATTGTTTACATCGCTCTATTGTTTACATCGCTCTATTGTTTGCATCGCTCTATTGTTTACATCGCTCTATTGTTTACATCGCTCTATTGTTTACATCGCTCTATTGTTTACCTCGCTCTATTGTTTACCTCGCTCCATGTTTACCTCGCTCCATGTTTACCTCGCTCCATGTTTACCTCGCTCCATGTTTACCTCGCTCCATGTTTACCTTGCTCTATTGTTTACCTCGCTATATTGTTTACCTCGCTCTATTGTTTACCTCGCTCCATGTTTACATTGCTCTATTGTTTACCTCGCTCCATGTTTACATTGCTCTATTGTTTACCCCGCTCTATTGTTTACCTCGCTCCATGTTTACCTCGCTCTATTGTTTACCTCGCTCCATGTTTACCTCGCTCCATGTTTACCTCGCTCTATTGTTTACCTCGCTCCATGTTTACATCGCTCTATTGTTTACCTCGCTCCATGTTTACCTCGCTCTATTGTTTACCTCGCTCTATTGTTTACCTCGCTCTATTGTTTACCTCGCTCCATGTTTACCTCGCTCTATTGTTTACCTCGCTCCATGTTTACCTCGCTCTATTGTTTACCTCGCTCCATGTTTACCTCGCTCTATTGTTTACCTCGCTCTATTGTTTACCTCGCTCCATGTTTACCTCGCTCTATTGTTTACCTCGCTCCATGTTTACCTCGCTCTATTGTTTACCTCGCTCCATGTTTACCTCGCTCTATTGTTTACCTCGCTCCATGTTTACCTCGCTCTATTGTTTACCTCGCTCTATTGTTTACCTCGCTCTATTGTTTACCTCGCTCCATGTTTACCTCGCTCTATTGTTTACCTCGCTCCATGTTTACCTCGCTCTATTGTTTACCTCGCTCTATTGTTTACCTCGCTCTATTGTTTACCTCGCTCTATTGTTTACCTCGCTCTATTGTTTACCTCGCTCTATTGTTTACCTCGCTCTATTGTTTACCTCGCTCTATTGTTTACCTCGCTCTATTGTTTACCTCGCTCCATGTTTACCTCGCTCCATGTTTACCTCGCTCTATTGTTTACCTCGCTCTATTGTTTACCTCGCTCCATGTTTACATTGCTCTATTGTTTACCTCGCTCCATGTTTACCTCGCTCCATGTTTACCTCGCTCCATGTTTACCTCGCTCTGTTTACCTCGCTCTGTTTACCTCGCTCTGTTTACCTCGCTCTGTTTACCTCGCTCTGTTTACCTCGCTCTGTTTACCTCGCTCTGTTTACCTCGCTCTGTTTACCTCGCTCTATTGTTTACCTCGCTCTATTGTTTACCTCGCTCTATTGTTTACATCACTCGATTGTTTACATCGTTCTTTTGTTTACCTTTTTGTTGTCGGCCCTGTCCTTGACGGTATGAACATCTTACAGCGTGACATTAAAGACTACCTCTCACACTGTCTGTGGATCATCTCTGTGTTGTTGTAAAATCACTAGACTTGGCTGTCAGAAAAGATGTGAATCCTTAAGATACAGTGGAAAGATGCCTCAGTGGGTGATCATAGTGAACCAAGGGAAATGGGTCAGAGATGTGCTCCGAGTCATGTTTAAACATGATGTAATATGCCATGGCGTTCTGTCTCACACAAGTGCCTGTTCATTTGTTCTGGGGCAGGATGGAGGAAAACCGTTCAAGCCTAAGCCCTGAGATATTCACTCTCTCCCTGTGCTTGGGAAAATGCTAGGCTACACATCGGGATGAAATGTAAAGTGTAAAGAAAATGCTGTGATGGAAGATAAAACAGGCTAGAAGCTACAGGAATGTGTCTAAATAGTCTCCTGAAGCAACACCACAGGTAGAGATGATACTGTTTTCATGAGTAAGGTAATGTTGTCCCCAGGCCTAGACACTGATCTTGGGTCAGTTTTTAATTTCCACTTATGGGAATTGGGGGAGGGGAAGCTGATCCTAGATCTGTACCGAGGGGAAACTCTGCTCAGTAATTCTTCAATATCACTCTCTCTTATTTGCTGCATTTCAGTAGATGATAAATCCTAACAAAAAGGTTAACCCAATGAGTCCCACCGCGACGCCGGCGCCATTTGGACTTCTAACCCCTTTTAAAGCTACAGACTTCTGGGTGCCATTGGATTAGTAACTTTCTTCTGCATCCATTGGTACCAACCGTTAATGAGTCTGATTAACGGGGGCTGAGCTAGAGCGGTGTTTGTGAGACAAGATCTTTTTACAGAACCATCTATGGAGTCTGAATGGTTTGAGCTACAAACTATTAAAAGCTATCTATGAAAACGAATCTCACGAACACGCAGATGTAACATGTTCTATGATGCTCACAAGCTACACGAGTGATTAGAAGGTAATGGGTTCTTCTACATAGAAGATCATAGGAAATCCCAGGACATACTGTCTATAATACTGTAATAAGCTCACATAGTTGCTGTCACAAACTCCAAACTCCACACAGTTGTCACTGGCTAGTTGGATATTAATTTCCCACTGAGCAAACAATTTCTGTACTTACAGCATTCATATAAATTCATATTTCGTCTGTTTTTTGCTTTGGCAGACCTTGTTTTTAAAATTGTTTCTTGGTCAATATAAACTCATGAATGGAACTGTTTGCCAAATTGTTTTGTGTTTTACATGTAGCCCTGGTTCTCCTGAGATGTTGTTGTAGTTAAACACTTCATTTTGATGCCAAATAAACTGAATAAAAATATAAATGCAACATGTAAAGTGTTGGTACCATGTTTCATGAGCTGGAGAAAAGAAAATCCCAGAAAAGCGTATTTCTCTCAAATGTTGTGCACAAATTTGTTTACATCCATGTTAGTGAGCATTTCTCCTTTGCCAAGATAATCCATCCACCTGACAGGTGTGGCATATCAAGAAGCTGATTAAACAGCATGCTCATTACACAGGTGCACCTTGTGCTGGGGACAATTAAAGGCCACTTTAAAATGTGAAGTTTTGTCACACAACACAATGCCACAGATGTCTCAAGTTTTGAGGGAGCATGCAATTGGAATGCTGGCTGCAGGAATGTCCACCAGAGCTGTTGCCAGAGAATTTAATGTTAATGTATCTACCATGAGCTGCCTCCAATGCCGTTTTAGAGAATTTGGCAGTACTTCCAACCGGCCTCAACTGCAGATCACGTGTAACAGGAGTATTTGTGTGGGGAAATCACACTCTGATTTGCTGGTCCTGGCTCCCCAGTGGGTGGGCCTGGCTCCCCAATGGGTGGGCCTATGCTCTCCCAGGCCCACCCATGGCTACGCCCCTTCCCAGTCATGTGAAATCCATAGATTAGGACCTAATGAATTTATTTCAATTGACTGATTTTCTTATATGAATTGTAACTCAGTAAAATCTTTGAAATTGTTGCATGTTGCGTTTATATATTTTTTTACTATATAAGGGCTGGACATGCAGATGAATGAAAAGCAGATTTGTTTTCTGGGGTCTCAGATAGGGTTAACCCCATCAGTCCAGAGATGCCAAATTAAATATTTAAAAAAGTCAGTTGTTAACCCCATCAGTCCAGAGATGCAAAATTAAATATTTAATAAAGTCAGTTGTTAACCCATCTGGACTGATGGGGTTAACACCTGACTTTATTTAATTTGGCATCTGGACTGATGGGGTTAACACCTGACTTTATTTAATATTTAATTTGGCATCTCTGGACTGATGGGGTTAACACCTAACTTTATTTAATATTTAATTTGGCATCTCTGGACTGATGGGGTTAACACCTGACTTTATTTAATATTTAATTTGGCATCTCTGGACTGATGGGGTTAACACCTGACTTTATTTAATATTTAATTTGGCATCTCTGGACTGATGGGGTTAACACCTGACTTTATTTAATATTTAATTTGGTATCTCTGGACTGATGGGGTTAACAACTGACTTTATTAAATATTTAATTTGGCATCTCTGGACTGATGGGGATAACACCTGACTTTATTTAATTTGGCATCTCTGGACTGATGGGGTTAACACCTGACTTTATTTAATATTTAATTTGGCATCTGGACTGATAGGGTTAACAACTGACTTTATTAAATATTTAATTTGGCATCTCTGGACTGATGGGGTTAACACCTGACTTTATTTAATATTTAATTTGGCATCTCTGGACTGATGGGGTTAACACCTGACTTTATTTAATTTGGCATCTCTGGACTGATGGGGTTAACACCTGACTTTTTATTTAATATTTAATTTGGCATCTCTGGACTGATGGGGTTAACACCTGACTTTATTCAGTATTTAATTTGGCATCTGGACTGATATGGTTAACACCTGACTTTATTTAATATTTAATTTGGCATCTCTGGACTGATGGGGTTAACACCTGACTTTATTCAGTATTTAATTTGGCATCTGTCAGTGTCGGCACAGAATGTTGTTATTCTGCTTGTCTCTGCAGGGGAAATCTTGGTTCTGCGTCCTAACCCACTTTCTCTAAAAGGCACCCTACTCCCTTTATAGTGCACTACTTATAGTGCACTTCCATATGGATCCTGGTCAAAAGTAGTGCACTATATATAAAATAGAGTGCCATTTTGGACTCAGTGCTATTTATAACATTTCTTTTCTCCCCTGGCGGTCACTGAACCCCCCCTCCCTCTCCCTCTTCAGATGAAAGCTCAAAAAACAGACAAAGAAAATGGCACTGGGAAAATATGGCTTTCATGTTTTCTCTCTCACATCATATCAGGCAGGAACAAGCTTTCACTTCAGAATGAGATGGGGTGTGATTCTAGACAGATGTAATGGGTCTATTGTGGAGTACTCATATACTGTAGTGCATTGACAGTGTCAGGCCTGTTGTATTGTACATATGGGATCTGAATACATTGGCAACACCATGAGCTTATTTTTATAGAGCCCACAGTGTTATTTATATAGAGCCCACAGTGTTATTTATATAGAGCCCACAGTGTTATGTATATAGAGCCCACAGAGTTATTTATATAGAGCTCTAGTTACAGTGGTCCCATTGTAACTCACCAGCTGGACAGCTCTAGTTACAGTTGTCCCATTGTAACTCACCAACTGGACAGCTCTAGTTACAGTGGTCCCATTGTAACTCATCAGATGGACAGCTCTAGTTACAGTGGTCCCATTGTAACTCACCAGCTGGACAGCTCTAGTTACAGTGGTCCCATTGTAACTCACCAGATGGACAGTTCTAGTTACAGTGGTCCCATTGTAACTCACCAGCTGGACAGCTCTAGTTACAGTGGTCCCATTGTAATTCACCAGATGGACAGCTCTAGTTACAGTGGTCCCATTGTAACTCACCAGATGGACAGCTCTAGTTACAGTGGTCCCATTGTAATTCACCAGCTGGACAGCTCTAGTTACAGTGATCCCATTGTAACTCACCAGATGGACAGCTCTAGTTACAGTGGTCCCATTGTAACTCACCAGATGGACAGCTCTAGTTACAGTGGTCCCATTGTAACTCACCAGATGGACAGCTCTAGTTACAGTGGTCCCATTGTAACTCACCAGATGGACAGCTCTAGTTACAGTGGTCCCATTGTAACTCACCAGATGGACAGCTCTAGTTACAGTGGTCCCATTGTAAATCACCAGCTGGACAGCTCTAGTTACAGTGGTCCCATTGTAACTCACCAGATGGACAGCTCTAGTTACAATGGTCCCATGCACGCTCACGATAGAACACCACAATGCAGGATACTCCTCTGCCCCGATTCCACTGGAGCCACCGGTGCCGCTGTCTCACCTGATGTGGATCTCAGCTTTAACCAATAGTTAGGGAAATACCAAACTGACCCAAGATCAGCATCTAGGGGCAACTTCACCCTACTCTGTTTCAAACATACTGTAAGACAGAGGCCACTGACGACACTATAGCACGTTACACACACACATACACACATACTGTACACCCCCCAACTCACTCACTCAACCTCGTCTGCAAAACTAATCAACAGCAATCACCTGGTAAGACCAGCCTTATTTGAAGAGTACCTACCTTGGGGGCTTCTAACACCAGGACCCTTACTATGTCCTGTAGTGGGAGAGCAGCAGGACCCTTACTATGTCCTGTAGTGGGAGAGCAGCAGGACCCTTACTATGTCCTGTAGTGGGAGAGCAGCAGGACCCTTACTATGTCCTGTAGTGGGAGAGCAGCAGGCACCTTTACTATGTCCTGTAGTGGGAGAGCTGCAGGACCCTTACTATGTCCTGTAGTGGGAGAGCAGCAGGCACCCTTACTATGTCCTGTAGTGGGAGAGCAGCAGGCACCTTTACTATGTCCTGTAGTGGGAGAGCAGCAGGCACCCTTACTATGTCCTGTAGTGGGAGAGCAGCAGGCACCCTTACTATGTCCTGTAGTGGGAGAGCAGCAGGCACCCCTACTATGTCCTGTAGTGGGAGAGCAGCAGGACCCTTACTATGTCCTTTAGTGGGAGAGCAGCAGGCACCCTTACTATGTCCTGTAGTGGGAGAGCAGCAGGCACCATTACTATGTCCTGTAGTGGGAGAGCAGCAGGACCCCTTACTATGTCCTGTAGTGGGAGAGCAGCAGGACCCTTACTATGTCCTGTAGTGGGAGAGCAGCAGGACCCTTACTATGTCCTGTAGTGGGAGAGCAGCAGGACCCTTACTATGTCCTGTAGTGGGAGAGCAGCAGGACCCTTACTATGTCCTGTAGTGGGAGAGCAGCATGACCCTTACTATGTCCTGTAGTGGGAGAGCAGCAGGACCCTTACTATGTCCTGTAGTGGGAGAGCAGCAGGCACCATTAGTATGCCCTGCAGTGGGAGAGCAGCAGGCACCATTAGTATGCCCTGCAGTGGGAGAGCAGCAGGCACCATTAGTATGCCCTGCAGTGCCGCTCTAGCCTTTATCAGACAGAGGATGTGAATGGTTGTTGGCAGGGTGACCAAAGACAAGTCTCTGGGTGCATTCCTAGCAATAATATTAATACTACTACTACTAATAATAATAATACTGCTAATAATAATCATTTGGTGGGTGCTGATATTTGTCCTTTTTCACACGTGTATATTATACGCATGTGTGAATTGCGTATAAGACACCCTTGGAGAGTAGGGTCACGGCCAGGGTCAGCCACCCTGGAGCAATTATATAGAGAATAGGGCACTATATAGAGAATAGGGTGCCATTTGGGACACAACCTTGCATAAAGTGTTATGTGAATGGGAAGTGTTTCAGTTGATAAAGTTCTGTCCTTGTTTAGTATGGATCGTTGTCTGATGTGGTCGGTTCAGAGAGATTCTAATTTCCTATTTCATGTCTGATTAGAATGGAAGTTACGATGGTGTTCATTAGGGAACCCCGTAGCAAAACGTTTTTCATCAGAAAACAACAAACGAAAAATGTCTTATTGGACAAGTTTAGGTGCTACTACCCGTTTAAACTTTGTTGCGGACTGTTTTCTTCCGTTTCGTGCCTCATAAACGTGACCCGGGTCATGATGTTCCCCCAGACCCCTGTGATAGTCTATATTGAGAAATCTGTTTTTTCACCAAGTTCTTAATGGCTTTTTAAACTGGAAACAGGTCAGAGGAAGTGTTTGACAAGGTGCCAAGGCAAGCAGATGTGTATCTGTGATCTATCCATCACCCCTCTCTCTAAATTAATCATCCATCACAACTCTCTATAACTGTATCATCCATCACCCCTCTCTCTAAATTAATCATCCATCACCCTTCTCTCTAAATTAATCATCCATCACAACTCCCTATAACTGTATCATCCATCACCCCTCTCTCTAAATTAATCATCCATCACCCTTCTCTCTAAATTAATCATCCATCACAACTCCCTATAACTGTATCATCCATCACCCCTCTCTCTAAATGAATCATCCATCACCCCTCTCTCTAACTGTATAATCCATCAGCACTCTCTCTAACTGTATCATCCATCACCCCTCTCTATAACTGTATCATCCATCACCCCTCTCTATAACTGTATCATCCATCACCCCTCTCTATAACTGTATCATCCATCACCCCTCTCTATAACTGTATCATCCATCACCCCTCTCTATAACTGTATCATCCATCACTCCTCTCTATAACTGTATCATCCATCACCCCTCTCTCTAACTGTATCATCCATCAGCCCTCTCTCTAACTGTATCATCCATCACCCCTCTCTATAACTGTATCATCCATCACCCCTCTCTCTGACTGTATCATCCATCACCCCTCTCTCTAACTATCATCCATCACCCCTCTCTATAACTGTATCATCCATCACCCCTCTCTATAACTGTATCATCCATCACCCCTCTCTATAACTGTATCATCCATCACCCCTCTCTATAACTGTATCATCCATCAGCCCTCTCTCTAACTGTATCATCCATCACTCCTCTCTAACTGTATCATCCATCACCCCTCTAACTGTATCATCCATCACTCCTCTCTATAACTGTATCATCCATCACCCCTCTCTATAACTGTATCATCCATCACCCCTCTCTCTAACTGTATCATCCATCACTCCTCTCTATAACTGTATCATCCATCACCCCTCTCTCTAACTGTATCATCCATCACTCCTCTCTATAACTGTATCATCCATCACCCCTCTCTATAACTGTATCATCCATCACTCCTCTCTATAACTGTATCATCCATCACTCCTCTCTATAACTGTATCATCCATCACCTCTCTCTAACTGTATCATCCATCACACCTCTAACTGTATCATCCATCACCCCTCTCTCTAACTATCATCCATCACCGATCTCTATAACTGTATCATCCATCACCCCTCTCTATAACTGTATCATCCATCACCTCTCTCTAACTGTATCATCCATCACACCTCTCTCTAACTGTATCATCCATCACCCCTCTCTCTAACTATCATCCATCACCCCTCTCTATAACTGTATCATCCATCACCCCTCTCTATAACTGTATCATCCATCACCTCTCTATAACTGTATCATCCATCACCCCTCTCTCTAACTGTATCATCCATCACTCCTCTCTATAACTGTATCATCCATCACCCCTCTCTCTAACTGTATCATCCATCACCTCTCTCTAACTGTATCATCCATCACACCTCTCTCTAACTGTATCATCCATCACCCCTCTCTCTAACTATCATCCATCACCCCTCTCTATAACTGTATCATCCATCACCCCTCTCTATAACTGTATCATCCATCACCCCTCTCTATAACTGTATCATCCATCACCCCTCTCTATAACTGTATCATCCATCACCCCTCTCTATAACTGTATCATCCATCACCCCTCTCTATAACTGTATCATCCATCACCCCTCTCTCTAACTGTATCATCCATCACCCCTCTCTCTAACTGTATCATCCATCACCCCTCTCTATAACTGTATCATCCATCACTCCTCTCTATAACTGTATCATCCATCACCCCTCTCTATAACTGTATCATCCATCACCCCTCTCTATAACTGTATCATCCATCACCCCTCTCTCTAACTGTATCATCCATCACCCCTCTCTATAACTGTATCATCCATCACTCCTCTCTCTAACTGTATCATCCATCACCCCTCTCTCTAACTGTATCATCCATCACTCCTCTCTATAACTGTATCATCCATCACCCCTCTCTATAACTGTATCATCCATCACCCCTCTCTATAACTGTATCATCCATCACCCCTCTCTATAACTGTATCATCCATCACCCCTCTCTATAACTGTATCATCCATCACCCCTCTCTCTAACTGTATCATCCATCACCCCTCTCTCTAACTGTATCATCCATCACCCCTCTCTCTAACTGTATCATCCATCACTCCTCTCTATAACTGTATCATCCATCACCCCTCTCTATAACTGTATCATCCATCACCCCTCTCTCTAACTGTATCATCCATCACTCCTCTCTCTAACTGTATCATCCATCACTCCTCTCTATAACTGTATCATCCATCACCCCTCTCTATAACTGTATCATCCATCACCCCTCTCTCTAACTGTATCATCCATCACCCCTCTCTATAACTGTATCATCCATCACTCCTCTCTATAACTGTATCATCCATCACCCCTCTCTCTAACTGTATCATCCATCACCCCTCTCTATAACTGTATCATCCATCACCCCTCTCTATAACTGTATCATCCATCACTCCTCTCTATAACTGTATCATCCATCACCCCTCTCTCTAACTGTATCATCCATCACCCCTCTCTCTAACTGTATCATCCATCACCCCTCTCTCTAACTGTATCATCCATCACCCCTCTCTATAACTGTATCATCCATCACCCCTCTCTATAACTGTATCATCCATCACCCCTCTCTATAACTGTATCATCCATCACCCCTCTCTATAACTGTATCATCCATCACCCCTCTCTATAACTGTATCATCCATCACCCCTCTCTATAACTGTATCATCCATCACTCCTCTCTATAACTGTATCATCCATCACCCCTCTCTCTAACTGTATCATCCATCACCCCTCTCTATAACTGTATCATCCATCACCCCTCTCTATAACTGTATCATCCATCACTCCTCTCTATAACTGTATCATCCATCACCCCTCTCTCTAACTGTATCATCCATCACCCCTCTCTCTAACTGTATCATCCATCACCCCTCTCTCTAACTGTATCATCCATCACCCCTCTCTATAACTGTATCATCCATCACCCCTCTCTATAACTGTATCATCCATCACCCCTCTCTATAACTGTATCATCCATCACCCCTCTCTATAACTGTATCATCCATCACCCCTCTCTATAACTGTATCATCCATCACCCCTCTCTATAACTGTATCATCCATCACCCCTCTCTAACTGTATCATCCATCACCTCTCTCTAACTGTATCATCCATCACCCCTCTCTCTAACTGTATCATCCATCACCCCTCTCTCTAACTGTATCATCCATCACCCCTCTCTCTAACTGTATCATCCATCACCCCTCTAACTGTATCATCCATCACCCCTCTAACTGTATCATCCATCACCCCTCTAACTGTATCATCCATCACCCCTCTAACTGTATCATCCATCACCCCTCTCTATAACTGTATCATCCATCACTCCTCTCTCTAACTGTATCATCCATCACTCCTCTCTATAACTGTATCATCCATCACCCCTCTCTATAACTGTATCATCCATCACCCCTCTCTCTAACTGTATCATCCATCACTCCTCTCTCTAACTGTATCATCCATCACTCCTCTCTATAACTGTATCATCCATCACCCCTCTCTATAACTGTATCATCCATCACCCCTCTCTCTAACTGTATCATCCATCACCCCTCTCTATAACTGTATCATCCATCACTCCTCTCTATAACTGTATCATCCATCACCCCTCTCTATAACTGTATCATCCATCACCCCTCTCTCTAACTGTATCATCCATCACCCCTCTCTATAACTGTATCATCCATCACCCCTCTCTATAACTGTATCATCCATCACTCCTCTCTATAACTGTATCATCCATCACCCCTCTCTCTAACTGTATCATCCATCACCCCTCTCTCTAACTGTATCATCCATCACCCCTCTCTCTAACTGTATCATCCATCACCCCTCTCTATAACTGTATCATCCATCACCCCTCTCTATAACTGTATCATCCATCACCCCTCTCTATAACTGTATCATCCATCACCCCTCTCTATAACTGTATCATCCATCACCCCTCTCTATAACTGTATCATCCATCACCCCTCTCTATAACTGTATCATCCATCACCCCTCTCTAACTGTATCATCCATCACCTCTCTCTAACTGTATCATCCATCACCCCTCTCTATAACTGTATCATCCATCACCCCTCTCTATAACTGTATCATCCATCACCCCTCTCTATAACTGTATCATCCATCACCCCTCTAACTGTATCATCCATCACCCCTCTCTATAACTGTATCATCCATCACCCCTCTAACTGTATCATCCATCACCCCTCTCTATAACTGTATCATCCATCACCCCTCTCTATAACTGTATCATCCATCACCCCTCTCTCTAACTGTATCATCCATCACCCCTCTCTCTAACTGTATCATCCATCACCCCTCTCTATAACTGTATCATCCATCACCCCTCTCTATAACTGTATCATCCATCACCCCTCTCTATAACTGTATCATCCATCACCCCTCTCTCTAACTGTATCATCCATCACCCCTCTCTATAACTGTATCATCCATCACCCCTCTCTATAACTGTATCATCCATCACCCCTCTCTATAACTGTATCATCCATCACCCCTCTCTATAACTGTATCATCCATCACCTCTCTCTATAACTGTATCATCCATCACCTCTCTCTATAACGCTATCATTAACCACAAGATGTCATTTGAACTCCTCTTAGTTGGCCTTGTGCTTTATCGCTAAACAGGTAGTTGATGGGACTGACCATGTAGCAAAACATATTGAGCTGCAGAGAGACAATGTACTCACGGCTCAGTCAGCTTTGATTGAATTAAAAAGCCAATCTAAGGCCGCTTGCCTCTAAAGCTTTATTAATCAAAGCTGAGCCACCCCTCGCCTTTCTCTAATCAGCTCTCCTTGTATGGGTCCTGGTCAACAATAGTGCTCTATAATGGTACTGGGATGCCATTAGGGACACAGCCTCAGTGTACATACTCTCAACCTATTACAGCACAGCTGTGGCCTCTCCCTGAGGCCAGAGCCAATGGAATGCACCGGTTGCTATTTGTTCTCTTGACGGGCGGAGATGGTGCTTAGCGGGAGACACGCCCAACCCGCCCACCCAGTGCTGTGTGTTGTCTCTGGATGATCCCCCCTCATCCCTGGTATCTCTGCTAATCCAGGCTGCTCCCCGGTGTGTGTGGATTGTCGGTCGGCGCCACTGGTGTGTGTGCGTGCATGTGTTAATTTGTCACTGGGTGTTATGTTACCCCACCCCTTCTGGTGACCTGAGCAGACTCCTCCTCCTCATCCATTCAGTCACCCTGCTTTTGTCAGTATGGTGTTGTGATCTGTTGTCAGTATGATGTTGTCAGTATGGTGTTGTGGTCTGTTGTCAGTGTGGTGTTGTAGTCTGTTGTCAGTATGGTGTTGTGATCTGTTGCCTGTATGGTGTTGCCAGTATGGTGTTGTGATCTGTTGTCAGTGTGATGTTGTGATCTGTTGTCAGTGTGGTGTAGTCAGTATGGTGTTGTGATCTGTTGTCAGTATGATGTTGTCAGTATGGTGTTGTGGTCTGTTGTCAGTGTGGTGTTGTAGTCTGTTGTCAGTATGGTGTTGTGATCTGTTGCCTGTATGGTGTTGTCAGTATGGTGTTGTGGTCTGTTGTCAGTGTGGTGTTGTGGTCTGTTGTCAGTGTGGTGTTGTGGTCTGTTGTCAGTGTGGTGTTGTGATCTGTTGTCAGTGTGGTGTTGTGATCTGTTGTCAGTGTGATGTTGTGGTCTGCTGTCAGTATGGTGTTGTGGTCTGTTGTCAGTGTGGTGTTGTCAGTATGGTGTTGTGATCTGTTGCCAGTGTGGTGTTGTGATCTGTTGTCAGTATGGTGTTGTGGTCTGTTGCCAGTGTGGTGTTGTGATCTGTTGCCTGTATGGTGTTGTAGTCTGTTGTCAGTATGGTGTTGTGATCTGTTGCCAGTGTGGTGTTGTGATCTGTTGCCAGTGTGGTCTTGTGATCTGTTGCCAGTGTGGTGTTGTGATTTGTTGTCAGTGTGGTGTTGTGATCTGTTGTTAGTGTGGTGTAGTCAGTATGGTGTTGTGGTCTGTTGTCAGAATGGTGTTGTGATCTGTTGCCAGTATGGTGTTGGGATCTGTTGTCAGTGTGGTGTTGTGGTCTGTTGTCAGTGTGGTGTTGTGATCTGTTGCCAGTGTGGTGTTGTGATCTGTTGTCAGTGTGGTGTTGTGATCTGTTGCCAGTGTGGTGTTGTGGTCTGTTGTCAGTATGGTGTTGTCAGTGTGGTGTTGTGGTCTGTTGTCAGTATGGTGTTGTGGTCTGTTGTCAGTGTGGTGTTGTGGTCTGTTGTCAGTATGGTGCTGTCAGTAGGGTGTTGTCAGTATGGTGTTGTCAGTAGGGTGTTGTCAGTATGGTGTTGTGGTCTGTTGTCAGTAGGGTGTTGTCAGTAGGGTGTTGTCAGTAGCGTGTTGTCAGTAGGGTGTTGTCAGTAGGGTGTTGTGGTCTGTTGTCAGTATGGTGTTGTGGTCTGTTGTCAGTATGGTGTTGTCAGTATGGTGTTGTTGTCAGTATGGTGTTGTGGTCTGTTGTCAGTATGGTGTTGTGGTCTGTTGTCAGTATGGTGTTGTCAGTATGGTGTTGTGGTCTGTTGTCAGTATGGTGTTGTGGTCTGTTGTCAGTATGGTGTTGTCAGTATGGTGTTGTGGTCTGTTGTCAGTAGGGTGTTGTCAGTATGGTGTTGTGGTCTGTTGTCAGTATGGTGTTGTCAGTATGGTGTTGTGGTCTGTTGTCAGTAGGGTGTTGTCAGTATGGTGTTGTGGTCTGTTGTCAGTATGGTGTTGTGGTCTGTTGTCAGTAGGGTGTTGTCAGTATGGTGTTGTGGTCTGTTGTCAGTATGGTGTTGTCAGTATGGTGTTGTGGTCTGTTGTCAGTAGGGTGTTGTGGTCTGTTGTCAGTAGGGTGTTGTCAGTATGGTGTTGTGGTCTGTTGTCAGTATGGTGTTGTCAGTATGGTGCTGTCAGTAGGGTGCTGTCAGTATGGTGCTGTCAGTAGGGTGTGTTCAGTAGGGTGTTGTGTTTATTTATTTTTTACTAACGTCTGTTCTCTTTTTTTGTCTTTTGTCTTCTTCTTTTTCATCATCCTCTGTTTCTGCTGCTGTGTCCTTCACCACCACCACTGCTGCACACAAACTGACCAACATCACTCTGGTCACCTTGACCACTTGACTACCTGGATGGACTCCCTACCTCCCTCCCTCTTTCCCCCTCTTTCTACTCTCTCTCTCTCTCTCTCTCTCTCTCACCCATCTCTCTCTCTCTCTCTCTCACCCATCTCTCTCTCTCTCCATCTCTCTCTCCCATCTCTCTCTCACCCATCTCTCTCTCCCCATCTCTCTCTCTCTCCCCATCTCTCTCTCGCTCCCCATCTCTCTCGCTCCCCCCATCTCTCTCTCGCTCCCCATCTCTCTCGCTCCCCATCTCTCTCGCTCCCCATCTCTCTCGCTCCCCATCTCTCTCTCGCTCTCTCATCCATCTCTTTCTCTCTCCCCCATCTCTGTCTGCCTGTCCGCACCCTTCCCCATACCAGCTCCATGCAGAGATCAGAGAGCACCCCACCACATCAGGTAAGCCACTGACCTTTGGAAGGGACAGGAAGGGGTGAGGAGGCGGGAGAGGAGGGGTGAGGCAGGGGTGAGAATGCTCACAGGGGGCAACAGGCTCACGTCCTCCAACTCAACACCTCAATAGGACAGGGATGCATTGGAAGGTCGTGTTACAGTAGCCAGTAGTTTGTGTTTATCTTAAATGGATGTCATGAATTCCAAGTTATAGGAAAGGATTTCTCTGGGTAGGCCAAAGTTAGGAGTGGGTGAAAGTTGTCTGTAACTCTGATATTGTTCATCACATGTATGGCTGAACAGTGCTGATCTAGTTTCACACTAGCTTTACGGTTCTACAGTTCCTTGTTTTGGTGAGCCACAATATTTCCAATAGTCACTGACTCACTGAAATGTCACTTGCAGTTGTTGAGTTCACTATCTAGGCCTACGGCTGGCTGTGTCCCGTATGGCGTTGACTTTCTTAGTGAAGGCGTTGACTTTCTTAGTGAAGGCGTTGACTTTCTTAGTGAAGGCGTTGACTTTCTCAGTGAAGGCGTTGACTTTCTCAGTGAAGACGTTGGCCTTCTCAGTGAAGGCGTTGACCTTCTCAGTGAAGGCGTTGACCTTCTCAGTGAAGGCGTTGACCTTCTCAGTGAAGGCGTTGACCTTCTCAGTGAAGGCGTTGACCTTCTCAGTGAAGGCGTTGACTTTCTCAGTGATGGCGTTGACTTTCTCAGTGATGGCGTTGACTTTCTCAGTGATGGCGTTGACTTTCTCAGTGAAGGCGTTGACTTTCTCAGTGATGGCGTTGACTTTCTCAGTGATGGCGTTGACTTTCTCAGTGATGGCGTTGACTTTCTCAGTGATGGCGTTGACTTTCTCAGTGATGGCGTTGACTTTCTCAGTGATGGCGTTGACTTTCTCAGTGATGGCGTTGACTTTCTCAGTGATGGCGTTGAGTTTCCTAGGGGTGGCGTTGAGTTTCCTAGGGATGGCATTGCGACTGGTATACAGAGATGAGCAGTTTACAGAGGAGTAGAGAGTGAGGTGATGTGTCCTATAAAGAGCATTGGTGGCAAATCTGATGGCCGAATTGTAAAGAACATCTAGCTGCTCGAGAGCACCCTTACCTGCCGACTGGTGCACTGTAACAGTAGACTGCTGCACTAAGACTCACTGGAAACCTTAGAGTGAATTTGCCCTTTAAGGGTGCTACTAGATGGTTTCTCTGCATTTCCCCTTTAAGAGCGCTAATAGATGGTTTCTCTGTGCATTTTCCCTTTAAGAGCGCTACTAGATCGTTTCTCAGTGGATTTTCCCTTTAAGAGCGCTACTAGATAGTTTCTCAGTGGATTTTCCCTTTAAGAGCGCTACTAGATAGTTTCTCTGTGGATTTTCCCTTTAAGAGCGCTACTAGATAGTTTCTGAGTGGATTTTCCCTTTAAGAGCGCTACTAGATAGTTTCTGAGTGGATTTTCCCTTTAAGAGCGCTACTAGATAGTTTCTCTGTGGATTTTCCCTTTAAGAGTGCTACTAGATCGTTTCTCAGTGGATTTTCCCTTTAAGAGCGCTACTAGATAGTTTCTCAGTGGATTTTCCCTTTAAGAGCGCTACTAGATGGTTTCTCTGTGCATTTCCCCTTTAAGAGCGCTACTAGATGGTTTCTCTGTGCATTTTCCCTTTAAGAGCGCTACTAGATGGTTTCTCTGCATTTCCCCTTTAAGAGCGCTACTAGATAGTTTCTCAGTGGATTTTCCCTTTAAGAGCGCTACTAGATCGTTTCTCTGGATTTTCCCTTTAAGAGCGCTACTAGATCGTTTCTCTGTGGATTTTCCCTTTAAGAGCGCTACTAGATAGTTTCTCAGTGGATTTTCCCTTTAAGAGCGCTACTAGATGGTTTCTCTGCATTTCCCCTTTAAGAGCGCTACTAGATGGTTTCTCTGCATTTCCCCTTTAAGAGCGCTACTAGATAGTTTCTCAGTGGATTTTCCCTTTAAGAGCGCTACTAGATGGTTTCTCTGCATTTCCCCTTTAAGAGCGCTACTAGATGGTTTCTCTGCATTTCCCCTTTAAGAGCGCTACTAGATGGTTTCTCTGCATCTCCCCTTTAAGAGCGCTACTAGATGGTTTCTCTGCATTTCCCCTTTAAGAGCGCTACTAGATGGTTTCTCTGCATTTCCCCTTTAAGAGCGCTACTAGATCGTTTCTCAGTGGATTTTCCCTTTAAGAGCGCTACTAGATAGTTTCTCAGTGGATTTTCCCTTTAAGAGCGCTACTAGATGGTTTCTCTGTGGATTTTCCCTTTAAGAGCGCTACTAGATCGTTTCTCTGGATTTTCCCTTTAAGAGCGCTACTAGATCGTTTCTCTGGATTTTCCCTTTAAGAGCGCTACTAGATCGTTTCTCTGGATTTTCCCTTTAAGAGCGCTACTAGATCGTTTCTCAGTGGATTTTCCCTTTAAGAGCGCTACTAGATAGTTTCTCAGTGGATTTTCCCTTTAAGAGCGCTACTAGATCGTTTCTCTGGATTTTCCCTTTAAGAGCGCTACTAGATCGTTTCTCAGTGGATTTTCCCTTTAAGAGCGCTACTAGATCGTTTCTCTGGATTTTCCCTTTAAGAGCGCTACTAGATCGTTTCTCAGTGGATTTTCCCTTTAAGAGCGCTACTAGATAGTTTCTCTGGATTTTCCCTTTAAGAGCGCTACTAGATCGTTTCTCTGGATTTTCCCTTTAAGAGCGCTACTAGATCGTTTCTCAGTGGATTTTCCCTTTAAGAGTGCTACTAGGCACAATGTGTTCTCTACCTAGGATGTTATTAATTAAATATGCTGTGTGTGCTTCACATACACTAAACCAAATCTAGTTAACCCTTAGCCATAGAGTTAAGAAGTGTTCGTACTATACTGAGATATTCTCTGTATTAATATATTATAACGCTGCAGGGTGACGTTTACGCTAGGTAGGATCACCTTAACCGTTAGTGGGGAAAATGCAACTCTAGGGGCAACTTCACCCGACTCCTCGTTAGATGGAATCTTTGCAGCCGTGCCACTAGAGGGCACCGTGTAGTCATCATCTGTCATCACCAGTGAGGGAGGAGAACCTCTGCTGCTCAGCCTGTTGGTCAGCAGATATAAATGAATCTCTCTCTCTCTCTCTCCCTTTTCTCCCCCTCTCTCTCTCTCTTTCCCTTTTCTCCCCCTCTCTCTCTCTCTTTCCCTTTTCTCCCCCTCTCTCTCTCTTTCCCTTTTCTCCACCTCTCTCTCTGTCTCTCCCTTTTCTCCCCCTCTCTCTCTCTCCCTTTTCTCCCCCGCTCTCTCTCCCTTTTCTCCCCCTCTCTCTCTCTCTCTCCCTTTTCTCCCCCTCTCTCTCTCTCCCTTTTCTCCCCCTCTCTCTCTTTCCCTTTTCTCCCCCCCTCTCTCTCTCTTTCTTTCTCGCTTTCACTCTTTTCCAGCTGCCTTAATTCCCAGTGATGACCCCATCCTATTGACCCCAGGGAGGATGAGCCAGCGAAGCCAGGGGAAGGAGCGAGAGAAGAGGGAGGAAAAGGAGCGAGAGAAGGAGAAGGAGCGAGAGAAGAGGGAGGAGAAGGAGCGAGAGAAGGAGAAGGAGCGAGAGAAGAGGGAGGAGAAGGAGCGAGAGAAGAGGGAGGAGAAGGAGCGAGAGAAGAGGGAGGAGAAGGAGCGAGAGAAGAGGGAGGAGAAGGACAGAGAGGAGAAGAAGGAGAAGGATGGGAGCCTCCACACCCCCAGCAGAGATCACCTCGCCAGCCCCTCTTCCCTCAGCCCGGGGCTCAGCTACACCCATGGTAAGACCACCTTCTTCCAGGCACACTTTGCCCTCTAAGCACAGACCCAGGGTCAGGTATCTAGGCACCATGCAACCTTCAGGGTTGAAGCATATGCCATGGGAAGCCCAGAGGTTACCTATGCTCTAAGCGAAAAGATCTGATGTTTTTGTTTGAGACTTGTATATGACAAGGCATGGTTGTGTTTTAAGGTGGTTTGGGAAGGTTTTTACCTTCCAAATGTCAAAAATGGTTCATCCTACACTACAGTACTTTCCTTCTGGGATGTTCCATTATCTACCACCAGGGGGAGCAGAAGCTAAAAGGAAAAACAAAATGTTTTCTCTACTCATTCTAGAGCACCTTCAAATCAAATGTGTCTGCATTCTATCAGAACAAGCAACACTTCTCTCAAAAGAGACCTGAGTGGTGCGGTCGGGGGGACTTATACAATTGGCTAACCAGTCGTTGCACAAAAGGAAATCATTCTGGGATAGAACCATAATAATAAAAAACCCTGCTTTGAGTATATGAAGGTAGATGGTTGCAGTGATATTGATAGTACCTAGACCTCTATACAGCTCTGGGATGTAGGCTGGTAAATGACAGAAATTACTTTTATTAGCTAACTCTAAGCCAATACATCCAGTGTTATTTTCCTCGTGTCAGTTTCTCAGTTGTGGTTGTTGCTGGTTTGCTCTTCTGAGTATAAGAATGTAGGCTTCACAGGTAATGCCGTCCCAAAGGGCAGAGCATCCAATAAGGATGAAAGGCTGGGAGGCAACAATGCCGGTGATCTGTATCCTTCATTCAGTGTGAACAGACAGGCGGTGAACACGTGTGACGGCCGTCGTGACATTTACCAGTCTGTTGTTGGTCCAACGTCACCATACCCTCCGTTTATCATGACACCACATTGGATGCATCCCAAATGGCACCCTATTCTCTATTTAGTGCCATAGTAGTGCACTAAATGGGACGCAGACATTAACTCTCTCATATTGCGTTCTCGGATATCGTTTATTCAGAGGCATCAGACTATCAGTAGAGCTAGTCATGGTGGTCTTCTTAAGGTCTCACAATTTGGAATATTTCCTGCTGTTCAACGGCCATTTCAACTGTTGATTCTTGAAGAATATAACTTAGAAATGCCTTTTGACCTTCGTACAGCTGTCTCATATCAGAACCCTGCATTAAAGGTACCATTGCTCCATTGTTTGTGTTTCATTTTGTTGTCTTTGGAAACAAGCGATGTAGTCTATAGCTTCAAAGTAAGTTTCAACTATTATGCTGTGCTCGTGGACTGTCTGTCCCTGGTGGGGCTGCCGTCAGGCTGAAACATAAACTCCTGATTGGGGCTTAAAAGGCCAAAAAGTCCCTCCCCTCTTTAGATTCTGCCAAGTGTTCCTACTTACTTGAAAGAGGGGATGTGAATTCCTATCCTAGTTCCACAACAAACGTTCTCTGTGAGAAGAATATGGTTCAGATAGGATCAACTCTGAAACCATCGCAACTCTTAAGCCCTGGTCCAGGTTTCCATGGTAACCCCCACTGCCTCAAGTAGCCTCTTTATATTGTGAGAGAAATGATGCTGTATTGGTCTCAAAACAGTGTTGTATTGTGAGGGAAATGATGCTGTATTGGTCTCAAACAGTGTTGTATTGTGAGGGAAATGATGCTGTATTGGTCTCAAACAGTGTTGTATTGTGAGGGAAATGATGCTGTATTGGTCTCAAACAGTGTTGTATTGTGAGGGAAATGATGCTGTATTGGTCTCAAACAGTGTTGTATTGTGAGGGAAATGATGCTGTATTGGTCTCAAACAGTGTTGTATTGTGAGGGAAATGATGCTGTATTGGTCTCAAACAGTGTTGTATTGTGAGGGAAATGAGGCTGTATTGGTCTCAAACAGTGTTGTATTGTGAGGGAAATTATGCTGTATTGGTCTCAAACAGTGTTGTATTGTGAGGGAAATTATGCTGTATTGGTCTCAAACAGTGTTGAATTGTGAGGGAAATTATGCTGTATTGGTCTCAAACAGTGTTGTATTGTGAGGGAAATGATGCTGAATTGGTCTCAAACAGTGTTGTATTGTGAGGGAAATGATGCTGTATTGGTCTCAAACAGTGTTGTATTGTGAGGGAAATGAGGCTGTATTGGTCTCAAACAGTGTTGTATTGTGAGGGAAATGATGCTGTATTGGTCTCAAACAGTGTTGTGTGGATCAGGATTGGAAATGATGCTGTATTGGTCTCAAACAGTGTTGTATTGTGAGGGAAATTATGCTGTATTGGTCTCAAACAGTGTTGTATTGTGAGGGAAATGATGCTGTATTGGTCTCAAACAGTGTTGTGTGGATCAGGATTGGAAATGATGCTGTATTGGTCTCAAACAGTGTTGTGTGGATCAGGATTGGAAATGATGCTGTATTGGTCTCAAACAGTGTTGTATTGTGAGGGAAATGATGCTGTATTGGTCTCAAACAGTGTTGTGTGGATCAGGATTGGAAATGATGCTGTATTGGTCTCAAACAGTGTTGTGTGGATCAGGATTGGAAATGATGCTGTATTGGTCTCAAACAGTGTTGTATTGTGAGGGAAATTATGCTGTATTGGTCTCAAACAGTGTTGTGTGGATCAGGATTGGAAATGATGCTGTATTGGTCTCAAACAGTGTTGTGTGGATCAGGATTGGAAATGATGCTGTATTGGTCTCAAACAGTGTTGTATTGTGAGGGAAATGATGCTGTATTGGTCTCAAACAGTGTTGTGTGGATCAGGATTGGAAATGATGCTGTATTGGTCTCAAACAGTGTTGTGTGGATCAGGATTGGAAATGATGCTGTATTGGTCTCAAACAGTGTTGTATTGTGAGGGAAATGATGCTGTATTGGTCTCAAACAGTGTTGTGTGGATCAGGATTGGAAATGATGCTGTATTGGTCTCAAACAGTGTTGTATTGTGAGGGAAATGATGCTGTATTGGTCTCAAACAGTGTTGTATTGTGAGGGAAATGATGCTGTATTGGTCTCAAACAGTGTTGAATTGTGAGGGAAATTATGCTGTATTGGTCTCAAACAGTGTTGTATTGTGAGGGAAATGATGCTGAATTGGTCTCAAACAGTGTTGTATTGTGAGGGAAATGATGCTGTATTGGTCTCAAACAGTGTTGTATTGTGAGGGAAATGAGGCTGTATTGGTCTCAAACAGTGTTGTATTGTGAGGGAAATGATGCTGTATTGGTCTCAAACAGTGTTGTGTGGATCAGGATTGGAAATGATGCTGTATTGGTCTCAAACAGTGTTGTATTGTGAGGGAAATGATGCTGTATTGGTCTCAAACAGTGTTGTGTGGATCAGGATTGGAAATTATGCTGTATTGGTCTCAAACAGTGTTGTGTGGATCAGGATTGGAAATGATGCTGTATTGGTCTCAAACAGTGTTGTATTGTGAGGGAAATTATGCTGTATTGGTCTCAAACAGTGTTGTGTGGATCAGGATTGGAAATGATGCTGTATTGGTCTCAAACAGTGTTGTGTGGATCAGGATTGGAAATGATGCTGTATTGGTTTCAAACAGTGTTGTATTGTGAGGGAAATGATGCTGTATTGGTCTCAAACAGTGTTGTGTGGATCAGGATTGGAAATGATGCTGTATTGGTCTCAAACAGTGTTGTGTGGATCAGGATTGGAAATGATGCTGTATTGGTCTCAAACAGTGTTGTATTGTGAGGGAAATGATGCTGTATTGGTCTCAAACAGTGTTGTGTGGATCAGGATTGGAAATGATGCTGTATTGGTCTCAAACAGTGTTGTATTGTGAGGGAAATGATGCTGTATTGGTCTCAAACAGTGTTGTGTGGATCAGGATTGGAAATTATGCTGTATTGGTCTCAAACAGTGTTGTGTGGATCAGGATTGGAAATTATGCTGTATTGGTCTCAAACAGTGTTGTGTGGATCAGGATTGGAAATGATGCTGTATTGGTCTCAAACAGTGTTGTGTGGATCAGGATTGGAAATGATGCTGTATTGGTCTCAAACAGTGTTGTGTGGATCAGGATTGGAAATGATGCTGTATTGGTCTCAAACAGTGTTGTGTGGATCAGGATTGGAAATGATGCTGTATTGGTCTCAAACAGTGTTGTGTGGATCAGGATTGGAAATGATGCTGTATTGGTCTCAAACAGTGTTGTATTGTGAGGGAAATGATGCTGTATTGGTCTCAAACAGTGTTGTGTGGATCAGGATTGGAAATGATGCTGTATTGGTCTCAAACAGTGTTGTATTGTGAGGGAAATGATGCTGTATTGGTCTCAAACAGTGTTGTATTGTGAGGGAAATGATGCTGTATTGGTCTCAAACAGTGTTGAATTGTCGGAGGGAAATTATGCTGTATTGGTCTCAAACAGTGTTGTATTGTGAGGGAAATGATGCTGAATTGGTCTCAAACAGTGTTGTATTGTGAGGGAAATGATGCTGTATTGGTCTCAAACAGTGTTGTATTGTGAGGGAAATGAGGCTGTATTGGTCTCAAACAGTGTTGTATTGTGAGGGAAATGATGCTGTATTGGTCTCAAACAGTGTTGTGTGGATCAGGATTGGAAATGATGCTGTATTGGTCTCAAACAGTGTTGTATTGTGAGGGAAATGATGCTGTATTGGTCTCAAACAGTGTTGTGTGGATCAGGATTGGAAATTATGCTGTATTGGTCTCAAACAGTGTTGTGTGGATCAGGATTGGAAATTATGCTGTATTGGTCTCAAACAGTGTTGTATTGTGAGGGAAATTATGCTGTATTGGTCTCAAACAGTGTTGTGTGGATCAGGATTGGAAATGATGCTGTATTGGTCTCAAACAGTGTTGTGTGGATCAGGATTGGAAATGATGCTGTATTGGTTTCAAACAGTGTTGTATTGTGAGGGAAATGATGCTGTATTGGTCTCAAACAGTGTTGTGTGGATCAGGATTGGAAATGATGCTGTATTGGTCTCAAACAGTGTTGTGTGGATCAGGATTGGAAATGATGCTGTATTGGTCTCAAACAGTGTTGTATTGTGAGGGAAATGATGCTGTATTGGTCTCAAACAGTGTTGTGTGGATCAGGATTGGAAATGATGCTGTATTGGTCTCAAACAGTGTTGTATTGTGAGGGAAATGATGCTGTATTGGTCTCAAACAGTGTTGTGTGGATCAGGATTGGAAATTATGCTGTATTGGTCTCAAACAGTGTTGTGTGGATCAGGATTGGAAATGATGCTGTATTGGTCTCAAACAGTGTTGTGTGGATCAGGATTGGAAATGATGCTGTATTGGTCTCAAACAGTGTTGTGTGGATCAGGATTGGAAATGATGCTGTATTGGTCTCAAACAGTGTTGTGTGGATCAGGATTGGAAATGATGCTGTATTGGTCTCAAACAGTGTTGTGTGGATCAGGATTGGAAATGATGCTGTATTGGTCTCAAACAGTGTTGTGTGGATCAGGATTGGAAATGATGCTGTATTGGTCTCAAACAGTGTTGTATTGTGAGGGAAATGATGCTGTATTGGTCTCAAACAGTGTTGTGTGGATCAGGATTGGAAATGATGCTGTATTGGTCTCAAACAGTGTTGTGTGGATCAGGATTGGAAATGATGCTGTATTGGTCTCAAACAGTGTTGTGTGGATCAGGATTGGAAATGATGCTGTATTGGTCTCAAACAGTGTTGTGTGGATCAGGATTGGAAATGATGCTGTATTGGTCTCAAACAGTGTTGTGTGGATCAGGATTGGAAATGATGCTGTATTGGTCTCAAACAGTGTTGTGTGGATCAGGATTGGAAATGATGCTGTATTGGTCTCAAACAGTGTTGTGTGGATCAGGATTGGAAATGATGCTGTATTGGTCTCAAACAGTGTTGTGTGGATCAGGATTGGAAATGATGCTGTATTGGTCTCAAACAGTGTTGTGTGGATCAGGATTGGAAATGATGCTGTATTGGTCTCAAACAGTGTTGTGTGGATCAGGATTGGAAATGATGCTGTATTGGTCTCAAACAGTGTTGTATTGTGAAGGAAATGATGCTGTATTGGTCTCAAACAGTGTTGTGTGGATCAGGATTGGAAATTATGCTGTATTGGTCTCAAACAGTGTTGTGTGGATCAGGATTGGAAATGATGCTGTATTGGTCTCAAACAGTGTTGTGTGGATCAGGATCAGCTTCTCTTGACCGGTTGACTGTCCACCAACTTGCATGTTGTCGGCGTATGTTTGTCTCATGACCTCACTAGTTGGATATAACCAAATATAATGTTATTTGGATCCTACACAAAACTGATATTTATTCTGAATAGTACAGACCTGGGTAATCACAGTTTAGATATTCCATAGACAGCAATAATGCCAAAAACACATTGTATGATGTTGTATGAGGCTAGATTCCCTCTGCAGATAAGGGACAGCTAAATGCTGAGCTTGTTCATGCACTGTCTGCCTCAGTCTCTGCCTGGCTATAGGGAGCTGCCTGCTGTGCTGCAGCTAAGACAGTCTGTACATGGACAGCCTACTAAGCAAGGCCTTTCTCCCCGCCCTGGCACTGTTACACTAAAATAGACCTGGACCCACCATGTTGACTCTCGTGGCAATACAAATCTGCTTTCCAGACACTCTCTTTAACTGTCTCGATCTCCTCTCTCACCCTGGCCAGGTGGGATGGACAGCAGGAGAGGAGGAGGAGGGAGGGAGCAGGTGGGGACAACCCGGATTTAGGCTCAGCCTCAGGGATTACGCCCTGTCACCCAGGGATAACATGGACGGGGACACCCGTCTGAACCAATCGACGGCCCTTTTCTACTTCCTGCCTGGCCATCCACCAATGGGAGGCGGTGTCTGGGGAGCTCAGAGTGTTTTTGCAGGGCCAGTTGGAAATCAGGAGAACCGGATGGACGATCTGGGGGTCTCTGGGCCTGGGCTCGCCCTGGATGTCTGTAGGCTGGGAAAGCACAGCTGGTGGGGAGACGTGTATGTATATATATATATAGAGAGAGAGAGAGAGCGGTTTCAGTTCACTGGTAAGGACCTTTGTCTCCAATTGACCTTGGTTGGCGTTCTCCTTACGTCGCCACGACGGCGGAAGGCAAGTACGGCCGAGTCATATTAAGATGGTCGTGTCTCTGTAGCTAAGCAGCTGCTAACGGATATATGCAGCTTTGGCAGTGATGTAGCATTAGGAGCTAACAGAGAGATGTAACGTTAGGAGCTAACAGAGAGATTTAACATTATAGGCGCAAACAGAGAGATACAGCATTAGGAGCTAACAGAGAGATGTAACATTAGAGGCTAACAGAGAGATGCAGCATTAGGAGCTAACAGAGAGATGTAGCATTAGGAGCTAACAGAGAGATGTAACATTAGGAGCTAACAGAGAGATGTAGCATTAGGAGCTAACAGAGAGATGCAGCATTAGGAGCTAACAGAGAGATGTAGCATTAGGAGCTAACAGATAGAAACAGCATTAGGAGCTGACAGAAATATGCAGCATTAGGAGCTAACAGAGATGCAACATTAGGAGCTAACAGAGATGTAGCATTAGGAGCTAACAGAGAGATGCAGCATTAGGAGCTAACAGAGAGATGCAGCATTAGGAGCTAACAGAGATGCAGCATTTGGAGCTAACAGAGAGATGCAGCATTAGGAGCTAACAGAGAGATGTAGCATTAGGAGCTAACAGAGAGATGTAGCATTAGGAGCTAACAGAGAGATGTAGCATTAGGAGCTAACAGAGAGATGTAGCATTAGGAGCTAACAGAGAGATGTAACATTAGGAGCTAACAGCGAGATGTAGCATTAGGAGCTAACAGAGAGATGTAACATTAGGAGCTAACAGAGAGATGCAACATTAGGAGCAACCAGAGAGATCTAACAGAGAGATGTAGCATTAGGAGCTAACAGAGAGATGTAACATTAGAGGCTAACAGAGAGATGCAGCATTAGGAGCTAACAGAGAGATGTAGCATTATGAGCTAACAGAGAGATGTAGCATTAGGAGCTAACAGAGAGATGTAACATTAGGAGCTAACAGAGAGATGTAGCATTAGGAGCTAACAGAGAGATGCAGCATTAGGAGCTAACAGAGAGATGTAGCATTAGGAGCTAACAGAGAGAAACAGCATTAGGAGCTGACAGAAATATGCAGCATTAGGAGCTAACAGAGATGCAACATTAGGAGCTAACAGAGATGCAACATTAGGAGCTAACAGAGAGATGTAGCATTAGGAGCTAACAGAGAGATGCAGCATTAGGAGCTAACAGAGAGATGCAGCATTAGGAGCTAACAGAGATGCAGCATTTGGAGCTAACAGAGAGATGCAGCATTAGGAGCTAACAGAGAGATGTAGCATTAGGAGCTAACAGAGAGATGTAGCATTAGGAGCTAACAGAGAGATGTAACATTAGGAGCTAACAGAGAGATGTAGCATTAGGAGCTAACAGAGAGATGTAGCATTAGGAGCTAACAGAGAGATGTAACATTAGGAGCTAACAGCGAGATGTAGCATTAGGAGCTAACAGAGAGATGTAACATTAGGAGCTAACAGAGAGATGCAACATTAGGAGCAAACAGAGAGATCTAACAGAGAGATGTAGCATTAGGAGCTAACAGAGATGCAACATTAGGAGCAAACAGAGAGATCTAACAGAGAGATGTAACATTAGAAGCTAACAGAGAGATATAACATTAGAAGCTAACAGAGAGATATAGCATTAGGAGCTAACAGAGAGATGTAGCATTAGGAGCTAACAGAGAGATGTAGCATTAGGAGCTAACAGAGAGATGTAACATTAGGAGCTAACAGAGAGATGTAGCATTAGGAGCTAACAGAGAGATGCAGCATTAGGAGCTAACAGAGAGATGTAGCATTAGGAGCTAACAGAGAGAAACAGCATTAGGAGCTGACAGAAATATGCAGCATTAGGAGCTAACAGAGATGCAACATTAGGAGCTAACAGAGATGCAACATTAGGAGCTAACAAAGAGATGTAGCATTAGGAGCTAACAGAGAGATGCAGCATTAGGAGCTAACAGAGAGATGCAGCATTAGGAGCTAACAGAGAGATGCAGCATTAGGAGCTAACAGAGAGATGCAGCATTAGGAGCTAACAGAGATGCAGCATTAGGAGCTAACAGAGAGATGTAACATTAGGAGCTAACAGAGAGATGTAGCATTAGGAGCTAACAGAGAGATGTAACATTAGGAGCTAACAGAGAGATGTAGCATTAGGAGCTAACAGAGAGATGCAGCATTAGGAGCTAACAGAGAGATGCAGCATTAGGAGCTAACAGAGAGATGCAGCATTAGGAGCTAACAGAGAGATGTAGCATTAGGAGCTAACAGAGAGATGTAGCATTAGGAGCTAACAGAGAGATGCAGCATTAGGAGCTAACAGAGAGATGCAGCATTAGGAGCTAACAGAGATGCAGCATTTGGAGCTAACAGAGAGATGCAGCATTAGGAGCTAACAGAGAGATGCAACTTTGACAGTGGAGATGCAGCATTAGGATCCTTATTTTGGACTCTCCCATGCTTCTCCATCTGAAAGATCTGCCATCTGAAAGATCTGCCCTTCCTTTTAGAATCTCTGTTTTGTTATGCTAGAATACTGTGTGTGCTGCTTAAACCTGTCCGGTGGGGATAGAATGAATGCAAGCAAAGCCAAGTCAAACAAGGACTATAAAGTAGCTAATAAGATTCAGCCATGTGCACTGAAGCATAGCATGGATCTATATTCCCCAGCTCATCATAGACAACTATAGGTAGCCTAGTGGTTAGAGCGTTGGGCCAGTAACCGAAAGGTTGCTGGATCGAATCCCCGAGCTGACAAGATAAAAAATATGTTGTTCTGCCCCTGAGCAAGGGGCACTGTTCCCCGGGCCCCTAAGACGTGGATTAAGGCAGCCCCCCCTCACCTCTCTGATTCAGAGGGGTTAAATGCCAAAGACACATTTCAGTTGAATACATTCAGTTGGACAACTGACTAGGTATCCCCTTTCCCTTATATACTGTAGAAGGATTACAGTAAGGTACATAGCATGGATCTATATTCCCCAGCTCAGCATTGACTACTATATACTGTAAGGGAAGGATACAGTTAGGTACACTACTGACTACTATATAGACTACTATGATGAACTTGATGATGAATACACCAATAATGATTGGCATTGTCTGTCTTTTGGGTACTTCACTGGGTCTGCCATTCACTGGAGTGGCTTTATCTCAGTGTGGCTCTCTGTACAGAGACCCCCCAGACCCTCTAGGAATACTAACACCAGTGTTGTGTTACTGGTCATCTCGGATCCCAGACCCAAATCTTACGTGTTCTAGCCTTCTACTCGATTTATAGTCTGTCATGAGAGACTATGTTGTTACTAGGGCCGGGACGATACCAGTATCGCAATATTTGGCTAAAATGAAAACAGGAAACAGACCTGTATGTGAAATATTGTGTACTATAGCTTGGAAAATAAATGTGATTCTAGATGACAACATAATGATGTTTGTTTCCAACAGTAGGGCTGTTTTCCTAAAGAAGTTAAATCCTCTCTGTGTTTTGTTTTCTTGCCACGATACTAAGGAGTATAGTGATACTGGTATGATCGCGGCCCTGATACACTCCATGGCTGCGGCCCGAATGGAACCCTATTAGAGCCCTACCTATATAGTGTACTACTTTTGACCAGGGCACATGGGGCTCTGGTCAAATGTAGTGCACTTTTCTAGGGAATGGGGTACCATTTGGGATTCAGTCTATCTCATGCAGGTATTGGAACAGAGCAAGGCACTTCACCCTAATTGCTCCATGGTCGCCGGCAGTAATGGCTGATCCCCCGTGACCGTACTCTCCAAGGATGTCTCAGGGGGAATGGGATATATACATTGCTATTTCACACTACACAGGTTGCACACTTGTACATGTGTGAAACAGGAAGAATATAAGCACCCTCTATTTGACCTTTGACTTTGCTGCATAGTGACTACATCAAGTGAACTGGGCCGTAGAGGTTGTATTCAGAGAGGCTTGAGGTGACAGGATTCATAGTCTAGAGAGGGACCAAAGTTGTGGGGACTAACGTTGCTTTGAGAGAAAGAGCCATAAGCCCCGTTGTTCAACTTGCCATGGTTCATTCCAGGAACATATCTGAATAGATTTGATGAAATATCACTTACCCTCAGTTTAGCTTTTAAATGTTCCCATTCAGAAAGGGGAAATGTCGCTATTTCTGCTCCGAAATCAGTGGTTATTTAGTCAGACTGTTATGCTGGTGAGTCTGAGTGCTACAGATGTAGGATCTTCATTTGATAACTCTTTTGTTGCTGTTAATTTTCCTGCACAGCATGAAATGCAAACTTGTAGTGTATTCAAGAGTTAAAATGGCTTCTAATGCTTCTAAATTCCACTTTAAAATGTCAGACTTGATTTGCGCTGATGAATAATGTTTCAACCCCCACAAAAAAAATTCCATTAATTATTATCCAGATAATAATTCACATTATTACATTACTGTTGCTGCAGGATTATGTTCTTGCTGTAGCAAACTGGCTCAAATTAAGATCATACATCTGTAGTTAAAAGCACTGAAGTGAAATGGATGTTAATCGATGACAGCACTGTTGACCTAAGAGGAGATTAAAAGCCTGTCGTAAAGTACTTGATAGAGGATATTGCGTCTACGCATCTCAAAACTAGTATTAATGAATAGCATATCAATTTATAGTGTGCTCATACAGCCATATGCCTACACATTGACCTTTACCATAGATATCTACAGTGTTGATTCTTTCTTCTTCAGTGGTATATCTACCTGCACATTTTGCAGGCTGTAGCCAGAGTTCTTTGGCTGTGTACCAGGATTAACTCATCGCTGCCCTTTCTGTTGGCCTGGGGGCTGGGTAGCGGGGGATCATCATGCACCCAAAGAGCTATGCATGCCTGCTGCTAATATCTTCCTTCTCCGGAAGCTGTGGCAGATGAGCCTGCCCCACTGCCCAGCTTTACTTGATTAAAGGGCTAGGTCACTCAAAACCTGCAAAACGCATCATCACAGTTTATGCTCTGTACTGAAAGTGCTCTGACTTGACTGCTGACATGAAACATTTCCCGGGGATGTATTTACAGTGGACTAATGAACAAAATACAAAAATATTGTTTTTGAGTGAACTATCCTTTTAAGAAAGAAAAACCTACTGTTATTAACCCTTCCCCATTTCCCCACCTAAACCTGTACTCTATGGATACGTTTTCAGCTAGCCGGCATTACATTACAGTAATTAGCGAACAATACAAATACCAGGCCAAGACTTCAATCAACATTTGTTGACATTAGACATGAGTTAATGTAGCCTGAATGTAAACATAGCAGAGCACTCTACCCAGGAAATGCCAACCATTGAACCCCTATTTACTCAGGATTGCATTGCCCATCCAACGTGACACAGTATTTAGCTATTAGCAAACACTAATATGACCATATATATGGTCATTGGTGCCGAGATGGTTGGTGTTGAGTTCTTTGAGGTAAGTACCAGAACGTATCCTTTGTTGCCACAACATTTCCTATTAAATACTAGAAACTATCCATTGTTGCCACACTGTTTCCTATTAAATACCTGGTAAGTACCAGTGGAAACATCACCTACTGTAAAATAAAGTGCTCCCTGTTGTTGTTCTACTTCCTGATATGCAGATTCCATATGGTGTACTGTAATGGAGACCCATTGTTTCTTGATCCTGCATGCAGGGGCTAGTGTTACACACAGGGAGATGTGATAGCTAGCCGTCTGTGTAAAAATACAGTGGAGACTGTGGTTCGGTCACAGTGTAGGGTAAAGTTGCTCTAGATGCTGATCTTGGATCAGTTTTGCCTTTTTCCCCACTATCTGGCTAAGGTTGGGGGAGGGGGAAGAAAACTTCCCTCCAGAGAGACTATTGTGGTGAGTCGTTAAAATGCTAATCTGTTCAAGGCACATTAGCTGACGACTGTCCAGTCACTTAATGCAGATGTTTCTGTATACATGCATAGCCATGCATCATGTATTATGTGTTGGCCTGGACTATCTTTATCTCCTGATATGTTGACCCAGGCTATTGACCTGGACTATCTTTATCTCCTGATATGTTGACCCAGGCTATTGACCTGGACTATCTTTATCTCAGGATATGTTGACCCAGGCTATTGACCAGGACTATCGTTATCTCCTGATATGTTGACCCAGGCTATTGACCTGGACTATCTTTATCTCCTGATATGTTGACCCAGGCTATTGACCTGGACTATCTTTATCTCCTGATACGTTGACCCAGGCTATTGACCTGGACTATCTTTATCTCCTGATATGTTGACCCAGGCTATTGACCTGGACTATCTTTATCTCCTGATACGTTGACCCAGGCTATTGACCTGGACTATCTTTATCTCCTGATATGTTGACCCAGGCTATTGACCTGGACTATCTTTATCTCCTGATATGTTGACCCAGGCTATTGACCTGGACTATCTTTATCTTCTGATATGTTGACCCAGAATATTGACCTGGACTATCTTTAGCTTCTGATATGTTTACCCAGGATATTGACCTGGACTATCTTTATCTCCTGATACGTTGACCCAGAATATTGACCTGGACTATCTTTATCCCAGGACATGTTGACCCAGGCTATTGACCTGGACTATCTTTATCTCCTGATATGTTGACCCAGGCTATTGACCTGGACTATCTTTATCTCCTGATATGTTGACCCAGGCTATTGACCTGGACTATCTTTATCTCCTGATATGTTGACCCAGGCTATTGACCTGGACTATCTTTATCTCCTGATATGTTGACCCAGGCTATTGACCTGGACTATCTTTATCTCCTGATATGTTGACCCAGGCTATTGACCAGGACTATCGTTATCTCCTGATATGTTGACCCAGGCTATTGACCAGGACTATCGTTATCTCCTGATATGTTGACCCAGGCTATTGACCTGGACTATCTTTATCTCCTGATATGTTGACCCAGGCTATTGACCAGGACTATCGTTATCTCCTGATATGTTGACCCAGGCTATTGACCTGGACTATCTTTATCTCCTGATATGTTGACCCAGGCTATTGACCTGGACTATCTTTATCTCCTGATATGTTGACCCAGGCCAGTAGTGTGGATATGGTGGACACATGCAGAATGCCTGGGGACTTTGTTTGGCTGACCCAATATTTGTCTGCAAACACTTACCTAATGTGGGTACTCCCTAAATACCCTCACGCACTATTTCCTGACATGACAGCAACATGCCTGATGCTTCCGGGTCCACTTCTGGCCTTCTGATGCTTAGACTACTACTTTTACCCCAATGGAGGTTGGAGACCAAACCTAACCCAGGGGGTGGAGCAAAACACCTCAACTGTTTGTCACATTGTTGGCCCAACATCTTTGTGAAGTTTGATTCGTTTCTTAAAAAGGCCATTTATTAATTTGCACCATCTGAACTTTCCTTTGAGGGAGCAGGGTTAATCAGGCCTAGGATTTTGAATTATACATACTCCAGAACATCTTAATTACCTGTGTTAATTAGCCTGTTTGCTCGGGGATCTGTGTTTGTGTCCCAAATGGCTCACTATTCCCTGTAAAGTGCACTACTGTTGATCTGGGCCTATAGGGGTCTGGTCAGAAGTAGTGCACTATGTCAGAAATAAGGTAACATTTGGGGACACACTTTTTTCCTTCCAAGTGTCGCCGAGCAACGCTGTGACATCACCGCTCGCTCACAGAACTCGGGAGCTGTTATGAAAGCGGTTGTTAGCCTCGTCTCTAAACAGACAGGGATGGAATGACGCCTTCCATTCGGAAATATAGATAACACGCCTTAATTGGCCAGAGGGCACTGAAGGGCCGCAGCTGTTGACAGAACAAACAAGGAAACATTAGGAGGGAAGGGTCAGTTGAATGGGATGGGAGGATGCCAGGAATCTTGTGGATGGAAAAACAGCAATGCTCTGGAGATTCTATTTCGACGATAAGGACCAGGTGGGGCCTATTGGTTTTCATAGAGATAACCATTGGTGCTCCTTGAGACTCTTTTCTCAATGCACCTACTTCTCTTGTACCCTTTTGTTCTGGACCTGCAACAGACCTTTCTTCTGGACAAAATGTTCTGTCAGGGTGACTGGGGCAGCACAGTCTTCTTAACCTGTTCCTGGTGCCAGTCGTGGTGCCAGTCTTCTTAACCTGTTCCTGGTGCCAGTCGTGGTGCCAGTCTTCTCCTAGCTGAGCGTCTGAACTGTCCCCTTGAGATTGCAGTCCCAGAGATCAATACCTAGAGTGGGGGAAATATTGATCAACTGTCCCATAGCCATTTCTGTTGTGTGACCTTGGACACAGTATCATTATGAGCATTGGTATTAACAGCATGTTAATTAGTTGACTTTATTAAACACTTACTGTGTGTCCCTGAGGGTATTGTCTTGAGAAGACCCTGTTTCACAGTGTTTGTTATCCATTAGTTTTCTCCAAATGCGACTCCTGTCATGCTGGTTGCTAGTAGACTGACAAATAGCAAGCCACAAATGGCAAACTACAGGTCAGAAAATTGCTTTTTGATCCTTCAACACACACTGTTTTTGACAGGTAGAATGGGCTGTGGTCCTGAAACATAAACGGCCTTGATTGCAGTGCACGGAGCTACAGATGAGAAAAAAAGGGAAATAAATTATAGCCACTTGATGTTCTACCTGAGGGGCTCAGTAACAGGCTTGGTGTTCTACCTGAGGGGCTCAGTAACAGGCTTGGTATTCTACCTGAGGGGCTCAGTAACAGGCTTGGTGTTCTACCTGAGGGGCTCAGTAACAGGCTTGGTGTTCTACCTGAGGGGCTCAGTAACAGGCTTGGTATTTTACCTGAGGGGCTCAGTAACAGGCTTGGTGTTTTACCTGAGGGGCTCAGTAACAGGCTTGGTGTTTTACCTGAGGGGCACAGTAACAGGCTTGGTGTTTTACATGAGGGGCTCAGTAACAGGCTTGGTGTTTTACCTGAGGGGCTCAGTAACAGGCTTGGTGTTTTACCTGAGAGGCTCAGGAACAGGCTTGGTATTTTACCTGAGGGGCTCAGTAACAGGCTTGGTATTTTACCTGAGAGGCTCAGGAACAGGCTTGGTATTTTACCTGAGGGGCTCAGTAACAGGCTTGGTATTTTACCTGAGGGGCTCAGTAACAGGCTTGGTATTTTACCTGAGGGGCTCAGTAACAGGCTTGGTATTTTACCTGAGGGGCTCAGTAACAGGCTTGGTATTTTACCCGAGGGGCTCAGTAACAGGCTTGGTATTCTACCTGAGGGGCTCAGTAACAGGCTTGGTATTCTACCTGAGGGGCTCAGTAACAGGCTTGGTGTTTTACCTGAGGGGCTCAGTAACAGGCTTGGTGTTCTACCTGAGGGGCTCAGTAACAGGCTTGGTATTCTACCTGAGGGGCTCAGTAACAGGCTTGGTATTCTACCTGAGGGGCTCAGTAACAGGCTTGGTATTTTACCTGAGGGGCTCAGTAACAGGCTTGGTATTTTACCTGAGGGGCTCAGTAACAGGCTTGGTGTTTTACCTGAGGGGCTCCGTAACAGGCTTGGTGTTCTACCTGAGGGGCTCAGTAACAGGCTTGGTATTTTACCTGAGGGGCTCAGTAACAGGCTTGGTATTCTACCTGAGGGGCTCAGTAACAGGCTTGGTATTTTACCTGAGGGGCTCCATAACAGGCTTGGTATTCTACCTGAGGGGCTCACTAACAGGCTTGGTATTTTACCTGAGGGGCTCAGTAACAGGCTTGGTATTTTACCTGAGGGGCTCAGTAACAGGCTTGGTATTTTACCTGAGGGGCTCAGTAACAGGCTTGGTATTTTACCTGAGGGGCTCAGTAACAGGCTTGGTATTTTACCTGAGGGGCTCAGTAACAGGCTTGGTATTTTACCTGAGGGGCTCACTAACAGGCTTGGTATTTTACCTGAGGGGCTCAGTAACAGGCTTGGTGTTCTACCTGAGGGGCTCAAAGGAATTGATTGGCCAGACAAGCATTGGGGAAGTCAACTGGCCAGTTTGGTATTTGTGTCTGGGGAATACGATAGGGCATGCAGAGAGTTTGTCCGTCCTCACAGGCAGGGTCAACAGAGACTGTCTTTTTACATTTGTGTGTGTGTTAGTGTCTAGTGTGTGTGTTAGTGTCTAGTGTGTGTGTTAGTGTCTGGTGTGTGTGTTTATTATGTGGTAGCAGGTGTCTGATTGCTGTAGCTGGAGTCGTCAGTTAGACGTTTCGGATTGTGCCACACACTCACACACTGTGAGAAAGAGAGTGAGCAGGAAGAGAGGGGTGATATTCATCTGAGCTGTGTTGTTTGTTCAAGGAGAAGGGATAGAGATTTAGGAGAGATACCGTGAGAGGATATACCACGGCAGAGCGGCAGGTAGCCTAGCGAGTAAGAGCTTTGGGCCAGTAACCGAAAGGTCGCTGGTTCGAATCCACGAGCCGACCAGGTGAAAAAATGTGACAATGTGCCCTTGAGCAAGGCACTTAGCCTTAATTGCTGGATAATAGCTTCTGCTAAAATACAGAGAAATACCGTGTACAGAGAGGAGAAAATGAAAGACAAAAAACAAGAGGGAAAGAGAGGACAGGAGGAGGGAGACAGGAGGAGGAAGACAGGAGGAGGAAGACAGGAGGAGGAAGACAGGAGGAGGGAGACAGGAGGAGGGAGACAGGAGGAGGGAGACAGGAGGAGGGAGACTGGAGGAGGGAGACTGGAGGAGGGAGACTGGAGGAGGGAGACTGGAGGAGGGAGACTGGAGGAGGGAGACTGGAGGAGGGAGACTGGAGGAGGGAGACTGGAGGAGGGAGACTGGAGGAGGGAGACTGGAGGAGGGAGACAGGAGGAGGGAGACAGGAGGAGGGAGACAGGAGGGAGACAGGAGGGGGGAGAATGGTTGGCAGTGAGAAAAGTAGAGCTATTCATTGAAAGAAGGAAAGAGAAAGAGGGGTAGGAGGCTGTTCCATGGAGTAGGCTAGATAAGATGCAACTCTTCTGTACACTGCTGCTGCATGGAGTAGCAGGGGGAGGGAGGGACTCTGCTGATTCCTCAGCGTAGTACTCAGAGCCTCCTCCCCTTGCACTCACACACACACACACACACAGGAGAGAGAGGGAGAAAGAGAGGGTGGGAACAAGAGAGAGGGAGGGAGAAAGCGATAAATTGTGCTGCAATGCTTTGAGTGCCTTGAGACTGAGTTGCTGTGCTTGCTGTGTCCTGTGTGTGTGCCTGGCTGCGGGCGATCAGATCTGAGCATTTCGCGGTCAGCGGCTTCGCCCTGCTTGGCCCCCGCTGATCCCCAGCAGGCCCTCCTCAGGCCCCCCCGGGCTCTCGCCAGCCCCATGATGAAGGAGGAGGGAGCGCTGTGCCGTCGCCGCTTCTCAACGTGCGGCACGACCAGCTCGCCGCGGACCCCACACCCCGACGGACGCAAGCTCATCCGCAACGCCTCTTTTGGGGGCTACAACGAGCTGTCGCCCCTCTCGCTGCCAGGTGGGGACCCCTCACCCTTCCCCTCTGATGAGGAGCCTGCCCTGCCGCGGGCTCTTCTACACCCAGCTAGTTGTAGGCTAGCTGTTGCTTTGAGTAGTACCCTCTGTACTGTAGCCAAGTGACCTGTGTGCTTGTTCCCTATAGAGTCGTAACCCCTAGATACTGGTTGTGGACGGTGACTGTGCTGTTATTTGAAGGTCTATTGTGTTCTAGATGGACACTGTAGAAATATTGGAACTACAGGTACACTGTTGCTGTAGTGGTGTCCCTGTAGCAGAGTTACCTGTGTGCTTGTTCCCTGTAGAGACAGAGTCGTAACCCCTAGATACTGCTTGTGGACTGTGACTGTTATTTCAGATACTAATGTGCAGGAGGTTATTGTTTTCAGTATACTGTCACAGTATTGGGGCAATTCTCTTGATGTTCCTTTTTGCATTGCCTGATGTAGATTCTGATGTTGAACCTGTCGAATCTATTTCGTCTTAGAGTTTTGAATTCTTATATTAGAATATACTTTTAATACATATTTTTCCTTGTATAGAAATGTACTCGGGTCATATGCAAACGTATTATATCGTACTCGGTAGCCCGAGTAACTGTGCGCTGCTTTGGAGTGGCCGTCCACCTGAGCGTGAGATCAGCAGAGCTTTCACAGAACGTCAAGTCAAGTGAATTAGACCTAAAGCTTCTGTAGTGAGTGTGATGTTTTTAACCTGTCAGCCTGTCAGCCTCCCAGCCACCGAGCCGACACAGCCTCCATTCATCTCTGTTGAAGACTGTCTAAGAAGCTCTCTCCCTGCCAGGAGAACCGCAGGCTTTTCACAAAGATTGCCGATTCACCGGAGACGGCTGGTACAGGCTGGTTGCATTCTCTCTTTCTCTTCAGCCAAATGTAATCTCAATAAAAATAGGTACGTGATACTATTTCCTTATTATCAACCAACGTTACATTTAAGCATCAGGTTCATCAGGTTGTATATAGCTTAACCTATCAAAAGTATATCTGCCATTTTGGAGACGATCTCCACACAGTTTCATCAGTACTCCAGCTTCTCTGGTCCTGGGCTCTGGGCTCTGGTCCCCCCCTCTTTCAGGGTTACCTGGGGCTAGCTTCTCTAGCTTCCACAGGAGGTGCCAGTGAGGGGCCAATGACTCAGCAGATTAACCTGGGCGGCGGCCTATTAATAGACCAATCACGTGCACCAAAAAGACAGACAGAAAATATCAGTGTCCTAATAGCTCCTAGCCCACGACCACTCGTTTGAAATATTATCCTCCCCAAAGATGAAGTGGCTTTGTCTGGCCAGCAACACTGGCAGCGTAGCCGAGGATGATCCGGTCCATGCCGACTGCCAATGAACACTCCCCTGTTTGTGTTGTTGTTGTTGCTGGCCGTTGTTTGCAGGCTGAACATGAATTGGTTTTGGAGGTCATGAATGGGGAAATGGAGAAAGGGTGGAATTGCGGTGCTCTGCTAGCTCTGTTGACAACGGAATGGCAGTACGGATTTATTTTTAATGAACCTTTATTTAAGCAGGGAGTCATGCTGAGACCACGATCTCTTTCGCAGATGAGCCCTGCAGCAGATGAGCCCTGCAGCAGATGAGCCCTGTAATTTGGATCACCCCTGGGTCAGAGTAACCATTGCAGCACGTCATTACAAAGTCATTACAGGGTTGCATCCCAAATGGCACCCTATTCCCTATTAATTGGTCAAAAATGGTGCACTATATTGGGAATAGGGTGCCATTTGAGACCATTGCCAGTCTCGCCATGTGATGACAGGCTGCATCGCTTTCCACCTTAAAGGGGTAATCTGCAGTTCAAACAGTAACAAAGAGGGCACCCCACCACTGTTTTGGTAAGAATGCTGAGGGATGGGACTGGAGAAATGGAACCACTCTCAAATTCATCGACAGAGCTGTGGATTCAAGGACAGCCCACCCATGAGATCAAAATGATAGTTTTAACCTTGTCTTCTGGCTATACATCAGAAATGATAGTTTTAAACTCGTCTTCTGGCTGTACGTCAGAAATGATAGTTTTAACCTTGTCTTCTGGCTATACATCAGAAATTATAGTTTTAACCTTTCAAAACGTCTGCTGCCTCAGTTTGTATGATGGCTATTTGCATATACTCCAGAATGTTATGAAGAGTGATCAGATGAATTGCAAAGACCCTCTTTGCCATGCAAATGAACTGAATCCCCCAAAAAACATTTCCACTGCATTTCAGCCCTGCCACAAAAGGACCAGCTTGACATCATGTCAGTGATTCTCTTGTTAACACAGGTGTGAGTGTTGACGAGGACAAGGCTGGAGATCACTCTGTCATGCTGCTTGAGTTCGAATAGCAGACTGGAAGCTTCAAAAGGAGGGTGGTGCTTGGAATCATTGTTCTTCCTCTGTCAACCATGGTTACCTGCAAGGAAACATGTGCCGTCATCATTGCTTTGCACAAAAAGGGCTTCACAGGCAAGGATATTGCTGCCAGTAAGATTACACCTAAATCAACCATTTATCGGCTCATCAAGAACTTCAAGGAGAGCAGTACAATTGTTGTGAAGATGGCTTCAGGGCGCCCAAGAAAGTCCAGCAAGTGCCAGGACCGTCTCCTAAAGTTGATTCAGCTGCGGGATCGGGGCACCTACAGTACAGAGCTTGCTCAGGAATGGCAGCAGGCAGGTGTGAGTGCATCTGCACGCACAGTGAGGCGAAGACTTTTGGAGGATGGCCTGGTGTCAAGAAGGGCAGCAAAGAAGCCACTTCTCTCCAGGAAAAACATCAGGGACAGACTGATATTCTGCAAAAGGTACAGGGATTGGACTGCTGAGGACTGGGGTATAGTCGCTTTCTCTGGTGAATTCCCTTTCCAATTGTTTGGGGTGTCCGGAGAAGACATCAGGGACAGACTGATATTCTGCAAAAGGTACAGGGATTGAACTGCTGAGGACTGGGGTAAAGTCGCTTTCTCTGGTGAATTCCCTTTCCAATTGTTTGGGGCGTCCGGAGAAGACAAGGTGAGCGCTACCATCCGTCCTGTGTCATGCCAACAGTAAAGCATCCTGAGACCATTCATGTGTGGGGTTGCTTCTCAGCCAAGGGAGTGGGCTCGCTCACAATCTTTCCCAAGAACACAGCCATGAACGGTACCAACACATCCTCCGAGAGCAACTTCTCCCAACTATCCAGGAACAGTTTGGTGACGAACAATGCCTTTTCCAGCATGATGGAGCACCTTGCCATAAGGCAAAAGTGATAACTAAGTGGCTCGGGGAACAAAACATTAATATTTTGGGTCCATGGCCAGGAAACTCCCCAGACCTTAATCCCATTGAGAACTTGTGGTCAATCCTCAAGAGGCGGGTGGACAAACAAAACCCCACAAATTCTGACAAACTCCAAGCATTGATTATGCATGAATGGGCTGCCATCAGTCAGGATGTGTCCCAGAAGTTAATTGACAGCATGCCAGTGCGGATTGCAGAGGTCTTGAAAAAGAAGGGTTAACACTGCAAATATTGACTCTTTGCATCAACTTCATGTAATTGTCAATAAAAGCCTTTGACACTTATTAAATGCTTGTAATTATACTTCAGTATTCCTTAGTAACATCTGACAAAAATATCTAAAGACACTGAGGCAGCAGACTTTGTGAAAATGTATATTTGTGTCATTCTCAAAACTTTTGGCCACGACTGTACATCAGAAATGATAGTTTTAACCTTGTCTCCTGGCTATACATCAGAAATGATAGTTTTAACCTTGTCTTCTGGCTATACATCAGAACCCAAAAGCTTATATTTGTGGTTCTGATGGGGTAAGACAGTTGAACTATGCTCATGAGGCATTTGTACATTTATATCCTTCAACAATCAATGGACACACATACTCATTCAAGGGTTTTTCTTTACTTTTACATTTTTTCTACATTGTATACTAATAGTTTTGATGTCTTCACTATTAAGTAACACATGTAATAACCAAACAAGTGTTAAACAAATCAAAATATATTTTATTTTTGAGATTATTCAAAGTAGCTACCCTCTGCCATGATGACAGCTTTGCACACTATTGGTGTCTTCACTATTATTCTACAATGTAGAAAATAGTACAAATAAATGAGTAGGTGTGTCCAAACTTTTGACTGGTACTGTATATCATTAATTCAAAAGTCCAAAAATGGGTGTAGCTATCCAGCAGATTGCCCGTTTATTGTCTGTTTTGCAAAGGAAATGTGTATTTTGACCCCTCCCACTGTCCTGTGGACGTAGCACAATGACCTCTGATGTTCTGAAGTAAATTGCAACAGGTTTTAGGAGCAATACCGGTCTCTTTAAAAACTCCCGAGATTGCTACAGGCCTGCCTTCCACTGTAGCACTGCACCATGCTATCCCACTGTAGCACTGCATCATGCTATCCCACTGTAGCACCATGCTATCCCACTGTAGCACTGCACCATGCTATCCCACTGTAGCACCATGCTATCCCACTGTAGCACTGCACCATGCTATCCCACTGTAGCACTGCACCATGCTATCCCACTATAGCACTGCATCATGCTATCCCACTGTAGCACTGCATCATGCTATCCCACTGTAGCACCATGCTATCCCACTGTAGCACTGCACTATGCTATCCCACTGTAGCACTGCACTATGCTATCCCACTGTAGCACTGCACCATGCTATCCCACTGTAGCACTGCATCATGCTATCCCACTGTAGCACTGCACCATGCTATCCCACTGTAGCACTGCGCCATGCTATCCCACTGTAGCACTGCGCCATGCTATCCCACTGTAGCACTGCGCCATGCTATCCCACTGTAGCACTGCATCATGCTATCCCACTGTAGCACTGCGCCATGCTATCCCACTGTAGCACTGCGCCATGCTATCCCACTGTAGCACTGCGCCATGCTATCCCACTGTAGCACTGCATCATGCTATCCCACTGTAGCACCATGCTATCCCACTGTAGCACCATGCTATCCCATCCTGCGCCGTGCTGCTCCATCCTGCGCCGTGCTGCTCCATCCTGCTCTGTGCTGCTCCATCCTGGTCCATCCTGCTCCGTGCTGCTCCATCCTGCTCTGTGCTGCTCCATCCTGCTCTGTGCTGCTCTATCCTGCTCCGTGCTGCTCCATCCTGCTCTGTGCTGCTCTATCCTGCTCCGTGCTGCTCCATCCTGCTCCGTGCTGCTCCATCCTGCTCCGTGCTGCTCCATCAGACCCAGAGTCAAAATGGTGATGGTGACCTTGTTGCCATGGCAAATGTAAAGCAAACAGCATACCTGCCTGCACACTGATTTATGCCCCCAAAACTCAAAATTGAGGCTTTATCCTAGTGCGTATAGCAGGTAATGTTTTCACCCTTCCCCAATTGTCGTCAAGCCAGCTGTTGCTAGGGAACCTTTCAGTTCTTCCCGAAAACGTGGCGACAGTGTCAGTGTTCGTCAAAGCTGTCATGCCGTGTGTGTGTGTGCACTCCATCCATAGACATGACAAAAACACACACACACACACAATGTACACTTCACTGTCTTATATAATGATCCATCCCTAAAGAACATATCTGTTGTTCAGGGTGCAAGTACGGTGCCATGCCACCCCCCTCACAGCATCATGGTACGGACCATCTCACTGGGACTGGATGGAAAATGGATGCTTGTGGTTGGTTCCACATCAACATCCTCAAATGGGTGTTGATATTCACTTTAGTTATGGAGAAGAGGGAACAAAGAACTCTGACTGTTGAAATGTTATTTTGGTTAGCATTGGTACACCCTCAGTGGGTAGTCAGAAACCACAAGCATCCGTTTTTCAGGGGGAAGCAGAGAACAGGTGAAGCCTGAACTTTTTGCTTCCGGTTTCAGTTGACCCGCTCAGGCGTTTCTTTTTACGCCTGCTGCGTTAGGTTAGGCAAACGACAAACAGATCTCACTGTTGAAAGGCCATTTTGGTTAGCCTTGGTTTGCGTTGGTTAGCATTGGTGTGCAGTGACAAGAGACTTTCTTGGTTTCTTGTCAGCCTAAGATCTAGGTTTATCTAGGGAGAATGTTGAGTGTTTCTTTGGAGGATAAGCAGAGAGAAATGTGAAGCATAAGGCCTTATAAACCACTGGTTTATGCTCCCTAAGTATAAGGCCTTATAAACCAGTGGTTTATGCTCCCTAAGCATAAGGCCTTATCAACCACTGGTTTATGCTCCCTTTGCAATAACTGGGGTTTGTCTCTCTCCCCAGTTTTATATCTAGTCAGATTGACTTTTCATTACCAAATTCATTAATATTCACGTGATTTACCTGCAAGGTGTTTGTTAAAGCGTCATCAATCCCCTTACAGTCTAAACGATTCAATGACATCAGTAGGATTTCAGACATAAAGAGCTAATTTGTGTGTATGTGCTCTCATCCAGCATTAGATATGTTCAATCATAATGACACACACACCAGGGTTTCCGTTATCCAGTGATAGCCGGCTTTTAGCCCCCCCCCATTTAAAAAAAATTTAAAGCCGAGAAATAAAATTGGTGCCGGCCAATTGTCCCCCAAAAATATGATGATCCTATTGTGAAAAAATGAATTTTAGCCTATTCAATGGCGATTTTAGCATGTCAATCTTGGTGGGGTAAACTGCCAGCAAAGCCTTTACACAGCACAGCACAACACAACAATAAAAAATACATTAATTGCACTACAACGGTGACAAACAGTGCCCACAAACTGTTAGGCCCTACATAAAGCTGTCCCAACACCAGAGCTTTCTTTTTCAGCACCATGGAGTGAATCATTACCACTGCTACACCTGGCTATCAGCGGAGCCTTGTCTGGCAGCGAAACAGTTCATTCAGCCTCATTTACTGCCTTTAAAAAAAACATAGCTGATATGTCGATGTACAAGCTATGGAGTAAGGGGACGTTGGGCGGATTAGAGGCAGTGCGTAATTTCGATTTTAAGACATTCATTAGCGAGCTAGGGCGGACGTAGTCAATAAAACTATTTGTTCAGAACTTTTGAAATGTACAGCAACAGAATTCAGAACATGGGCTGTTTTACAGTATTCTCCCTGTACACCAAGTCAGAACCATAGGATAAATAAAGGGGGCATATCAGCAGACAATGAAAGGTCTTACAATATTCAATGATTACATATCTCTAAAACAAGCTAAAGGCTACATGTGGACATCCAAGTCAGAACAGTAGGCTGTTATGAGGGGGAAATGGACCAAATTATTAGAGTGAAGCACATGGGCTACTAACAGCTTACTACACAACATACACTTAGTATTACTTTCTTAGCTACAGTATACATATCTCCCTGGCGTATTACATAATTTATGCAGCAGCATACAATACATTTTTGGACTCCCTTTGTTGTGCTGTGCTCACAAATTTTGTCATCAAACATCCCTAAAGATCTGTTGCATGAACATCATTGCTTTTTAACGTGTTTTGGGATGTAGCCTAGGCCTACTGGCTGTATGAATATGGGATGTAGCCTAGGACTACTGGCTGTATGAATATGGGATGTAGCCTAGGACTACTGGCTGTATGAATATGGGATGTAGCCTAGGCCTACTGGCTGTATGAATATGGGATGTAGCCTAGGCCTACTGGCTGTGTGAATATGGGATGTAGCCTAGGACTACTGGCTGTATGAATATGGGATGTAGCCTAGGACTACTGGCTGTATGAATATGGGATGTAGCCTAGGACTACTGGCTGTATGAATATGGGATGTAGCCTAGGTCTACTGGCTGTATGAATATGGGATGTAGCCTAGGACTACTGGCTGTATGAATATGGGATGTAGCCTAGGTCTACTGGCTGTATGAATATGGGATGTAGCCTAGGACTACTGGCTGTATGAATATGGGATGTAGCCTAGGCCTACTGGCTGTGTGAATATGGGATGTAGCCTAGGCCTACTGGCTGTGTGAATATGGGATGTAGCCTAGGCCTACTGGCTGTGTGAATATGGGATGTAGCCTAGGACTACTGGCTGTATGAATATGGGATGTAGCCTAGGTCTACTGGCTGTATGAATATGGGATGTAGCCTAGGACTACTGGCTGTATGAATATGGGATGTAGCCTAGGCCTACTGGCTGTGTGAATATGGGATGTAGCCTAGGCCTACTGGCTGTGTGAATATGGGATGTAGCCTAGGCCTACTGGCTGTGTGAATATGGGATGTAGCCTAGGACTACTGGCTGTATGAATATGGGATGTAGCCTAGGCCTACTGGCTGTATGAATATGGGATGTAGCCTAGGCCTACTGGCTGTGTGAATATGGGATGTAGCCTAGGCCTACTGGCTGTGTGAATATGGGATGTAGCCTAGGCCTACTGGCTGTATGAATATGGGATGTAGCCTAGGCCTACTGGCTGTGTGAATATGGGATGTAGCCTAGGCCTACTGGCTGTATGAATATGGGATGTAGCCTAGGCCTACTGGCTGTATGAATATGGGATGTAGCCTAGGCCTACTGGCTGTGTGAATATGGGATGTAGCCTAGGCCTACTGGCTGTGTGAATTTGGGATGTAGCCTAGGCCTACTGGCTGTGTGAATATGGGATGTAGCCTAGGCCTACTGGCTGTATGAATATGGGATGTAGCCTAGGTCTACTGGCTGTATGAATATGGGATGTAGCCTAGGACTACTGGCTGTATGAATATGGGATGTAGCCTAGGCCTACTGGCTGTGTGAATATGGGATGTAGCCTAGGCCTACTGGCTGTATGAATATGGGATGTAGCCTAGGCCTACTGGCTGTATGAATATGGGATGTAGCCTAGGCCTACTGGCTGTGTGAATATGGGATGTAGTCTAGGACTACTGGCTGTATGAATATGGGATGTAGCCTAGGTCTACTGGCTGTGTGAATATGGGATGTAGCCTAGGACTACTGGCTGTATGAATATGGGATGTAGCCTAGGCCTACTGGCTGTATGAATATGGGATGTAGCCTAGGCCTACTGGCTGTGTGAATATGGGATGTAGCCTAGGACTACTGGCTGTATGAATATGGGATGTAGCCTAGGCCTACTGGCTGTGTGAATATGGGATGTAGCCTAGGCCTACTGGCTGTGTGAATATGGGATGTAGCCTAGGCCTACTGGCTGTGTGAATATGGGATGTAGCCTAGGCCTACTGGCTGTGTGAATATGGGATGTAGCCTAGGCCTACTGGCTGTATGAATATGGGATGTAGCCTAGGACTACTGGCTGTATGAATATGGGATGTAGCCTAGGCCTACTGGCTGTATGAATATGGGATGTAGCCTAGGCCTACTGGCTGTATGAATATGGGATGTAGCCTAGGCCTACTGGCTGTGTGAATATGGGATGTAGCCTAGGCCTACTGGCTGTATGAATATGGGATGTAGCCTAGGCCTACTGGCTGTGTGAATATGGGATGTAGCCTAGGCCTACTGGCTGTATGAATATGGGATGTAGCCTAGGCCTACTGGCTGTGTGAATATGGGATGTAGCCTAGGCCTACTGGCTGTGTGAATATGGGATGTAGCCTAGGCCTACTGGCTGTGTGAATATGGGATGTAGCCTAGGCCTACTGGCTGTGTGAATATGGGATGTAGCCTAGGCCTACTGGCTGTGTGAATATGGGATGTAGCCTAGGCCTACTGGCTGTATGAATATGGGATGTAGCCTAGGCCTATTGGCTGTATGAATTTGGGATGTAGCCTAGGCCTACTGGCTGTATGAATTTGGGATGTAGCCTAGGCCTACTGGCTGTATGAATTTGGGATGTAGCCTAGGCCTACTGGCTGTATGAATATGGGATGTAGCCTAGGCCTACTGGCTGTATGAATTTGGGATGTAGCCTAGGCCTACTGGCTGTATGAATTTGGGATGTAGCCTAGGCCTACTGGCTGTATGAATTTGGGATGTAGCCTAGGCCTACTGGCTGTATGAATTTGGGATGTAGCCTAGGCCTACTGGCTGTATGAATTTGGGATGTAGCCTAGGCCTACTGGCTGTATGAATTTGGGATGTAGCTTAGGCCTACTGGCTGTATGAATTTGGGATCTATCGTCCCACAACGGCCACAGTTTGTTGAGAATAGGCTATTTCTTTCTCGCACAGAACGACAAGCTGACCATTATAATAGGTCAACTTTTCCACTATGGGGGATTGTAGATTAACATAGGCAAGTGAGTCAAGTGATTCATTACTGGTCTTGTTTGCTGAGGAAAAGTAAATATCTTCAAAGTGTGCATCAGAATTCGGTAAGAAGGACGCACACCGTTGCATCCTGGAGCATGTTCTCTTCTCTAGGATAGAGGGCAGCATTTTCACGTTTGGATGAAAAGCATACCCAAATTCAACTGGCAGCTACTCATCCCCAGAAGATAAGATATGCATATTGTTAGTAGATTTGGATAGAAAACACTCTGAAGTTTCTAAAACAGTTTGAATCATGTCTGTGAGTATAACAGAACTTATTTAGCAGGAGAAACCCCGAGGACAAACCATTCAGATCTTTTGTTTTTTAGGTCACTCTCTTTTCAATGGGGTTTCATTGGGAATCCAGATTTCTAATTGACCTTCTTGCAGTTCCTACCACTTCCACTGGATGTCAACAGTCTTTAGAAATTGGTTGAGGTTTTATTTTTGTGTAATGAAGAAGTACGGCCATCCAGAACGAGGGTAACTTGAAGTGTACTGTTAGATAGAGGCGCGTGACCAGAAAGCTAGCTACAGTTTGTTTTAATCCTGTATTGAACACAGATCATCCCATCTTCAATTTTATCGATTATTTACGTTAAAAAATACCTAAAGTTGTATTACAAAAGTAGTTTGAAATGTTTTGGCAAAGTTTATAGGTAACTTTTGAGATATTTTGTAGTCACGTTGCACAAGTTGGAACCGGTGTTTTTCTGGATCAAACGCGCCAAATAAATGGACATTTTGGATATATATCGACGGAATAAATCAAACAAAAGGACCATTTGTGATGTTTATGGGACATATTGGAGTGTCAACAACAGAAGCTCGTCAAAGGTAAGGCATGAATTATATCTTTATTTCTGCGTTTTGTGCGTTTTATATCTGCAGGGTTGAAATATTCTTCTCTCTCTTTACTATGGTGCTATCCTCAGATAATAGCATCGTTTGCTTTCGCCGAAAAGCCTATTTGAAATCTGACATGTTGGCTGGATTCACAGCAAGTGTAGCTTTAATTTGGTGTATTGCATGTGTGATTTCATGAAAGTTAGATTTTTATAGTAATTTATTTGAATATGGCGCTCTGCACTTTTACTGGCTTTTGGCCAAGTATCCCAGAGAGGTTTAAGATGAATAACCATAAACTAAATGTGATTTCTGCACACACACACACACACACACACACACACACACACACACACACACACACACACACAAAGATGCCCCATCTGAAACTCCTCAGCCAAATAACCTAACATCCCTCTAATGTCCAATATCCTTAAAGGGAGGTGATATATCAAATGGATTTAATTTGAATTAATAAACATTGTCTGGCCCTGCTAGACAGTTGACTCAACCTATCCAGACAGATAGTCTTCATTTAACAAGGTAGATGAATGACTAAGGTTTACAGAGAGCTTTGTGTCAACCAGTCAGCCATTTCTCTCTAGCACATCTCTCCATAGAGCCTTCAGAATGAGAGCTTCCCAAGTGACACGCTATAACCGATGTATTGCACTGCTTTTGACCAGAGCTCTATCAAAAGTAGTGCACTACGTAGGGAATAGGGTGTCCTATCTTTTTCTTCTCCTTCCCTTTGCTCTGTCACTATTTATACAATATTCTCTCTTTCTCGATCCCTTCTCTGTTTCTCTCAGATGTTTGTTGCAGAGCAAGATGACTGTAGTGCTAGTCAGTCAGGGCACTGCTTGCATGTGTGACTGTAGGTGTTCACACTGTTTACATCAACTAACTCAACTATCAACACTTGATGACATACTGCAGGGCACATCCAATCAATACATTCAAGAGGTGGGTTATAGGCAGATATTACACGCATGCATCTTTGTAGCTACAGCAAAGTACAGGACACCATTAATTCATCACTACTCACACCCCAAAAAAATATTGTGTTAATTAGGGCACACCTTAGCAAAACGTTTCAAAACCAAATGCAGCGGAAATCGAAAATTGCCATTTTTTTTACCGGACATATCCTAGTAGTTCCTTCCGGTTTTACTCTGTTTTCTTCGGTTTGGTGTCTACTAAACAGGACCCAGCCAGGTGCACCCCTAACAAGGATGCTGTATAGCCTTCTATAATTACTCCTCAGGGATAGAAGAGAAACCAATGATAAACATTTCATTGAACCACAGCCATGACTCAGCCTTTTCCAACATCAATAACATTTTAATAGGATCATGGCTACCCAAATGGCACTCTTGACTAGGGCCCATAGGGAATGGGGTGCCATTTGGGACAAACAGCATCTCTTACTGGTGAGACTGACGTTGCAAATTTGATTTGCAGTTGTAGGCACCCTGATCGCCCTCTTGTTAGAACCAGGAAAAGACCTAGGGGGGGGGACCTGGCAAGAGGTCAGCAGGAAGTAGTCAGCGTAAACACATTAAAAAAGAGTACATTAAAAACAGTTACAATGATCAATGACATGTTCTGCTATAAGAGCTTTACACTCAGACAGCATACTGCATGTAACTTACTGACTAGCCTCTTATAAGACTAATATAATGTAGTCTACTGATAGGGTGGCGCACAATTGGCCCAGCGTCGTCAGGGTTTGGCCGGTGTAGGCTGTCATTGTAAATACGAATTTGTTCTTAACTGACTTGCCTAATTAAATAAAGGTTAAATCAAATTAAAATATAAAACAAGTTGGTTAAGGGTAAACAGCAAGTCTATTTTTTTTACACCTCCTTATTTGTCCTGTTGTCTAAAGGACCCATTGTCAGTTTGCACAGTAAGCAAGCAGCCTTTTCATTTGTCGTTAGTTCGTTTGTTGTTGGAGCTTTGTGTTGTAGTTACCAGCCGTTGGCGACTGACGGCCGTCATTTTTGGCCCGTTTCTAAATGTAGATTCGGTTTGCACTCATGTTTGCAAGTTACGACCGGCACTCTGTTCAGAGGTGCTGATTACTCTCGGCCGGTAGACGCTCGACAATGCTAGCGGTCTGTCTGTGTGTGTGTGTGTGTGTGTGTGTGTGTGTGTGTGTGTGTGTGTGTGTGTGTGTGTGTGTGTGTGTGTGTGTGTGTGTGTGTGTGTGTGTGTGTGTGTGTGTGTGTGTGTGTGTGTGTGTGTGTGTGTGTGTGTGTGTGTGTTTGTGTGTGAACTGTCTGTCTGCACAAGATGGCAGTGAATAGGCTTTGAGTAGCCTGATTACCCAAGAGCCTCTCCTTCAAGCCTAAACGCATCTCTCTCCCCTTTCTCTAGGTTTTGGTAATGAGATGGTGCTCGTTGCATAACCAATTTCCTTTTTGAAGATGGAGGAGACAAACCCTGGAGAGTCTCACTGAGTGTGCCCCGACCCAACCCTAGTGCCCTAGACCATATATTGGAAATAGGAAGGGTCCTTCTAAGTGCACTTGGGGCCACCTTGTCTCCATGGAGATGAGCTTGATGAGTGGGTTCTGAGGATGTGTGGGGCCTGGAGGAGCCTCTCAAGCGCCCCTCTCCAGTCTGTCGTCATTTCATCCCACGACATTGTCCTCAGATCTCCACAAAACGAGACGTGTTGTTTAAAACATACATATATATTACATAACGGGTTGTTTAAAACATACATATATATTACATAACGGGTTGTTTTTGAAACCCAACAGCAGCTTTTGATTGTGCTTGTGAGACGATCAATCTTGTAATAATCATTCTATTTCATAGACCTAATATATATTGTAATTGTTGACAACCCTCAATAGTAGCTCTTGATTGTGCTGCGTATGTTGAGGTGGTTGTGGTGGCAGATCTCAGGAGACATGTCATATGCCCTTATGTCTAATAGAATTGGTAGTCCGTGAATCGTCTTCAGTCATTTATATTCATGGTATTGATGGTTATGAGTAGAATCCATACCAGAGCATTGGCCTCTGGTGCTCAACGTGTCCCTTCTCCACTTGTTAATGACGTAAGGTGTGTTTTACAGCGGGCATTAATTTGACACAGATAAAGGCAGGGGCCCTGTCTCTGTTTGTTTTATAGCAGGAGAGCTGCTTCGTGCTGGAGCCAGCCGAATGATTTGAAGCTTGTTACCATACTGATTTATCCTTGTAATACAGCGGTGGAAAGATCAGAACGAGCAGTAAATCTCTCCTCGTAAAATGTAATGTATAGCTTTGAGCGGTAGCTGTGATAGTCTGCTGCTTTCCAGCCCGGGACTACAGTATGCTATGAATCATTATCTCCATCGCTGCAGTCCATCTTTAAAAGCTTTAGAATTTCTCACTAATGGACCTTTTCACAGAGTAACGGGTTGACTACTTAATAATCCCCTTAGTTTGAATTTTGACAACCGAAAGGCATTTAGCGATAAATCCCTGAAGAGAGGACCTGTCTAGTTCGACAGAATCTGTTCATGTCAGATCTCAGATCAGATGTTGACGTTGATCTATGCACTGTTTGGATCCAGGCTGGTTGTTTGAGCAGCTTAACCTTGGATGTCTCTCATAGTCGTCTCTTAATGGCTGCAGTGAGAACAGCAGATAGAGAACGTCCTCTCTGACTCAGTGGCAATGTTCCTCCTGTTAGTGATCTGGCAATCTGCTTTGGCACTGTGTGTGTGTGTGTGTGTGTGTGTGTGTGTGTGTGTGTGTGTGTGTGTGTGTGTGTGTGTGTGTGTGTGTGTGTGTGTGTGTGTGTGTGAGGTTGGCACCAGGGGGCTGTGTCAATCACAGCTCATTTTCTATCAGATGTTGTCAATCTCACACCAGTGAATCAGAAACAACACTTTAAGACAGCTGTCATACTGATCTGCTTTTCAGACTGCTGAGATCTAGGATGCATCCCTACTCCCTATATAGTGCACTACATTTTACCAGAGTCATATGGGCCCTAAAGAGAATTTGGGACGCAGTCCTAATGAATTATTCACAAGCTCCCTTGCTGTGCAACATGCAGGTGATTGAACTTCCCCTACTTTCATCTTAGTGGGAGCATTTAGACATGAGGAACCTGGATTAGATTTAGTGGGCTATAAGGTTCTATTATCAGGGCCAGGTGTTCAGCCCCTGACAGAGAAATCCCATGTCATCTCTGAAAGTGCAGTAACTTTCCATATGCCAATGTGGACTTGTGGACTTGGTGAAGCCTGTCTCCTGTGGGCGTCATGTCGCTGTGTGTACCATCTGCATCCTAAAATCTGGTACCCTGTATATAGTGTGTAGGGAATAGGGTGTGATTTGGGACTTAGCCTGACTATCTGACTCATTAAACCAAACTAGGGCTGGGAACTGACCTCCCGATACAATGTTATCACTATACCAAATATCTCCTACATCTGCACATTGATCTGGTACTGGTACTCCCTGTGTATAGATCCACATTGATCTGGTACTGGTACTCCCTGTGTATAGATCCACATTGATCTGGTACTGGTACTCCCTGTGTATAGATCCACATTGATCTGGTACTCCCTGTATATAGCTCCACATTGATCTGGTACTGGTACTCCCTGTATATAGCTCCACATTGATCTGGTACTCCCTGTATATAACTCCACATTGATCTGGTACTGGTACTCCCTGTATATAGCTCCACATTGATCTGGTACTCCCTGTATATAACTCCACATTGATCTGGTACTGGTACTCCATGTATATAGCGCCACATTGATCTGGTACTCCCTGTATATAACTCCACATTGATCTGGTACTGGTACTCCATGTATATAGCGCCACATTGATCTGGTACTCCCTGTATAAAACTCCACATTGATCTGGTACTGGTACTCCCTGTGTATAGATCCACATTGATCTGGTACTCCCTGTATATAGCCCCACATTGATCTGGTACTGGTACTCTCTGTATATAGCTCCACATTGATCTGGTACTCCCTGTATATAACTCCACATTGATCTGGTACTGGTACTCCCTGTATATAGCCCCACATTGATCTGGTACTGGTACTCCCTGTATATAGCCCCACATCGATCTGGTACTGGTACTCCCTGTGTAAAGCTCCACATTGATCTGGTACTGGTACTCCCTGTATATAGCTCCACATTGATCTGGTACTGGTACTCCCTGTATATAGCTCCACATTGATCTGGTACTGGTACTCCCTGTATATAACTCCACATTGATCTGGTACTGATACTCCCTGTATATAGCTCTACATTGATCTGGTACTCCCTGTATATAGTGCCACATTGATCTGGTACTCCCTGTATATAGCTCTACATTGATCTGGTACTCCCTGTATATAGTGCCACATTGATCTGGTACTCCCTGTATATAACTCCACATTGATCTGGTACTGGTACTCCCTGTATAAAGCTCCACATTGATCTGGTACTGGTACTCCCTGTATATAGCTCCACATTGATCTGGTACTCCCTGTATATAGCTCCACATTGATCTGGTACTGGTACTCCCTGTATATAGCTCCACATTGATCTGATACTGGTACTCCCTATATATAGCTCCACATTGATTTGGTACTGGTACTCCCTGTATATAGCTCTACATTGATCTGGTACTGGTACTCCCTGTATATAGCTCCACATTGATCTGGTACTGGTATTCCCTGTGTATAGCTCCACATTGATCTGGTACTGGTACTCCCTGTGTATAGCTCCACATTGATCTGGTACTGGTACTCCCTGTATATAGCTCCACATTGATCTGGTACTGGTACTCCCTGTATATAGCTCCACATTGATCTGGTACTCCCTGTATATAGCTCCACATTGATCTGGTACTGGTACTCCCTGTGTATAGCTCCACATTGATCTGGTACTCCCTGTATATAGCCCCACATTGATCTGGTACTCCCTGTATATAGCTCCACATTGATCTGGTACTGGTACTCCCTGTATATAGCTCCACATTGATCTGGTACTGGTACTCCCTGTATATAGCTCCACATTGATCTGGTACTGGTACTCCCTGTATATAGCTCCACATTGATCTGGTACTGGTACTCCCTGTATATAGCTCCATTCTTGTGTATTTCTTTATTATTATTATCGTTTTTTAACTCTGCATCTTCGGGAAAGGTTCGTGAGCAAGTATTTCACTGTAAAGTCTACACCAATTGTATTTGATTTGATACTTATGTGCAAATACACTACCGGTCCAAGGGTCGAGAACACCTACTTATTCAAAGGTTTTTCTTTTTTTTACTGTTTTCTACATTGTAGAGTAATAGTGAAGACATCAAAACTATGAAATAACACATATGGAATCATGTGGTAACCAAAAAAGTGTTAAACAAATCAAAATATATTTTATATTTGAGATTCTTCAAAGTAGCCACCCTTTGCCTTGATGACCGCTTTGCATACTCTTGGCATTCTCTCAACCAGCTTCATGAGGTAATCACCTGGAATGCATTTCAATTAACAGGTGTGCCTTCTTAAAAGTTGATTTGTGTAATTTATTTCCTTTTTAATGCGTTTGAGCCAATCAGTTGTGTTGTGACAAGGTAGGGGGGTATACAGAAGATAGCCCTATTTGGTAAAAGACCAAGTCCATATTATGGCAAGAACAGCTCAAATAAGCGAAGAGAAACGACAGTCCATCATTACTTTAAGACATGTCAGAAATGTCAAGAACTTTGTCAGTTTCTTCACGTGCAGTCGCAAAAACCATCAAGCGCTATGATGAAACTGGCTCTCAGGAGGACCGCCATAGGAATGGTAGACACAGAGTTACCTCTGCTGCAGAGGATAAGTTCATTAGAGTTACCAGCCTAAGAAATTGCAGCCCAAATAAACGCTTCACAGAGTTCAAGTAACAGACACATCTCAACATCAACTGTTCAGAGGAGATTGTGTGAATCAGGCATTCATGATCGAATTGCTGCAAAGAAACCACTACTAAAGGACACCAATAAGAAGAAGAGACTTGCTTGGGCCAAGAAACACTAGCAATGGACATTAGAACGGTGGAAATGTGTCCTTTGGTCTGATGAGTCCAAATTGGAGCTTTTTGGTTTCAACTGCTGTGTCTTTGTGAGATTCGGTGTGGATGAATGGATGATCTCTGCATGTGAATTTCCCAACGTAAAGCCTTAATGAGGTGTGGGGATACGCCATCCCATCTGGTTTGCGCATAGTGGGACTATCATTTGTTTTTCAAAAGGACAATGACCCAACACACCTCCAGGCTGGTTAAGGGCTATTTTACCAAGAAGGAGAGTGATAGAGTGCTGCATCAGATGACCTGGCCTCCACAATCCCCGATCTCAACCAAATTGAGATGGTTTGGGATTAGTCGGACCGCAGAGTGAAGGAAAAGCAGCCAACAAGTGCTCAGCATATGTGGGAATTGCTTCAAGACTGTTGGAAAAGCATTCCAGGTGATGCTGGTTGAGAGAATGCCAAGAGTGTGGCTATTTGAAGAATCTCAAAAATAAAATATATTTTGATTTGTTTAACCATTTTTTGGTTACTACATGATTCCATATGTGTTATTTCATAGTTTTGATGTCTTCACTATTATTCTACAATGTAGAAAATAGTAAAAAATAAAGAAAACCCCTTGAATGAGTAGGTGTTCTAAAAGTTTTGACCGGTAGTGTACATGTATTGTGATTTTATATGTAGTGTGATTCGATACTGTGATTTTACATCGATTTGATATTCCAAACAAATTGCTCACCTTATGTCTGCTGCAGAGACGAGCGAGAGCATGAGAAAATGAGTTTTGATTGGTCAGGGAAATAGAAGTGCTGGAAACATGTTGGCTCACTATTTCAAAAGAAGATGGAGAACAAGCTATAGGATGAAAAACAGTCAGTTTTTTTCCCGCATCACTAATCCAAATGATATTATCAATCTATAGCTGTGTGCCTCTGTGTCTGTCCTTCCTGACTCTGCGCTCATTACAAAATGGGCTGTGACGATGGAGGCACTGGCCATTAAATATTCAGAGGGCCTGGAGGCTTCTGGTAAAGAGCAGGGCCTGTACACAGAGGACTGCTGCTGTTCTCTCACAACCGCCACTGGGATTTTAAAGGGGGAGCTCAGCGTTGGGTGGCTTGCTGGAAAGTACTCTCCATTTAGTCTGACCTTGCTGACGGACGGTGTTAGGTGGCTCTTGGGTAAAGTTTCCCCTAGGTACAGATCTAGGATCAGCTTCCCCTTCCCCAATCCGAACCTTAACCATTAGTGGGGGAAATGCAAAACTGACCCAAGATCAGCGTCTAGGGGCAACTTCACCCTCCACCATTTCAGTGCCTCAGGGACACATGGATGACGTTTGGGCTGATTGGTTTCTCTCTTCAGGTTTCGACCGGGGGAAAGAAGATTCCCTGCCTCCGAAAGAGGACTCCTCTCACTCCATATCCAAGAGCAAGGTACGGTCCAAAAATACACCCCAAACTTCCTCTCCTCTCACAGCTCTCCTCTCCTTTCTCTCGTTACAGGAGGTACAAGGACAGAAAACATCCCCATCCACTCACTCTGAAGCAGAAACTTTTGAAATCGACTTGATTTCTTTGGCCAAAGTCCCCAACCATTAAAGCCTCATGCTTTACCATCAACTCTTTATGAGCAAGTAGGAGAGGAGAGGAGAGGGGGAGAGTAGGAAGGGAGGGTGCTGATGAAACCCCATTTCAGTGTGTAAGACATAGTGCTAATGAGACCAGAGAGTAAGGGAGTTACTGTAAAAGAACAAGCCAACAACTACAACCTCGCCACGGCTGTGAGCTTCATTCATTATTAATCACATGTACATCAAACCGTCATCAAACAGAAACACAACCGTTCCAGACTAGGCCTCAACAGAGCCCACTGTTCAACTTCCAATGAGAACTAAGGCCTAGGGTTACACAATTCTGCTTACTTTCCCAAACATCCAAAGTTTTATAGAAATCCTGGTTGGTGGATTCCATTGAATAGGAGAGAGAGAGAGGAGTGTGCTGAAATAGCAGTGGGCTGGATTTGAAACCACGCTACAGCGGTATATTTGTTCCATAGGCAGTGGCTGTAATGTTTTTCCAATAATAAAACAGTGACAGCATACATATATACATAAATACAGACATGCCTATAGACAACCACAACACAGGACAGTAACAAAACAAATACACCAGCAAGAAAAAAATGTACATTGTGCATATCTCAAACTAGGAATGAGATGGACTAAGTTCAGTATATCTCCTTATTTTGGATGTTATGAAGGAGATGTCTGAGGACCAGGTGAATATTACTATAGTGGCTTCATCTCTGTGGATTCTAGCGCTGGACCTCTCCAGAGTTAAGATGTCTCAAGACACCATGTTGAGTTAGCCAGCTGAAGTGCTTGGCTTTTGATGCAGCATTCACATTATGAGCACCCCACGTAGGCTAATCAAATGCCGCTGACAAGGGTGACTAGATACAAATGCAAAGAAGTTTGACTAGTTGAAAGACTTGCTGTGTCACGATCTTCAAAGCTATCAACTGAGACAATGTTTTGATGTTTCTTCACTGTCCTCAGTGTAATTCCACCTCCACTGAAAACTTTGCATCACTTAAAAAAAAAAAACTTTTGGTTGATTTTTAGTCTTCAGAACCTGCAGTGGCACGTCCCACCTTAATACGGTACCTAATCAAGGTAGTCCTCAACATTTTCAATGTCCTCAAGCATTTCCTGTTCTTATTTTCAAGTGAGTTCAGACTAAAGAGAAAATCAGCAGACCAATCAGTCAATGTTAGGCACTGCTGTTGAATTTAGTTTGGATGGTAGGTGTTAGAATAGTCCTCTCCTCTTTACTCCAGTCCTCTCCTCTTTACTCCAGTCCTCTGCTCTCCTCTTTACTCCAGTCCTCTCCTCTTTACTCCAGTCCTCTCCTCTTTATGTCAGTCCTCTCCTCTTTACTCCAGTCCTCTGCTCTCCTCTTTACTCCAGTCCTCTCCTCTTTACTCCAGTCCTCTCCTCTTTACTCAAGTCCTCTGCTCTCCTCTTTACTCCAGTCCTCTCCTCTTTACTCCAGTCCTCTCCTCTTTACGTCAGTCCTCTCCTCTTTACTCCAGTCCTCTCCTCTTTATGTCAGTCCTCTCCTCTTTACTCCAGTACTCTGCTCTTTACTCCAGTCCTCTCCTCTTTACTCCAGTCCTCTGCTCTTTACTCCAGTCCTCTGCTCTTTACTCCAGTCCTCTCCTCTTTACTCCAGTCCTCTCCTCTTTATGCCAGTCCTCTCCTCTTTACTCCAGTCCTCTCCTCTTTACTCCAGTCCTCTCCTCTTTATGTCAGTCCTCTCCTCTTTACTCCAGTCCTCTGCTCTCCTCTTTACTCCAGTCCTCTGCTCTTTACTCCAGTCCTCTGCTCTTTACTCCAGTCCTCTGCTCTTTACTCCAGTCCTCTCCTCTTTACTACAGTCCTCTCCTCTTTACTACAGTCCTCTCCTCTTTATGTCAATCCTCTGCTCTTTACTCCAGTCCTCTGCTCTTTACTCCAGTCCTCTCCTCTTTACTACAGTCCTCTCCTCTTTACTACAGTCCTCTCCTCTTTACTACAGTCCTCTCCTCTTTACTCCAGTACTCTCCTCATTACTCCAGTCCTCTCCTCTTTACTCCAGTCCTCTGCTCTCCTCTTTACTCCAGTCCTCTCCTCTTTACTCCAGTCCTCTCCTCTTTACTCAAGTCCTCTGCTCTCCTCTTTACTCCAGTCCTCTCCTCTTTACTCCAGTCCTCTCCTCTTTACGTCAGTCCTCTCCTCTTTACTCCAGTCCTCTCATCTTTATGTCAGTCCTCTCCTCTCCTCTTTACTCCAGTCCTCTCCTCTTTACGTCAGTCCTCTCCTCTTTACTCCAGTCCTCTCCTCTTTATGTCAGTCCTCTCCTCTTTACTCCAGTACTCTGCTCTTTACTCAAGTCCTCTGCTCTCCTCTTTACTCCAGTCCTCTGCTCTTTACTCCAGTCCTCTGCTCTTTACTCCAGTCCTCTCCTCTTTACTCCAGTCCTCTCCTCTTTATGTCAGTCCTCTCCTCTTTACTCCAGTACTCTGCTCTTTACTCAAGTCCTCTGCTCTCCGCTTTACTCCAGTCCTCTCCTCTTTACTCCAGTCCTCTCCTCTTTACTCCAGTCCTCTCCTCTTTACTCCAGTCCTCTCCTCTTTACTCCAGTCCTCTCCTCTTTACTCCAGTCCTCTCCTCTTTATGTCAGTCCTCTCCTCTCCTCTTTACTCCAGTCCTCTCCTCTTTACGTCAGTCCTCTCCTCTTTACTCCAGTCCTCTCCTCTTTATGTCAGTCCTCTCCTCTTTACTCCAGTACTCTGCTCTTTACTCCAGTCCTCTGCTCTCCTCTTTACTCCAGTCCTCTGCTCTTTACTCCAGTCCTCTGCTCTTTACTCCAGTCCTCTCCTCTTTACTCCAGTCCTCTCCTCTTTATGTCAGTCCTCTCCTCTTTACTCCAGTACTCTGCTCTTTACTCAAGTCCTCTGCTCTCCTCTTTACTCCAGTCCTCTGCTCTTTACTCCAGTCCTCTCCTCTTTACTCCAGTCCTCTGCTCTTTACTCCAGTCCTCTGCTCTTTACTCCAGTCCTCTCCTCTTTACTCCAGTCCTCTCCTCTTCACGTCAGTCCTCTCCTCTTTACTCCAGTCCTCTCCTCTTTACTCCAGTCCTCTGCTCTTTACTCCAGTCCTCTCCTCTTTACTACAGTCCTCTCCTCTTTATGTCAATCCTCTCCTCTTTATGTCAACCCTCTCCTCTTTACTCCAGTCCTCTGCTCTTTACTCCAGGCCTCTCCTCTTTACTCCAGTCCTCTCCTCTTTACTCCAGTCCTCTGCTCTTTACTCCAGTCCTCTCCTCTTTACTACAGTCCTCTCCTCTTTACTACAGACCTCTCCTCTTTATGTCAATCCTCTCCTCTTTATGTCAACCCTCTCCTCTTTACTCCAGTCCTCTGCTCTTTACTCCAGTCCTCTGCTCTTTACTACAGTCCTCTCCTCTTTACTTCAGTCCTCTGCTCTCCTCTCGTCACCTCCCCTCCTCTTTACTCCAGTCCTCTCCTCTTTACTCCAGTCCTCTGCTCTTTCCTCTTTACTCCAGTCTTCTTCACTCCAGTCTTCTCCTCTTTACTCCAGTCTTCTCCTCTTTACTCCAGTCCTCTGCTCTTTCCTCTTTACTCCAGTCTTCTTCACTCCAGTCTTCTCCTCTCCTCTTCACTCCAGTCCTCTCCTCTTTACTCCAGTCTTCTCCTCTCCTCTTTACTCTAGTCTTCTCCTCTCCTCTTTACTCCAGTCCTCTCCTCTTCACTCCAGTCTTCTCCTCTCCTCTTTACTCCAGTCCTCTCCTCTTTACTCCAGTCTTCTCCTCTCCTCTTCACTCCAGTCCTCTCCTCTTTACTCCAGTCTTCTCCCCTCCTGTTTACTCCAGTACTCTCCTCTCCCCCTCCCCCTCTCCTGTACCTACCAGTTTTTTTCTGAGCCGTTAAGTGGCCCTGCCTCATGAAGCTCTCACCCTGCTCTCTCTATCTACTCTCTGCTAATGGAACTCTATTAGGCCCTGGCTTCAGCTAAGAGTCATGCTTGTGTAGAATCCAGCTCCTTGGTTAGCGTTAGCCAAGCTAGCGCAGGACTAAACAAAGGGCTTGACAGGCTGAGCAGGGCGTAAGGTAAGGCCCACAGCGTTGTTCGTGGTAGCCTCAACTGAGACTGCTATTACTATTGCAGGACTTCCATTGGGGGCTGTTATCATGGCGGTATTAGAGGCCTGTTGTCTTCCAGGTGTCAGGATACTCTCAAGGCTCCTTTATTGAGATTCACTTCAGAAGCCAAAAAAGCATGGGGTTGTCTTAAACCAATGGTGACTCCAGACTCCAGATGAGTGTGTGTGTACCTAGTATGATTGCGTAAATCAATCTGACTGGTGCTAAAGTTTGAGTGTCGCCCAGCCAACTCTAATACAGCAGTCTATTGGATGGGAATAATGTTTTCCCAGGGACTCAAAGTACTTTACATAGTAAGAGGGGTAACTCACCTCATCCAACCGCTAATGTGTAGCACCCACCCACCCCATTTTGAGCCAGACAGCTCCCCATTTTGAGCCAGACAGCTCCCCAGTTTGGGCCAGACAGCTCCGCGTTTTGGGCCAGACAGCTCCCCACATGCTCATCACATCCAGTAATACAGTAAGACTTCTGTCCTAGTGTGACCAGAAACAGAAGCTGTTTGTCTCATAGGTTAGAAGGGTACTAGTGAGCCATTCCCAGCTGACTATAAGCTCACTTCCTCCTCCATGTCTCCACAGTCAGAGTCCAAGCTCTACAATGGCTCCGACAAGGATGTCTCGTCGTCCGGTAACAAGCTCACCAAGAAGGAGTCGCTCAAGGTAAGTAGGGAGACTAACAGCAGAGACCAGCCTACGGATGATCTTATAGTAAGTAGCTTGTCAGAACGGCCCTTGGGGCAGGAGCCTGTTTCTGTAGCGTGAGCAGCTTGATGTAGAAGTACAACTCTTGGACAGGACTCTAGACATTAGGGTAAACACTGTAGCATGATGTTAGTGTGTGGCCCCTGCAGGTACAGCTAGGGGTAACACTGTAGCATGATGTTTGTGTGTGGCCCCTGCAGGTACAGCTAGGGGTAACACTGTAGCATGATGTTAGTGTGTGGCCCCTGCAGGTACAGCTAGGGGTAACACTGTAGCATGATGTTTGTGTGTGGCCCCTACAGGTACAGCTTGGGGAACCACTGTAGCATGATGTTTGTGTGTGGCCCCTGCAGGTACAGCTTGGGGAACCACTTTAGCATGATGTTTGTGTGTGGCCCCTGCAGGTACAGCTAGGGGTAACACTGTAGCATGATGTTTGTGTGTGGCCCCTACAGGTACAGCTTGGGGAACCACTGTAGCATGATGTTTGTGTGTGGCCCCTGCAGGTACAGCTTGGGAAACCACTTTAGCATGATGTTTGTGTGTGGCCCCTGCAGGTACAGCTAGGGGTAACACTGTAGCATGATGTTTGTGTGTGGCCCCTACAGGTACAGCTAGGGGTAACACTGTAGCATGATGTTTATGTGTGGCCCCTGCAGGTACAGCTAGGGGTAACACTGTAGCATGATGTTTGTGTGTGGCCCCTGCAGGTACAGCTAGGGGTAACACTGTAGCATGATGTTTGTGTGTGGCCCCTGCAGGTACAGCTAGGGGTAACACTGTAGCATGATGTTTATGTGTGGCCCCTGCAGGTACAGCTAGGGGTAACACTGTAGCATGATGTTTATGTGTGGCCCCTGCAGGTACAGCTAGGGGAAACACTGTAGCATGATGTTTGTGTGTGGCCCCTGCAGGTACAGAAGAAGAACTACCGTGAAGAGAAGAAGAGAGCCACCAAGGAGCTCCTCAGCACCATCACAGACCCCTCTGTTATTGTCATGGCTGACTGGCTCAAGGTTCGACTTGCCCTGCTTCTTGTTTCTGGACTGTACACAACGTGGGCCATGTGCTGCATTTACTTGAATATTACTGTACATGCAACAAACTGTAAAGCCATAAGAATCTGCTATAATCTATTGAAGTTTCTCCAGAATTTTCAAAAGTGAAATAGATATTTGAACATAGTTTATTAGACATGATGATGTTTAGTGTATTTTATGTCTGAGTGTGTGTGTTTGGCCACGTGTCTGCACCTCAGATCCGGGGTACTCTGAAGAGCTGGACCAAGCTGTGGTGTGTGCTGAAGCCGGGGGTTCTTCTCATCTACAAGACCCATAAGAACGGCCAGTGGGTGGGCACGGTGCTGCTCAACGCCTGTGAGCTCATCGAGAGACCCTCAAAGAAGGACGGCTTCTGTTTCAAACTCTTCCACCCACTGGAGCAGTCCATCTGGGCAGTCAAGGTAATAATAATAGTACATTTATTTTATATAGAGCTTTTCATTACAACAGCGTCTCAAAGTCGCTTTAAAAACAACAACAACTAATTCAAGGTGATCTGTTGGGCGATGGCTTCCACAACTTCAGATAATAATGATGATAAGATGGAGAGCGATAGAGTTTCTAGTCAGACCTGCACAATGGCCTTAGGTAAGGGAGACATCATTTCATTTAATGGAGTGGTATGTGCACATCCATAAAAGCCCCTTGTCCCAAATGCTGGATCAGACAGGATAATGTAGAACAAAAACATAAGTCTGTCTGCACACTGGTATAATACTCTGGTATAATACTGCCTAAGTACATTTTGTTCAGACATCATTAAATGACTAACCTAGGTACCGCTCTCTTTAGCTAATCCACTCCCTACTCCATGGCCCTTCTGCCATCTTCACATGTGAACATTCAATCATTCATTCCATCCCTTTTACAGCTATCCGAGTTTGTATCATGTTGCTAAGCAACCGTATTTTGTTTGTCCAAAGAAAACCAGTCTTTCAAAAGTTGCTAGCTCACATCTAAATTCTCCAACTAAATACATGCATACAATAAATACATTCCAACCACAAAACCTCTTAGTACAACAACTTGTCTAGCTCACAGCTAAATGTTTGTTTTTGACTTTGTTCTAAATTCTAATTCTATTTTCGAGGCTCCACATGTTTTCATGGTTAATGTTATTTCCAACAACCAATAGAGGGGTTGGTTGTTTAGCAACAAAAGGGACGCCTGCACAACTATGGGGCAAAACAGACGGGTTGGATTAGATTGTTGACAACATGTAAACTAGATTTCAGCTCCAGTGTTTATTGAAAACAAATGCATTTGCACAATGAGCACTTGTTGTCTCTCATATACATTGTTACAGTTGTTGTTTAGCTAGATAGCACATTTGTGCCCTATTAGCATTGCCATGAAATCAGTCAAACACCTCAAAACAAGACGTGGTCTCAAGAACAAGCTGATACACGCCACCTAGGATTCCCCACGCGGCAGCCTCTTGTCATCGTAGCTAGCTATCTGACCGTCCAGAATCTCAACAACTCACAGACTTCTGCCCCATTGAAACGCGCCACCTAGGATTCCCCACGCGGCAGCCTCTTGTCATCGTAGCTAGCTATCTGACCGTCCAGAATCTCAACAACTCACAGATCAAGAACAAGCTGAAACACGCCACCTAGGATTCCCCACGCGGCAGCCTCTTGTCATCGTAGCTAGCTATCTGACCGTCCAGAATCTCAACAACTCACAGACTTCTGCCCCATTGAAACGCGCCACCTAGGATTCCCCACGCGGCAGCCTCTTGTCATCGTAGCTAGCTATCTGACCGTCCAGAATCTCAACAACTCACAGATCAAGAACAAGCTGATACACGCCACCTAGGATTCCCCACGCGGCAGCCTCTTGTCATCGTAGCTAGCTATCTGACCGTCCAGAATCTCAACAACTCACAGATCAAGAACAAGCTGAAACACGCCACCTAGGATTCCCCACGCGGCAGCCTCTTGTCATCGTAGCTAGCTATCTGACCGTCCAGAATCTCAACAACTCACAGATCAAGAACAAGCTGATACACGCCACCTAGGATTCCCCATGTGGCAGCCTCTTGTCATCGTAGCTAGCTATCTGACCATCCAGAATCTCAACAACTCACAGACTTCTGCCCCATTGAAACACGCACATTGTTTTCGTGACGTTGTCAACTAAACCATCTATGAGCACCTCTGCTGTATATCCAGCGCATATTGAATGTTGAGATTGCCGAAAGGCCAATCTTTTTGGCAATGGCAAGGAGTGGAATGTTAGCTAAAGAGACTGGGACTCAAGACTATTCAATTACCACAAGATAAAACCTTTTGATTAGCCAGACGCGCTTCAGCCGTCACATCCTGGTCAAAGTTCTGGGTCTTTCATTTAAATTAAATACAATTAAATATTCAATTTTTCCCCCTTTCCTCCCCTGTCAATAAGAATGTTAACATAATGATGCACACAATTAACATGTAAATTGTCTAGCTGAAGGTTCTTCACATTTACAATAATAATTGCTGCACGTTTTACCTGCTTTATCACATTAGGTTCATCTCTGTGTGAAGTTGTCACAGTGGAAATCTCAGTTGGAGCGACAGCACTTCAGTGTTTCATCTACCATGTAGATATGTTGTGAGGGTAGTAGTGACAGTATAACGATACCCCCTAAACCAGGGATAATCCACTAGATTCAGCCGTGGGATGCTTTTATTATTGTTGAGCGACTGGTCGGGGGGCCGGAACATAATTACTAATAATTAGTAGACTGCAAATTGACCGCTAGAAGCCCAAACAGATATAATATTGAACTAAAACATCATCATTTCAAACCTTGCTTACATTTGCTTAAGATCACATCTCTATATTATGCGCGGGGATACTTGAGAACAGATTTCCAAAATAAAAATCAATTGGAGCTGATTTCCAGTATTTTATGTCCAACAATAAAGAATATCAACAAAAAAAAAAAAAAAAGATTTTGGGGGGCCAAATAAAACCACCCGCTGGCCCCAGTTGGGGAACCCTGCCCTAAACCTTTTGTCATTAGTAGGCACGACCTGTCACACCCTTACCACTGTACAATGGACTATGGGTTTATCCCAAATGGCATCAATGGGCCCTAGTCAAAAGTAATGCACTTAAAGGGAATATCAAATCAAAAAAAATGTGTCACATGCGCCGAATACAACAGGTGTAGGTAGACCTTAACGTGAAATATTTACATAATAAGAACCAGAGAATGGTGCCATTAGGATGCATGCACGCCATATGAATGACCCTCCAACCAATCAATAAAGGGATTGTTAAACAAAGCACCATCCCTATTGGACGGCTAAACTGGACATCAGTGTCATTAAAGGGACTTGCCAACAGGACCCATTCTTTCACCCTTGGGGAATGTGATGAGTCATGTTCAGCTGGACACGCACACACACACACGCACACACACACGCACACGCACACACACACACACACACACACACACACACACACACACCTTCCCATGGGCTTTGGCTTGGTGATAGCTGTCAGTGCCATAGTGGTTGTATAATGTTCCAGAGTGGATGTTTACCAAACCCTCTCTCTCCTCCCCCCCTCCTCTCTCTCCGTGTGTCAGGGTCCTAAAGGAGAGGCGGTGGGTTCCATCACACAGCCATTACCCGGCAGCCACCTCATCTTCCGCGCCACCTCTGAGTCAGACGGTAAGAGACAGGACGCTGATGTGTTTTCAGATATGTTCAATATAGTTTTTTCCCACCAATTTGTGTTTATGATTGAATGCTTTAGTGTCTGCAATCTGTGCTGTGTCTGTTAGTGTGGCCATGTTTGTGTGTGTGTGTGTGTGCATGCAAGTGTTTCCTGTTCTTCCATGTGGGAGTGGTCATCGGTATGTGTTTCCTGTTCTTCCATGTGGGTGTGGTTATCTGTATGTGTTTCCTGTTCTTCCATGTGGGAGTGGTTATCTGTATGTGTTTCCTGTTCTTCCATGTGGGTGTGGTTATCTGTATGTGTTTCCTGTTCTTCCATGTGGGAGTGGTTATCTGTATGTGTTTCCTGTTCTTCCATGTGGGAGTGGTTATCTGTATGTGTTTCCTGTTCTTCCATGTGGGAGTGGTTATCTGTATGTGTTTCCTGTTCTTCCATGTGGGTGTGGTTATCTGTATGTGTTTCCTGTTCTTCCATGTGGGTGTGGTCATCGGTATGTGTTTCCTGTTCTTCCATGTGGGAGTGGTTATCTGTACGTGTGTAGGACTCTAGTGTAACCTGTCAACTCCCCTGTCTCCTCTCCACCAGGCCGTTGTTGGATGGATGCTCTGGAGCTGGCTCTGAAGTGCTCCGGCCTCCTGAAGCGGACCATGATCCGCGAGGGCAAGGAGGAGCTGGCCAGCACGGCCGGGGAGAGCTCCCAAATTAACTTCTACAGCCTGCTGCGAGCCCACAACATGCAGGGTTTCCAGTGAGTCTGCCCAGCCTACAGTACGGTCTCTCTGCTCTAGCCCAGCCTACAGTACGGTCTCTCCGCTCTAGCCCAGCCTACAGTACGGTCTCTCTTCTCTAGCCCAGCCTACAGTACGGTCTCTCTGCTCTAGCCCAGCCTAGAGTACGGTCTCTCCGCTCTAGCCCAGCCTACAGTACGGTCTCTCTGCTCTAGCCCAGCCTACAGTACGGTCTCTCTGCTCTAGCCCAGCCTACAGTACGGTCTCTCTGCTCTAGCCCAGCCTACAGTACGGTCTCTCTGCTCTAGCCCAGCCTACAGTACGGTCTCTCCGCTCTAGGCCAGCCTACAGTACGGTCTCTGCTCTAGCCCAGCCTACAGTACAGTCTCTCTGCTCTAGCCCAGCCTACAGTACGGTCTCTCTGCTCTAGCCCAGCCTACAGTACGGTCTCTCTGCTCTAGCCCAGCCTACAGTACGGTCTCTGCTCTAGCCCAGCCTACAGTACGGTCTCTGCTCTAGCCCAGCCTACAGTACGGTCTCTCCGCTCTAGCCCAGCCTACAGTACGGTCTCTCTGCTCTAGCCCAGCCTACAGTACGGTCTCTCCGCTCTAGCCCAGCCTACAGTACGGTCTCTCTGCTCTAGCCCAGCCTACAGTACGGTCTCTCTGCTCTAGCCCAGCCTACAGTACGGTCTCTCTGCTCTAGCCCAGCCTACAGTACGGTCTCTGCTCTAGCCCAGCCTACAGTACGGTCTCTCCGCTCTAGCCCAGCCTACAGTACGGTCTCTCTGCTCTAGCCCAGCCTACAGTACGGTCTCTCTGCTCTAGCCCAGCCTACAGTACGGTCTCTCTGCTCTAGCCCAGCCTACAGTACGGTCTCTCTGCTCTAGCCCAGCCTACAGTACGGTCTCTCCGCTCTAGCCCAGCCTACAGTACGGTCTCTCCGCTCTAGCCCAGCCTACAGTACGGTCTCTCCGCTCTAGCCCAGCCTACAGTACGGTCTCTCCGCTCTAGCCCAGCCTACAGTACGGTCTCTCTGCTCTAGCCCAGCCTACAGTACGGTCTCTCTGCTCTAGCCCAGCCTACAGTACGGTCTCTCTGCTCTAGCCCAGCCTACAGTACGGTCTCTCTGCTCTAGCCCAGCCTACAGTACGGTCTCTCTGCTCTAGCCCAGCCTACAGTACGGTCTCTCTGCTCTAGCCCAGCCTACAGTACGGTCTCTCTGCTCTAGCCCAGCCTACAGTACGGTCTCTCTGCTCTAGCCCAGCCTACAGTACGGTCTCTCCGCTCTAGCCCAGCCTACAGTACGGTCTCTCCGCTCTAGCCCAGCCTAGAGTACGGTCTCTCCGCTCTAGCCCAGCCTACAGTACGGTCTCTCCGCTCTAGCCCAGCCTACAGTACGGTCTCTCCGCTCTAGCCCAGCCTACAGTACGGTCTCTCCGCTCTAGCCCAGCCTACAGTACGGTCTCTCCGCTCTAGCCCAGCCTACAGTACGGTCTCTCCGCTCTAGCCCAGCCTACAGTACGGTCTCTCCGCTCTAGCCCAGCCTACAGTACGGTCTCTCCTCTCTAGCCCAGCCTACAGTACGGTCTCTTTGCTCTAGCCCAGCCTACAGTACGGTCTCTCTGCTCTAGCCCAGCCTACAGTACGGTCTCTCCGCTCTAGCCCAGCCTAGAGTACGGTCTCTCCGCTCTAGCCCAGCCTACAGTACGGTCTCTCTGCTCTAGCCCAGCCTACAGTACGGTCTCTCTGCTCTAGCCCAGCCTACAGTACGGTCTCTCTGCTCTAGCCCAGCCTACAGTACGGTCTCTCTGCTCTAGCCCAGCCTACAGTACGGTCTCTCTGCTCTAGCCCAGCCTACAGTACGGTCTCTCTGCTCTAGCCCAGCCTACAGTATGGTCTCTCCGCTCTAGCCCAGCCTAGAGTACGGTCTCTCTGCTCTAGCCCAGCCTACAGTACGGTCTCTCTGCTCTAGCCCAGCCTACAGTACGGTCTCTCTGCTCTAGCCCAGCCTACAGTACGGTCTCTCTGCTCTAGCCCAGCCTAGAGTACGGTCTCTCTGCTCTAGCCCAGCCTACAGTACGGTCTCTCTGCTCTAGCCCAGCCTACAGTACGGTCTCTCTGCTCTAGCCCAGCCTACAGTATGGTCTCTCTGCTCTAGCCCAGCCTATAGTACGGTCTCTCTGCTCTAGCCCAGCCTACAGTACGGTCTCTCTGCTCTAGCCCAGCCTACAGTACGGTCTCTCCGCTCTAGCCCAGCCTACAGTACGGTCTCTCTGCTCTAGCCCAGCCTACAGTACGGTCTCTCTGCTCTAGCCCAGCCTATAGTACGGTCTCTCTGCTCTAGCCCAGCCTACAGTACGGTCTCTCTGCTCTAGCCCAGCCTACAGTACGGTCTCTCTGCTCTAGCCCAGCCTACAGTACGGTCTCTCCGCTCTAGCCCAGCCTACAGTACGGTCTCTCCGCTCTAGCCCAGCCTACAGTACGGTCTCTCTGCTCTAGCCCAGCCTAGAGTACGGTCTCTCTTCTCTAGCCCAGCCTACAGTACGGTCTCTCCGCTCTAGCCCAGCCTACAGTACGGTCTCTCCGCTCTAGCCCAGCCACGGTTCTACAACTCTATTCTGCCAACCCTCGTCAAACTGAGCCGGCTCAGATGTTTTAATACTGTCCTCCTCAGCAGGGTTCAACTATGTTGGATGTGTAACCAGGCCAGCGTGGTACTGCTCGGCTCAGCTCAGTAGTGTGTTGGATGTGTAACCAGGCCAGCGTGGTACTGCTCGGCTCAGCTCAGTAGTGTGTTGGATGTGTAACCAGGCCAGCGCGGTACTGCTCGGTTCAGCTCAGTAGTGTGTTGGATGTGTAACCAGGCCAGCGCGGTACTGCTCGGTTCAGCTCAGTAGTGTGTTGGATGTGTAACCAGGCCAGCGCGGTACTGCTCGGTTCAGCTCAGTAGTGTGTTGGATGTGTAACCAGGCCAGCGCGGTACTGCTCGGTTCAGCTCAGTAGTGTGTTGGATGTGTAACCAGGCCAGCGCGGTACTGCTCGGTTCAGCTCAGTAGTGTGTTGGATGTGTAACCAGGCCAGCGCGGTACTGCTCGGTTCAGCTCAGTAGTGTGAAAAGTCCTCTGGAGAGCTACTGGGTGTGCAAGCTCTGGTTCCAGCCTCTGCAGCAACACCCATGACTCAGTTCAGACTGATGACCATGATTAGTTGTATATTTGAATGTGGAGCTGTTACAAGCCTGGCCCGAGCCAATCTCTCTGTATCTCTAAGTGGAGCAGCAGATCTGTCTTCTTCCCTCGTCTGCAGTCTGTTTCAGCTCTTGTGGTCTGTTTCCATGTGCTTTGTGAGGTTACATTTCCCTGAGACGACTGCTTGTCTGACTGGTTCTATCTGTTATCTGTGAATGCATCGGAGTTGATTGTAGTTTGTAAAGATTGCATGTGTTGTCCTTTTCGAGAGGAGAGCACTGTCTTCTTGAGGCTTTGAACTTTCAAAGGATCTGTGTTGTACTGGGGGATTTGGCTACTGTGGAGAATTTCTGTACTTTTGTCAACTCTGCAGGGATTGCTCAAAAAGACTTTTATGCAGTAAGGCATGAGGAGCTCTGTATTAATGCACTGTGCTATTGGTAGTGGTAATAGCAAGTTATCTTTTAGTATTTTGTTCATTAGTCCACTGTTAGTACAATGCCAATTTGTTTAGGTTCAACGACAGTGACCAGTTCAAGGACCCTGACCTGTACTCAGACAAGTCGGACCGGGAGGGGGAGCAGGACCACGAGGAGTCAGACGTGGAGGGTCTGGGGAAGAGCGAGGAGAGTGACAGTGACACTTCAGAACGTCAGGATGACTCCTACATTGACCTTGACCCCAACGAGGCCCTGCGGGAGACTCCGTACCTGGAACAGTCCCACGAGGAGCTGGGAGAGGTGAGGAATGATGATGAGCGTAGTCAGTACCGCTGGCTCTTATTGGTCAGGGGGACTGAGCCCAGCTTACTCTGTATAAATACATCTGATTGGACAAGCGATGTGAGAATCGTTACTGAGTTTGACTCAATGTTAGTCAGTAACATTGAAGAGAATCAGCTTGATTTGTTATTTGTATGCCTGCCTGCGTGAAATCCCTCCCAGCTGTTCTGTGGTGAATTAGAATTGTCATTTTCGATGGCTCGAATTAAACAGCCAGCAGATGCTAAAATGGGAACACCAAAGATGTGAATAATGATCTGATTGATAACTGAGGAAGATTTTCAGACCGGAGAGATACTGAATAATATCACGTTGGAGCAACTCCATAATGTGCTTGTATCATATAGATATATACTCCAACCCTATGTGAATACTGTGACCTTACCTAGCCCATCACCTAGCAACCTCATCAGGAGGTTTGGATCTCTTGACAGTTGCTGAAGCGGCTTCAACAACCGGTCGGGACTAACCCCAGAATTCATTGCAATATGAAAGTGTGTGTGGTGTGTACAGTAAATCACCAAACCTTTATATGTGTGTCGCAGGCTGGTGAGGCGTCCCAGACAGAGACGGTGTCGGAGGAGAATAAGTCTCTGATCTGGACGCTGCTGAAGCAGGTCAGGCCTGGGATGGACCTGTCTAAAGTGGTCCTGCCCACCTTCATCCTGGAGCCACGCTCCTTCCTGGACAAGCTCTCCGACTACTACTACCATGCTGACTTCCTCTCTGAGTAAGTACTACTACCATGCTGACTTCCTCTCTGAGTAAGTACTACTACCATGCTGACTTCCTCTCTGAGTAAGTACTACTACCATGCTGACTTCCTCTCTGAGTCAGTACTACTACCATGCTGACTTCCTCTCTGAGTCAGTACTACTACCATGCTGACTTCCTCTCTGAGTCAGTACTACTACCATGCTGACTTCCTCTCTGAGTCAGTTCTACTACCATGCTGACTTCCTCTCTGAGTCAGTACTACTACCATGCTGACTTCCTCTCTGAGTCAGTACTGCTGCACTGGCTCCTGGGTGAAGGTTTCCCTATGTACAGATCTAGGATCCGCTTCCCCTCCCCCAATCCTAACCTTAACCATGAGTGTGGAAAATGCAAAACTGATCCAAGATCAGTGTCTTGGGGCAACTTCACCCTACACCAAGTAGTACGCTTATGAAGCCTCCGTTATGAAGTGTACCACTACTTCAGTGTTTAGTACTATTGTTCTGACTGAGTACTTCTCCAACCAGTTAACAACTAGACCCGGTTGTGATGTCATTTTAACTAGTATTGCCTGCTGGGACAGTACTACCAAGCTGACCAATCAAAGATCGTATATAGTAGGACAGTACTCCAATCCAAGATCTTATATAGTAGGACAGTACTACCAAGCTGACCAATCAAAGGTCTTATATAATAGGACAGTGCTACCAAGCTGACCAATCAAAGGTCTTATATAGTAGGACAGTACTACCAAGCTGACCAATCAAAGGTCTTATATAGTAGGACAGTACTACCAAGCTGACCAATCAAAGGTCTTATATAGTAGGACAGTACTACCAAGCTGACCAATCAAAGGTCTTATATAATAGGACAGTACTACCAAGCTGACCAATCAAAGGTCTTATATAGTAGGACGGTACTACCAAGCTGACCAATCAAAGGTCTTATATAATAGGACAGTACTACCAAGCTGACCAATCAAAGGTCTTATATAGTAGGACGGTACTACCAAGCTGACCAATCAAAGGTCTTATATAATAGGACAGTACTACCAAGCTGACCAATCAAAGGTCTAATATAGTAGGACAGTACTACCAAGCTGACCAATCAAAGGTCTTATATAATAGGACAGTACAGTCAGACCTGACAAAGATAGACAAATATTCAAAGATGTATCTTTAACTTGATTTAGGTCCTCATTGTGATTTGTTGTTGATCATTTCCAGGGCAGCTGTGGAGGAGAATGCCTACAACAGGATGAAGAAAGTAGTGAAGTGGTATATCTCTGGATTCTACAAAAAGCCACAGGTGATTAGAACATTCACTTAAAATCACTGTTTCAGCAGGGTCATGTTCATTAGGAAAACAGTGGAAAACATTTTTCAAAAAGGAAAAGTAAGTGTTTCTTACTGGATAGGTCCTGGTAGTCCCTCTATTTCAGTCCATTTCTTCTGTTAGGTGCCTAATGAACACGACTCTGTTCTGGATGTGACAAGATGTCCCTCGGTATCTCTACCATTCAGCGGACGTATCTAAAGCTCAGTTTTTCCTCCTCCTGAAAACCAGGGACTGAAGAAGCCATATAACCCCATCATCGGTGAGACCTACCGCTGCATGTGGCTCCATAGCAAGACCAACAGCAAGACATTCTACATCTCTGAACAGGTAACAGAGCCAGGAGGGGAGACTGCTCCCTATGCGCTTGTCTGATTGGGATTTTTAATCTGACATTTGAGCAATTGATTCACCTTGTAGTTAGTATGTAAATGCTGGATGTGTGGGGTAGTGGATGGATGGATCGACGGGTTGGTGGATGGATGGACGGGTTGGTGGATGGATGGATGGAACGACGGGTTGATGGATGGATGGACGGGTTGGTGGATGGATGGATGGAACGACGGGTTGATGGATGGATGGATGGAACGACGGGTTGATGGATGGATGGACGGGTTGGTGGATGGATGGATGGGTTTGGATGGATGGATGGATGGAACGACGGGTTGATGGACGGGTTGGTGGATGGATGGATGGAACGACGGGTTGATGGATGGATGGATGGAACGACGGGTTGATGGATGGATGGACGGGTTGGTGGATGGATGGATCGGTTGGTGGATGGATGGATGGAACGACGGGTTGGTGGATGGATGGACGGGTTGGTGGATGGATGGATGGAACGACGGGTTGATGGATGGATGGATGGAACGACGGGTTGATGGATGGATGGACGGGTTGGTGGATGGATGGATGGATGGAACGACGGGTTGGTGGATGGATGGACGGGTTGGTGGATGGATGGATGGGTTGGTGGATGGATGGATGGAACGACGGGTTGATGGATGGATGGATGGAACGACGGGTTGATGGATGGATGGACGGGTTGATGGATGGATGGACGGGTTGGTGGATGGATGGACGGGTTGGTGGATGGATGGACGGGTTGACGGGCTGGTGGATGGATGGATGGATGGACGGGTTGGTGGATGGATGGATGGATGGAACGACGGGTTGATGGATGGATGGATGGAACGACGGGTTGATGGATGGATGGACGGGTTGACGGGTTGGTGGATGGATGGACGGATGGACGGGTTGGTGGGTGGATGGATGGATGGATGGACGAGTTGGTGGGTGGATGGATGGATGAGTTGGTGGATGGATGGATGGATGGACGAGTTGGTGGGTGGATGGATGGATGGATGGACGAGTTGGTGGGTGGATGGATGGATGAGTTGGTGGATGGATGGATTGACGGGTTGGTGGATGGATGGATTGACGGGTTGGTGGATGGATGGATTGACGGGTTGGTGGATGGATGGACGGCTTGGTGGGTGGATGGATGGATGAGTTGGTGGATGGATGGATTGACGGGTTGGTGGATGGATGTACGGCTTGGTGGATGGATGAACGAGTTGGTGGATGGATGGACGGGTTGGTTGGTGGATGGATGGTTTGAAGGGTTAGTGGATGGATTGGTTGGTGGATGGATGGATGGATGGTTTGATTGGCTGGATGGGCGAGTTGGTGGATGGATGGACGGGTTGGTGGATGGATAGATGGATATACGGGTTGGTGGATGGAAAAATGGATGGAGGGATCAACGGGTTGGTGGATGGATGGATGGTTTGATGGGTTGGTGGATGGATGAATGGATGGACGGGTTGGTGGATGGATGGATGGACGATTTGGTGGATGGATGGATGGATGGATGGATGGATTGGTGGATGGATGGATGGATGGATCAACGGGTTGGTGGATGGATGGCTGGACGGGTTGGTGGATGGATGGATGGACGGGTTGGTGGAGGGATGAAAGAAGGAATGTGATAGGTTTTCAGAAGGTCTAGACTCTTCAACATGACATCTTCTGGTAGACTGGCTATGATCAGGGCTAGCTTCCAGTACCTGTCCTCCTGACCTTTGACCAATCACCTTCTCTCCCTGTCAGGTGTCCCATCATCCTCCAGTGTCGGCGTTCTACGTCAGTAACAGGAAGGACGGCTTTTGTCTCAGCGGAAGCATCCTGGCCAAGTCCAAGTTCTACGGTACAACACACACTCATGTACACACACACACACACACACACACACACACACACACACACACACACACACCTACCAAACAGCAAATGCGTATCGATAGATACGTCGGGCCTGTCTCATTATCGTTGGAAAGTGAACATTTGGTAACACATTTCTGCTGGGAAAAAAATATTATAATAATAATAAAAGTCGCACCCAACAAATGTTTTATCTGTGTTAACACCCTTTCCTGGGTGTTGTCATGACGATGTGTCTCTTTGCAGGAAACTCCCTGTCGGCCATATTGGACGGAGAGGCTCGGCTCACCTTTCTCAACAGAGGAGAAGACTACGTCATGAACATGCCCTACGCCCACTGCAAAGGTCTGACCTCTTTTACTGGCTGGAGTCTCACTGTGAAAGCAACACACATTGCATTAAGGTCTGACCTCTTTTACTGTCTGGAGTCTCACTGTGAAAGCAACACACATTGCATTAAGGTCTGACCTCTTTTACTGGCTGGAGTCTCACTGTGAAAGCAACACACATTGCATTAAGGTCTGACCTCTTTTACTGGCTGGAGTCTCACTGTGAAAGCAACACACATTGCATTAATACCCTTAGAATTATATATGCCCACCTAATCTTCTTTGCAAGCTTACCAGGGTTGGGCTCATTTCAAATTGAAGTCAGTCAATTCAGGAAGTAAACTGAAATTACAATTCAATAATTAAAAGGAGTCCATCTATTTTTAATGACTTCTTAATCATCTGAAAAGGAGAAGCTGTTTATGTCAGAAGTATTAAACATTTTGGATTTTAAATTCAAATCACTTCCTGAATTGACTGTCTTGAGCCCAACCCTGAAGCAACACGTCCCTTTCTTCTACATATGAAGTAGATTCAACATGACGTCTCTAGTCGTACAGACTGACTGGAAAGTCTGGAGTATGGAAATATACTTCACTACTAACAGAATCAGTCCTGATTCAACACTACCAGGGTTGGGGTCAATACCATTTCACTTCAGTCAATATGAAAGGAACGGGGAACATTGGAATCAGAGTGTCAGTTTACTTCCTGAATGGAATTCATTTAAATGGAATAACCCCTTACACTGCACACTACTGTTGTGTATAGTAACTATCCTCCCTCTGTAGGGCACCATCTCTGCTGTAGTGTATACTAACTATCCTCCCTCTGTAGGGTACCATCTCTGCTGTAGTGTATAATAACTATCCTCCCTCTGTAGAGTACCATCTCTGCTGTAGTGTATAGTAACTATCCTCTCTCTGTAGGGCACCATCTCTACTGTAGTGTATACTAACTATCCTCTCTCTGTAGGGTACCATCTCTACTGTAGTGTATACTAACTATCCTCCCTCTGTAGGGTACCATCTCTACTGTAGTGTATACTAACTATCCTCCCTCTGTAGGGCACCATCTCTACTGTAGTGTATAATAACTATCCTCCCTCTGTAGGGCACCATCTCTGCTGTAGTGTATACTAACTATCCTCTCTCTGTAGGGCACCATCTCTACTGTAGTGTATACTAACTATCCTCTCTCTGTAGGGCACCATCTCTACTGTAGTGTATACTAACTATCCTCTCTCTGTAGGGTACCATCTCTACTGTAGTGTATAGTAACTGTCCTCCCTCTGTAGGGCACCATCTCTACTGTAGTGTATAGTAACTGTCCTCCCTCTGTAGGGCACCATCTCTACTGTAGTGTATACTAACTATCCTCTCTCTGTAGGGCACCATCTCTACTGTAGTGTATACTAACTATCCTCTCTCTGTAGGGTACCATCTCTACTGTAGTGTATACTAACTATCCTCCCTCTGTAGGGTACCATCTCTACTGTAGTGTATACTAACTATCCTCCCTCTGTAGGGCACCATCTCTACTGTAGTGTATAATAACTATCCTCCCTCTGTAGGGCACCATCTCTGCTGTAGTGTATACTAACTATCCTCTCTCTGTAGGGCACCATCTCTGCTGTAGTGTATACTAACTATCCTCTCTCTGTAGAGTACCATCTCTACTGTAGTGTATACTAACTATCCTCCCTCTGTAGGGCACCATCTCTACTGTAGTGTATACTAACTATCCTCTCTCTGTAGGGTACCATCTCTACTGTAGTGTATACTAACTATCCTCTCTCTGTAGGGCACCATCTCTACTGTAGTGTATACTAACTATCCTCCCTCTGTAGGGCACCATCTCTACTGTAGTGTATACTAACTATCCTCCCTCTGTAGGGCACCATCTCTACTGTAGTGTATACTAACTATCCTCTCTCTGTAGGGCACCATCTCTACTGTAGTGTATACTAACTATCCTCTCTCTGTAGGGCACCATCTCTACTGTAGTGTATAGTAACTGTCCTCCCTCTGTAGGGCACCATCTCTACTGTAGTGTATAGTAACTGTCCTCCCTCTGTAGGGCACCATCTCTACTGTAGTGTATAGTAACTGTCCTCCCTCTCTCAGGCATCTTGTATGGCACCCTGACTCTGGAGCTGGCTGGCCAGATCACTATTGCCTGTGAGAAGACAGGATACAGCGCCCAGCTCGAGTTCAAACTCAAGGTAGGAGGAAATAACTTGTTCTTTAGCTACACTCATTTAGCTTTTAGTCTTTAATGAACAAAAGCTTCAAACTGCATTAGGCAGTTTTAGTGCTTGAAACTCTAATCAAGCTCTAGATGGGAGGGGGGGGGGGGCAACCCTCATCTTGGAGAGCTACAGGACCCACCTGCAGGCTTTTGCTCCAGCCCCAATGGAGCACAACTGATTCTACTAATTAGCTGCTCAACAGGACCTTGATTAGCTGAATCAGGTGTTTTAAAGTGGGGTTGGAACAAAAGCCTGCATAGCCAGTACCTAGCCGGGAGGAGGGTTGTCTGACCCACCCCTGTGCTGCATCTTGAACTATAAAACACCAATACCAATGTGATGAATAGTCCTTTCTGGAACACTTTATTTTACAGCCTTCTACTTACCAGGTAATAATTAGATAGTACTTGTTGAAGTGGTAGTTACCTAGAGTAATAGTATAGTTAGATAGTACTTGTTGAAGTGGTAGTTACCTAGAGTAATAGTATAGTTAGATAGTACGTGTTGAAGTGGTAGTTACCTAGAGTAATAGTATAGTTAGATAGTACGTGTTGAAGTGGTAGTTACCTAGAGTAATAGTATAGTTAGTACTTGTTGAAGTGGTAGCTACCTAGAGTAATAGTATAGTTAGATAGTACTTGTTGAAGTGGTAGTTACCTAGAGTAATAGTATAGTTAGATAGTACTTGTTGAAGTGGTAGCTACCTAGAGTAATAGTATAGTTAGATAGTACTTGTTGAAGTGGTAGCTACCTAGAGTAATAGTATAGTTAGATAGTACTTGTTGAAGTGGTAGCTACCTAGAGTAATAGTATAGTTAGATAGTACTTGTTGAAGTGGTAGCTACCTAGAGTAATAGTATAGTTAGATAGTACTTGTTGAAGTGGTAGCTACCTAGAGTAATAGTATAGTTAGATAGTACTTGTTGAAGTGGTAGCTACCTAGAGTAATAGTATAGTTAGATAGTACTTGTTGAAGTGGTAGCTACCTAGAGTAATAGTATAGTTAGATAGTACTTGTTGAAGTGGTAGTTACCTAGAGTAATAGTATAGTTAGATAGTACTTGTTGAAGTGGTAGTTACCTAGAGTAATAGTATAGTTAGATAGTACTTGTTGAAGTGGTAGCTACCTAGAGTAATAGTATAGTTAGATAGTACTTGTTGAAGTGGTAGCTACCTAGAGTAATAGTATAGTTAGATAGTACTTGTTGAAGTGGTAGCTACCTAGAGTAATAGTATAGTTAGATAGTACTTGTTGAAGTGGTAGCTACCTAGAGTAATAGTATAGTTAGATAGTACTTGTTGAAGTGGTAGCTACCTAGAGTAATAGTATAGTTAGATAGTACTTGTTGAAGTGGTAGCTACCTAGAGTAATAGTATAGTTAGATAGTACTTGTTGAAGTGGTAGCTACCTAGAGTAATAGTATAGTTAGATAGTACTTGTTGAAGTGGTAGTTACCTAGAGTAATAGTATAGTTAGATAGTACTTGTTGAAGTGGTAGTTACCTAGAGTAATAGTATAGTTAGATAGTACTTGTTGAAGTGGTAGCTACCTAGAGTAATAGTATAGTTAGATAGTACTTGTTGAAGTGGTAGCTACCTAGAGTAATAGTATAGTTAGATAGTACTTGTTGAAGTGGTAGCTACCTAGAGTAATAGTATAGTTAGATAGTACTTGTTGAAGTGGTAGTTACCTAGAGTAATAGTATAGTTAGATAGTACTTGTTGAAGTGGTAGCTACCTAGAGTAATAGTATAGTTAGATTAGTAGCTATGTACACCGTTGTTTCTTTTGAGATACAAGCATCAATATGTCCCATTTGCTACCAGGTAGTTACCAAGACTGTTGGATTCTATGAGGTCATTACCAGAAATGATCCATTGGTGCCATGTGACATGGTGACCATGTCTCCACTTTGATGCCATGTAAATACCAGGTAAGAACCAGGTTGAACAGGGCTGTAACATAAAGCGTCACCCTCCCCCTCTCTTTTCAGCCCTTCTTGGGTAACAATGACAGTGTAAACCAGGTCTCTGGAAAGATCAAGCTGGGGAAGGAGGTGCTGGCTACGCTGGAGGGACACTGGGTAAGTTCATTATGTATCTAACAGAAGGAAAACTGACAAACCGTTTGGGACTAGAAATGCTTATTTTGGTTTTCCGTTGCAAAACGTTGGTGCCCTAATGAACACGACCCTACACTTCTCTTTAACTACCACATGCATGGAAAGAGGATGTATAATTATTTTTTAAAGGTTCGAAGTATGGAAAGTTATTTTCCACCCCAAAGGTCAAACTGACTTTAATTATGTCAGGAGACCTGACCTTGACGAAGTTTTAATGGAGGCCACCAAACATGCACTTTCACCTACCTGCTTACTGCATCCAAACTATATGGAGATTTAAATCACCAATTAAATGTCAAATGGGTTGTTTTCTGCACCAAAGGCCAGAGACACTGTTGAATACGTGCTGAGACTGTTAGTTTGTCATGGTGACAGGCTGCGTACACAGTATATCATCATATCTGTTAGTTTGTCATGGTGACAGGCTGCGTACACAGTATATCATAATATCTGTTAGTTTGTCAGGGTGACAGGCTGCGTACACAGTATATCATAATATCTGTTAGTTTGTCAGGGTGACAGGCTGCGTACACAGTATATCATAATATCTGTTAGTTTGTCATGGTGACAGGCTGCGTACACAGTATATCATAATATCTGTTAGTTTGTCATGGTGACAGGCTGCGTACACAGTATATCATAATATCTGTTAGTTTGTCATGGTGACAGGCTGCGTACACAGTATATCATAATATCTGTTAGTTTGTCATGGTGACAGGCTGCGTACACAGTATATCATAATATCTGTTAGTTTGTCATGGTGACAGGCTGCGTACACAGTATATCATAATATCTGTTA
>NC_092096.1:21917210-22140717 GCF_045679555.1 Salvelinus alpinus
GTGGGCCGCGCTGTCGTACAGCCATTTTGTTTTGACTGTTTCCCCACCACCTACCGCCATGTTGGTTCTTGTCATTTAGATGATTTCTGTATCTTCTGTTGTCGTTTTTAAGAAGGCTGGTTGTTGATGTCTCTAATTGCTTTAATAGGTGCTTGGTTGGTTAGTTCATTTGGTTGGTTAGTTTAATTTTAGTTGCAACTGACTGTGTTGTGGGTTGTTTTTGGAGTTTCACTGAATGTGGCCGATCGGCACGCTCGCATGCCTCATACAGCTGTACTACTGATTAGCATGTGGTGTGTGTGTGTGTGTGTGTGTGTGTGTGTGTGTGTGTGTGTGTGTGTGTGTGTGTGTGTGTGTGTGTGTGTGTGTGTGTGTGTGTGTGTGTGTGCATGGGTGTGTGTGTTTGCGTCTGTGTTTTGTTCCTAAGTGCAGCTATTTACGTAGTTTCTGTGTGTTCGTTCGTAGGTGTACAAGCGTGTGTGTGCGGTGCGTGAGTGTTTTTGTGTAGGTATCTTTGGTTTTGTCGTCTTCTCTGTGGTGTGTGTGTGTTGATTTGGTGTCTGGTGTGTGTGGCTCTATGTTGATGTGTGTGTCCTTGGTGTGTGTAGGTGACAGGGCCCAAAAGAAAGCACAAGCACAGTGACAAGCCCAAGAAACCTGAGAGTGGCTGCTCCTCCCCAGAACCTGACCGCCAGGACTCCTCCGGCAGCGAGCGTACGTCTCACACACACACACACACACCAACAATGTTACAATACCACTCACATTAATATACATACAATCCCAATGCCCCCCTTATACACACTCATACACCCCCCACACACTCATACACCCCCCACACACACATACACACTCATACACCCCCGCACACACACTCATACACCCCTCACACACACATACACATATACATTCATACACCCCCCCACACACACACACTCATACACCCCCCCACATACACACTCTTACACCCCCCCCACACATACACATATACATTCATACACCCCCCCACACACACACACTCATACACCCCCCCCACATACACACTCTTACACCCCCCCCACACATATACAATCAAACACCCCCCCCCCCTCATACACCCCCCCACATATACACTCATACACCCCCCCCCCCACATACACACTCATACACCCCCCCACACATATACACTCATACACCCCCCCACACATACACCCCTCACACATATACACTCATACACCCCCCACACATATACACTCATACACCCCCCCACACATACACACTCATACACCCCCCCACACATACACCCCACCACACATACACACTCATACACCCCCACACACATACACACTCATACACCCCCTCACATATATACACTCATACACCCCCCCACACATATACACTCATACACCCCCTCACATATATACAGTCATACACCCCCTCACATATATACAGTCATACACCCCCCCACACATACACCCTCATACACCCCCCCACACATATACACTCATACACCCCCTCACATATATACAGTCATACACCCCCTCACATATATACACTCATACACCCCCCCACACATATACACTCATACACCCCCTCACATATATACAGTCATACACCCCCCCACACATACACCCTCATACACCCCCCCACACATATACACTCATACACCCCCCCACATATACACATTTACACACTCATACACCCAACAACAGAATGGTGTGGGCATTACCCAACAACAGAATGGTGTGGGCGTTACCCAACAACAGAATGGTGTGGGTGAATACCAGTCATAAAAATAGTCAATAGAGAGAGTAGACTGCTGATTGGCCAGCTCATCCCCCTCAGGAGTATGACATCATACTCTGAGGAAATGGCAAGCAATAGCAAGTCTGTTTGAGATGCAAGTTTGAGGTTTTCAAAATGTTTTTTTCCTCCAATGTATTATTTGGCCTCAAATACGACTATAGGACGAGTCAACAACATTATTTGGGTATAAGTTAACATAAAATATACTTTTTCAAAGTGAAATTTTCACTGGACATTTACTTGAACATTTGTTATTGACTCTCTGTTACAGCTGATTGTTGCTGTTTGTGTATTTCAGGACACAACAGCAAGCACAGTAGCCGGTTAAGGAAAAAGGGCCCAGACCTTAGTGAACTTCAAAGTGCCATTGATTCTATAAAGAAGACACAGGAGAACATTTACAAGTGAGGGTCGTTCAAACATGAGACATTGAGTGTGTGTGCGTGTGGTCTTTGAGTGAGTGAGGATTCAATTGTTCCCAACTTATGAATTGTGAGTTTGTGGTTGTGCATATAATTCCTGTGACTGAGCCCTCACTGACTCTGTGTGTCTGTCTGTCTGTCTGTCTGTCTGTCTGTCTGTCTGTCTGTCTGTCTCTGTCTCTGTCTCTGTCTCTGTGTGTGTGCGTGCGTGCGCGCCTACATCTCCAGGAGCATCGGTGTGCTGCGCTCCCGAACGGCAGCGGGCCAGACGGCAGCAGAGGGCGGATTCCTGCAGCAGCGCGACTACGCCATCATCATCCTCCTCATCCTCCTTCAGGTCTTCATCAACTTCCTGTTCAAGTAGCAGCCGACAGACTGACAGCGAGAGAGACATATAGAGAGAGAGAGAGAGAGAGAGACAGATGGAGAGAGAGAGACAAGACTCATGGGGGGTTTGTCCAGGCTAAGGAGGAGAAACAGTCTGGAAGTGAACGAACTACAAGAGCACCCAGTAGCTCTGCCTCAACCCTCTCTCTCTCTCTCTCTCTACTGAGTTGACCCTGCTCCACTGTCCTCCGACTGGCCACCATTGTCACACACACGTCTCGAAAGCAAGCATTCCTGAAAGAGGCTCCTCAAAAACAACTGAAATTGTTTTTAATTTCTATTTATTTGTACCTGTTTAAAGATCCATGTATTTTTAAAGGGGGGGTGACACCGGCCAGGACTGAAGGGAAGTTGAGGTCAGTGTTCGGCCTTAGCCGGCGTCATGATGTCGTGAACTGGGCCTTGGAGTAGGCATTGACATCTGGTGGCCATTTTTTATTTTGCTAACGGACACCGCTCCTTGCATTTCACATTGCCCCGATTTCACCCGGCTCCCCAACTACAGGGAACATTTTACACTGAGACTTTTGAAGAAAAAAGTTCAATTTTTTTTTAAAGACTGTTATTTTGTTTGTTTGGTGTGTCCTTTGTGAGTAGAACCTCTAGTTAAAAAATATACGAGAAGGGAGAAGAACAGTTTTAAGCGGTCCAATATATGTGACGTTCTTTTGAAGCTTTGACAAGGCTCGAGTTTCCTAGCTTGAAGGTGAATCGGCAACAACAAAAAAAAGAAAGTAATTGTAATCAATCGATTTGAATCGTTCCACTCAAATTTGTATACAAAGTCAATTGTATAAACTAGATGCTTGACATGAATTGTTGCTGTGTGGTTAACATGTACAGTAGGAGGAATGTTCAGCTGACACACGATAGTGTGTAAACATCACTATGACACCTAGTAGACAGTAGAGTCCCCAGTGGGGAGGCTGTTCAGACTGTTGTACAGTAGTAACTCAACATTGTCAGCCAGTCAGAAATCAACTAGATGTAGTGTTTCAGGTGTAGTATAGGCCGTCAGTCCACTTCCTGTGTACATAGCTAACGGACTGACTCACTCATAGCAGTTGTGTTCTTTCCTAAAGAGACGTTCTTTCACACAGACAAGACCCTCTGTGGAACAAGCCAGTCTGGCGTTATCAATACCCCTTTACCTCGGTGTCTTTGTGGGCTGCCCACTCTGTGTGTGTCTGTGGTCATCGCCTCGTCACTGTCGTTCACGCATCCAAACCAGACGTTTAGAATGTGGTCACAAGAAAATAACACCAGTGCCTTCTAGAGTGGGGGTTTTGGGGGTTGGGGCTGGGGGTTTGGGGCTAATGGGGGGGATAGGGATTGAGAGGGGTGGGGCTGAGAGTTTGGGGGGTGGGTGGGGGGAGGTTTGAGGCTAATGGGGGGGTTAGAGGTGGGATTGGGGTTTTGGGGGGGGGGCGCTAACGGGGTTTAGGGATGGGGGTTTGGATGGATGTTTGGGGCTAACGGGGGGGTAGTGATTGGAAGGGGGGGGACAGTGAGGGAGTAGGTAGGGGTACAGTAGAAGTGTACGGGGGAGCGATAGCCAGTGTTTTGGAGTGGTCGTGCCATATCAAGCCTTAGAGAAGAGTCCTGCTTGGCCCCTCCCAGCGTTGCCGTGGTTACGCTGCCGTGGGAATTCTGGAAGCTGATTCCTGCCACTTGGAGAGAGGAGGTTATCTCTCCGAATCATCTCTCCATCTATCCTCTTTCTTTCTTTCTCTCTCTCCCTCTCTCTCTTCACAAGGCACCAAAACCAGAGGATCCACATGTCTCCTCTTCCTTTTCATTGTGTTGTATTATAATGAAAACCACTTTCTGTTTTTTGTTTTCTATGTGGCACATTTTTGCTTGCTCCATTGTTTTGTTTTTCCTTACTTTTCAGTGTTGATTTATACAGACGATACCGCTGATATGATTCTGTTCCATGTCGTTTTGCGGTCACCCCTCGATGACTTGAGTTCATTGTCAAATTACCTTTTTTGCATCCCTAATGGCACCCTATTACCAATATAGTGCCCTACTTTTGACCAGAGCCCTAAAATACATGTAGTGTACCATATAGAGAATATGGTGCTATTTGGGACCTACCCGTGGACTCTCTGTACCCAGACATCCCTGGTCTCTCTGTACCCAGACATCCCTGGTCTCTCTGTACCCAGACATCCCTGGTCTCTCTGTACCCGGGCATCCCTGGTCTCTCTGGTATGTATTTGTATGACAATAACACCTTCCTGAGAGTTATGTTGCCACATCCCCAAATAAAATCAAAATGACGTCTTTATTGTCTTGTCTGTATGGGGCCAATCAACTATATAACCTCTAGTCAGTGAACTATGTTGCCGGTCAGCTATAAAGACACACTTTGGTGAACTCATTTGAGGGATGATATGTCTACAGGTATATGGCCAATATAACGGCTAAGGGCTGTTCTTAAGCACGACGCAACACAGAGTGCCTGGATACAGCCCTAAACTGGTTATCAATGTAATTAGAGCAGTAAAATAAATGTGTTTTTTCCCCCTTGGTATACGGTCTGATATACCACGGCTGTCAGCCAATCAGCATTCAGGGCTCGAACCACCCAGTTTAAAATCTGTAATAGACCATGTACTGTAGTCTGTGAACCTGATGAACTAGTGTTGTGGTAACAGATCCCAACAGGGACAAAACATAATGACCTATTACAACTCTAGGATCGCTGTTGGACAAAGGGTGGGAGGGAGGATGACTGAGATAATGATCGTGAGAACAGAAGATGTATTTAGGGTTTTTATTACTGTGTTTGTTCTGCTTCTGTTTCCTTGCTGTGTTATTTTCGCCTGGAAGCCAAATGGGATATCCATCCGCCAAATGGGATATCCATCCGCCAAATGGGATATCCATCCGCAAATGGGATATATCCATCCGCTGTAGACAGGAGTTCTGTGGAAGCTGCTAGAACACCTTTCTGGACAGCCATGTAACAGATGGCTGTCGTCACTAGAGGGCACAGTTAAAACTGCTCAGACCATTGGCATTGCCTGGCATAACCCACCTCTAGACATGTATTCATCATTGCATTTGCCTAAAATGATTATAGGTCAGAAACAACTTCAACAACTATTCACTCAGGTCCAAGTTTATTTATTTGTATTTAACCGTATAGTCATACTGAGACCATGGTCTCTATTACAGATAGGACCTGAATTACAGAAAATACACACATCAATATAAATACATAATGCAAGTAGAAAAACAACATGATGATAAAAAACAGTCATAAGATCCTTTGAAGTGCATATCAACATGTGTAGTAGCAGGTACTTCCTTTAACCTGCTTTGGGTGCCAGATGGGAAGGGTTGCACTTTTGGGACTATTCTATTGGTTATGTTGCACCAGGCAAGCTCAATGAAGTGCAACTTAAGTATATGAAAGATAACAAATACATTTTAACTTTGGTCTGTACACACACACACACACACACACACACACACACACACACACACACACACACACACACACACACACACACAGTCCCCATCTAGCATGAAGTTAAAGAGACCAGTGGCTAGCTCCCATTCCAGCATCTGGCTGGCCATGTCCCAATAATATACACTAGCTTCCTGTCTTCATTTTCATCTTTCCTTCACAAACACTAATGACTTGACCTGTCAGGTGCCAGCACTATGGTGAAACCCTATAGAGACCCGTCACCTCTCGGCTGTGGTGAAGGCAAGGACACCAGAAAAGGAAGCCACTTTAGGAGTATTAGGACCAGTGGCGACCCGTCACTCAGGGCAGGTGGGGTTTTTCAGCCCCACCTGTTTTCAGCCCCACCTGTTTCGAGCCCCACGTGTTTAGCTAAAAATTATTATATTGTTGTGCCTGTTTTGCATGTTATTTTGGCATTAATTCATGTCACATCAGTTTGCAAACAATGTGAAATAGAAAGAGAAATAAACTGTAGTACAAACATGCTCTCTGTTGAGAAAGGCAGCTCCAAAATGCAGCTGTTTCAGCCTAGCACAGTGCTTTCTGTGGTGGAGGGACAGCCAGCGGAATAGGCGTTGGTAATCTTGTCTAGTGGCGCCGTGATTGGCTCAGTGTTCTGTCACTCGTGGGGACACTACGTCACCGCAGAATCGTTAAAGAGAGAGCCAAGCAGTTCAAGTCCCCTTGGGTGCTGCCATAGATTTACATTAGAAGTGCCCATCCAAGAAGGCTCAAGGTCATTGGCCACAGATAAAATGTCAAATCACGTTATATCTACCGCAGCTTTGATTGGACTGATCATGTTACTTTCAGAATCTTAGCTAGCGAGCCAGACAAGCAGTCATCATGGATCACGTCGACAATCTGCAATCCTTTTCAATCCTTGTCATATGAAGAGAAATTATAGATAAAAGGTATTCGTGCTCATTGGCCATTGGACATAAACATTACTCAACAAGTCAGAAATCGCAAATTCAACAATGAGTGGTTTGGAAGGAATCAGTGGTTAACTGCAAGCGTTGCAATGCAATCCCCATTTTGCTTCCCCTGCCTGCTGTTCGGTGGAGAGGGTGTGTGGTCCAAGTCTGGGTTTAAGGATTTGAAACATCTGTCTGAAATGGTATTTTTTCCAAGCTTAACAGGATAAACAATGTAGAAAATAGTACAAAATAAAGAAAAGCCCTTGAATGAGTGGGTGTGTTCTAACTTTTGACCACTCATTCATCATAGTTTGCTTTCGGCCGTTCTAAGTAGCGTACAATCCCCACCGTCGTTTAACCACCATTAACACAAACCCTAAAAAGCCTATTCGCTCAAACGTGTCACCTCGAAGCCTCGACAGGGTGACTTAAGGCTCCAGTGACAGATTAGGCAGGCTGCGATGATGGGTGAATCCCAAATGGAACGCTATGTCCTATACAGTGCACTACTTCGGGAATATGGTGCCATTTGGGACACAGACGATGACTCACAAAGGCCCAACGGATCTGTGGCTAAGGCTAATGATGGATGCATGCTGATAGAGCCCTGAGTGGCGGTAGGGCTCAGAGCTATGCCCACTGAATTATGCAGTAATCAACTTCAAACAGGGGTAACTGATGCTGCCGCTTAAGCTTTTAGCTTCCCTTCAGCATATGCTGGGTCGTTTGAGGAAGTAGTTTCCGTTAGTTCGGGAAGGCTGTCCTTTTCAATCTCAGCTATAATGCCTGTGATATTTTCCAAATGAGGAAATATTCTCTATAATGGACGGGTGCACCGTGCACGTTTCTACTGTCTCCGTGTACATTTAGGCTTTTATTTGACTGAGGAAAGGCTGCCAGGCTGAGGCTCTGCCTGCGCCCAACACCTGGAAAATGGGCCAGACGTTGGTGTGATCATTTCAGATGGAGGCTGAAGCCTGGCACGGCCACACCTGCACTACACTCAAGTTACTCTTCCACTAAAATGGCTGCCGGTTCTTTGTGGTGTACCAGGGTTCTGATTCCACACTGACTCTCTGGGGCGTCGTGGGTTTGGGGAATAGAATTAAGGAGACGATCATATTGTCTTGTACTGCCTGTGTCAGTTTCACGCTGATCACAATTGGTAATAAGAACCTGTCCCTAGATGCTGATCTTGGGTCACTTTTGCATTTCCCCCACTAATGTTTAATGTTATGATTGGGATAGGGGAAGCTGATCCTAGGTCTGTACCTAGAGGAACCTTCACCCCGGAGTGTTGAGAATATATGCAATGCCTGGCAGCACCAGACTACCCTGGAAGTGGACTGGACCCGTGTCATGTCTAACGTGTCTCCAAGATTAGGGGGGTGGTGACCTGGGTGTGTTTTCTCAAAACACAATGAAGATTACATGGACAGAGGAGTCCTGATCCTAGTTCAGCACTCATACTCTACAACCTCTGATTTGGAAGTGCCAAGCATCCCCTCTCTTAATTGTAAGGGGTGACCTGATTGGTTATCGCAGTGCCAAGTGCCCCTGGAAGCTGTCCATAATTCCAACCTGGATATTATGTGAAAATGTATAATATGAACACCTGAGGTAGAGTTAGTGGATGCTGGCTGGATGCACTTTACTGTATGTGGGCTGGGGTCAAAGGTAGTTCACTATTGTGAATAGGGTACCATTTGGGATGCTGCCACAGTGTGTCAGTCAGTCCCTCAGTCTGGGTGAGGTGGCGTTGTGCTGAGGCCAGAGCTTGATGCTGCCACGGTGTGTCAGTCAGTCCCTCAGTCTGGGTGAGGTGGCGTTGTGCTGAGGCCAGAGCTTGATGCTGCCACGGTGTGTCAGTCAGTCCCTCAGTCTGGGTGAGGTGGCGTTGTGCTGAGGCCAGAGCTTGATGCTGCCACGGTGTGTCAGTCAGTCCCTCAGTCTGGGTGAGGTGACGTTGTGCTGAGGCCAGAGCTTGATGCTGCCACGGTGTGTCAGTCAGTCCCTCAGTCTGGGTGAGGTGACATTGTGCTGAGGCCAGAGCTTGAACAGCTGGACCTCTATATTATGTCTTAATCCTTCTGTCTGCTGATGCATGCTGGGAGGCCAGTGCCCACGGACCGAGGGCTCAGCGCCCTCCTCCCACCTGTCACAAACACACACACACACACACACACACACACACACACACCACTCCCCTGGTTAAGAGATGAAAGAGACCACCAAGGGAGTGATTCTAATTGGCTATACCTTCGTCCCTGTAGAACTGTTCATATCTTCCCACCATGTGACTGGTATTTTGTTGTCTGAGCTTCAACACGAGGTTTGGGTGTGCTTGTCCTTTCTAACACATTCCCATGATATGTAAGAGTTGGTTAGATTTCTGAAGTCTGCTGCTCTTTTGTTTTAGTATAGGAAGTGTTTATTCAACTAGAAGAAGAATCATCATCATAAGAGTGAATGAATTAAGGTTAGAGTTAGATTAGGAACGAGGGTTAGGGGTTGAGGTTAGGTATGGTTTCAGTTGGGTTAAACGGGCGATCTGCAGTTGCTACACAAATGAATGATATGTACCCATTGATTATTGAAGCACATAACTTGTAAATGCCTCACTAGCTTAGTTCAAAATAGCAGGTACTTCCTCTTTAGTATAGCATGTGCTGCCTCTTTAGTATAGCGGGTGCTGCCTCTTTAGTATAACAGATGCTGCCTCTTTAGTATAACAGGTGCTGCCTCTTTAGTATAGCGGGTGCTGCCTCTTTAGTATAACAGGTGCTGCCTCTTTAGTATAGCAGGTGCTGCCTCTTTAGTATAACAGGTACTGCCTCTAGTATGGCAGGTGCTGCCTCTTTAGTATAACAGATGCTGCCTCTTTAGTATAACAGGTGCTGCCTCTTTAGTATAGCGGGTGCTGCCTCTTTAGTATAACAGGTGCTGCCTCTTTAGTATAGCAGGTGCTGCCTCTTTAGTATAACAGGTACTGCCTCTAGTATGGCAGGTGCTGCCTCTAGTATAGTGGGTGCTGCCTCTTTAGTATAGCAGGTGCTGCATCTAGCATAACAGATGCTGCCTCTTCAGTATAACAGGTGCTGCCTCTTTAGTATAGCGGGTGCTGCCTCTTTAGTATAGCATGTGCTGCCTCTTTAGTATAGCGGGTGCTGCATCTTTAGTATAACAGGTGCTGCCTCTTTAGTATAGCGGGTGCTGCCTCTTTAGTATAGCAGGTGCTGCCTCTTTAGTATAGCGGGTGCTGCATCTTTAGTATAACAGGTGCTGCCTCTTTAGTATAGCAGGTGCTGCCTCTTTAGTATAGCAGGTGCTGCCTCTTTAGTATAGCGGGTGCTGCCTCTTTAGTATAGCAGGTGCTGCCTCTTTAGTATAGCAGGTGCTGCCTCTTTAGCATAACAGGTGCTGCCTCTTTAGTATAACAGGTGCTGCCTCTAGTATGGCAGGTGCTGCCTCTTTAGTATAGCAGGTGCTGCCTCTTTAGTATAGCAGATGCTGCCTCTTTAGTATAACAGATGCTGCCTCTTTAGTAAAACTGTAGCAGGTGTTGTCTTTTTAGTATAACAGGTGCTGCCTCTATCAGGCAAGTCAATATTTTCACTATCATGTGGATTGTGGTGTGTATCTGACTGGGTTTCAAACTTTTGTCTCCTGCGAACAACAACATTGTTAGGCCTGCAATGTGCTGGTGATACCCTGTGAAAGTGATGTCATTCTACCAGGGTCAGTACCCTAATCTTTTGATTAGGCTTGACGATTATATCATAACATTCGTGAACACGCAGTCATTTAAGGATGTATATAAAATAATATTTGTGTTTGTGGATGAATTTACTTCTGCCAGAAGTCTTTTCTAAAGTTTTGTCTCTGAAGACTAGCAGGTTACTTCTTATAAAATGACGTGTCACTTTCATAGTGTATTTTGTGCCTGCATGTCCCACTGGGTGTTCAACCCAGGGCTCCTGTGCACCGCAAGACTGTTAGACCACTGAGCTAAGGCCTGGTCATTATGTTGGGAAGCTAATGCAAGTCTTCAGATCTCAGGCAAGATTACTAATCACATGAGTGCGTGTCACCGAACCACATCCAGTACGTATGTATGATACACTGAGCTTGATCATTGTCCGAGTCAGTGCGTAGAGAATAGTTTATTTTGGGCTCTCTTCTTGTCTCTTTACCAACCAAATCTCCATATTAGGCATATTTCACACGTCCTGGTGTAGCCTGTGTCACTGTTGCTAAGCTACCCGCCCCTGTCTGCTCCTCAACCGTGCCAGCTCAAGGTTGCAGAGCTCTCTGCTGCTTCTCTCTCTCTCTCTGTGTGTGTGTGTGTGTGTGTGTGTGTGTGTGTGTGTGTGTGTGTGTGTGTGTGTGTGTGTGTGTGTGTGTGTGTGTGTGTGTGTGTGTGTGTGTGTGTGTGTGTGTGTGTGTTTGCTTGTCTGTGAGAGGGTGGCATCTCGCAAGGCTCCTGCCATCCTATCCACATATGCTGCCTGGCAGGCCAATGACATCCTTCCTCAGTAGCCGCATTCTCTTTTTTTCCCAAGTGGGGTGGAGAGAGGCAGGGAGGACGTGGGGTGGAGAAAGAGAGAGAGGGAGGGAGGACGTGGGGTGGAGAAAGAGAGGCAGGGAGGACATGGGGTGGAGAAAGAGAGGGAGGGAGGACATGGCAGGAAAAAAAGAAAGGAGATGGGGAAGCACCTTATATATATATATATATATATATATGTAATCCTCTCCTCCTCTACTCCCTCCCCCTCTCCTCCTCATCTCTACTCCCTCCCCCTCTCCTCCTCATCTCTACTCCTTCCTCCTCTCCTCCTTCCCCCTCTCCTCCTCCCTCCTCCTCTCTCCTCCCTCCCCCTCTCATCCTTCCTCCTCCCTCCTCCTCATCTCTACTCCTTCTCCTCCTCTTTCCTCCTCTCTACCTCCCTCCTCCTCTCTACTCCCTCCCCCTCTCCTCCTTCCCCCTCTCCTCCTCCCTCCTCCTCTCTCCTCCCTCCCCCTCTCATCCTTCCTCCTCCCTCCTCCTCATCTCTACTCCTTCTCCTCCTCTTTCCTCCTCTCCTCCTCCCTCCTCCTCATCTCTACTCCCACCCCCTCTCCTCCTTCCTCCTCTCCTCCTTCCTCATCTCTACTCCCTCTCCTCCTCCTTCCTCCTTTCCTCCTCCCTCCTCCTCATCTCTACTCCCTCCCCCTCTCCTCCTTCCTCCTCTCCAACCTCCCTGCTCCAAATATCTACTCTCTTCCCCTCTCCTCCCTCCTCCTCATCTCGACTCTCCACTAACATCCTCCTTGTCAGCTAGCATCCTGGCAGTGGACAGGCAAAATTTGAGCTTTTCAAGTAATGGTGCCTCACAACCGTTCTTACTTTTATAAACACGACAGACGACAGGCGACAAGGACACAAGTCTATATAAGCGCTGGGAGAGTACTTTGGGATACAGTACACACACACACATCTTTTATGTATCTGACCCCTGATACCATTGACTCATTCGACAGGGGTGCGCCCTCCCCCTTCCTCTCTCAACCTTTCCCCCCTCTCCCTCCAAAGGCAGGAATGCCCTTAACCAACATAAAAGAGAGAGGGGTAATCTGCAGCGTTGGTGTTTGGGGCGGGGGAGCTGGCTCAGCAGTGTATTTATCCCCCTGTGGGATCGCCAGCGCATAAAAGAATTGCTGCAGCGAGGCTCTCATTCAGAGCAGGATTAGCGCAGCATTACTCCATTTTACTAGTCCTGCCCCGGCCCACCACAGACATGCACAGAGCATTCAATGCAGCGACTGCCGGACAGTTCTATCTAGACCATACAGCTAGATAGTCAGCCCACTCACACTGCACTCCTCCCTCCCTCCTTTCTCTCTCTCTCTCTCTCTCTCTCCCTTCTCTCCCCCCCTTTCCCTTCTCTCTCTCTCTCTCTCTGCCTGACAGGGGCATCTCTATTCCCTCCCTCTACAGTGGGGTTTGATGAGTGGAATCCTACATTGGATGACCGCATGTTTTGTAAATCTCATTGAGCCGGATGCTATTTTTAGCCGGAGGAACAGCTATGGGGTGGTGTCGTGGTGGTACCCCCTCTGTATAGCTACTGGCACTTACTCACTCACACCACCGCTCACTATGTATGCAATGTGCATCCCAAATGGCACCCTATTCCCTATAGACTGCACTACTTTTCACCAGATCCCTATGGGAGAGTGTACCATTTGGGACATAGAATATGTGTTGGATTCAGGTCTATTCTTCTCTGGCAAGCAAACTGATTAGCTGGATATGTTTCAGTCAGTTTCAGCCCTCTGTGGGCACAATGAAGTGCTGCTTCTGAAGCTCAACATTTCTTTCAAAACCTGATGAGCTCATTCTATACCGGTATCGTCTCATTCTATACCAGTATCGTCTCATTCTATACCGGTATCGTCTCATTCTATACCAGTATTATCTCATTCGATAACGGTATTGTCACATTCGATACCAGTATTGTCTCATTCGATACCGGTATCGTCTCATTCGATAACGGTATTGTCTCATTCTATAACGGTATTGTCTCATTCGATACCGGTATCGTCTCATTCGATAACGGTATCGTCTCATTCTATAACGGTATCGTCTCATTCGATACCGGTATCGTCTCATTCGATACCGGTATCGTCTCATTCGATACCGGTATCGTCTCATTCGATACCGGTATCGTCTCATTCGATACCGGTATTGTCTCATTTGATGCCAGTATTGTCTCATAGACCTTTCTGTTATATCAATAAGCTCCACTCTCCATCTCATGTTAGCTTTTTATCCACAAACAAAACAAATGATATGTATTTCTAAAACTAGATAACACATTTCTTCCTCAATGGGAAACCTTATAAGTATTGTTACTTTCTGTTCTAAAAAATTTACTCATCTTAGGTTACCTGATGTACTCATCTTAGGTTACCTGATGTTATCATCTTAGGTTACCTGATGTTATCATCTTAGGTTACCTGATGTTATCATCTTAGGTTACCTGATGTTATCATCTTAGGTTACCTGATGTTATCATCTTAGGTTACCTGATGTTATCATCTTAGCCTACCTGATGTTATCATCTTAGGTTACCTGATGTTATCATCTTTGGTTACCTGATGTTATCATCTTTGGTTACCTGATGTTATCATCTTTGGTTACCTGATGTTATCATCTTAGGTTACCTGATGTTATCATCTTTGGTTACCTGATGGTATCATCTTTGGTTACCTGATGTTATCATCTTTGGTTACCTGATGTTATCATCTTAGGTTACCATATGTTATCATCTTAGGCTACCAGATGTTATCATCTTAGGTTACCTGATGTTATCATCTTAGGTTACCTGATTTTAGCCGTCTTAGGTTACCTGATTTTAGCCGTCTTAGGTTACCTGATGTTATCCGTCTTAGGTTACCTGATTTTAGCCGTCTTAGGTTACCTGATTTTAGCCGTCTTAGGTTACCTGATGTTATCGTCTTAGGTTACCTGATGTTATCATCTTAGGTTACCTGATGTTATCATCTTAGGCTACCTGATGTTATCATCTTAGGCTACCAGATGTTATCATCTTAGGTTACCTGATTTTAGCCGTCTTAGGTTACCTGATGTTATCCATCTTAGGTTACCTGATGTTATCATCTTAGGTTACCTGATGTTATCCACCTTAGGTTACCTGATGTTATCATCTTTGGTTACCTGATGTTATCATCTTAGGTTACCTGATGTTAGCCGTCTTAGGTTACCTGATGTTATCATCTTAGGTTACCTGATGTTATCATCTTAGGCTACCATATGTTATCATCTTAGGCTACCAGATGTTATCATCTTAGGTTACCTGATGTTATCATCTTAGGTTACCTGATTTTAGCCGTCTTAGGTTACCTGATTTTAGCCGTCTTAGGTTACCTGATGTTATCCGTCTTAGGTTACCTGATTTTAGCCGTCTTAGGTTACCTGATTTTAGCCGTCTTAGGTTACCTGATGTTATCGTCTTAGGTTACCTGATGTTATCATCTTAGGCTACCTGATGTTATCATCTTAGGCTACCTGATGTTATCATCTTAGGCTACCAGATGTTATCATCTTAGGTTACCTGATTTTAGCCGTCTTAGGTTACCTGATGTTATCCATCTTAGGTTACCTGATGTTATCATCTTAGGTTACCTGATGTTATCCACCTTAGGTTACCTGATGTTATCCACCTTAGGTTACCTGATGTTATCATCTTAGGCTACCTGATGTTATCCACCTTAGGTTACCTGATGTTATCATCTTAAAGACATCTCTGTGGCTCAGATGGTCTGAGTCCCAAATGGAACCCTTTTCCCTATATACTGTAGTGTTCTACTTTTGACAAGGGCCCATAGGGAGAATAGGAGGGAATAGGGTGTCATTTGGGACTCCCAAAGGAGTGAACCGCCTCATCTATTCATTTTACTTTTGCTCTCTGGCCCCACCAAGATGGACCTGTCACACAGACTAGATGGACCTGTCACACAGACTAGATGGACCTGTCACACAGACTAGATGGACCTGTCACACAGACTAGATGGACCTGTCACACAGACTAGATGGACCTGTCACACAGACTAGATGGACCTGTCACACAGACTAGATGGACCTGTCACACAGACTAGATGGACCTGTCACACAGACTAGATGGACCTGTCACACAGACTAGATGGACCTGTCACACAGACTAGATGGACCTGTCACACAGACTAGATGGACCTGTCACACAGACTAGATGGACCTGTCACACAGACTAGATGGACCTGTCACACAGACTAGATGGACCTGTCACACAGACTAGATGGACCTGTCACACAGACTAGGGGTGTGTGTATCTCGCATCCAGTTGTCTCCCTGTTCTCTCGTGTCATCTTACATTTGTGTTGCTCTGCCAGTGGAAAACATTCAGTAAATGTATATTTAAATGTTTAGTAGTGCTAAAATGAAAGAAAGTGATCATGCACTTCCTTATGTAACAGAGGTGGTTTGGTGAACCACACTCCAGTGATGCCTTGCCTAAGAACTGAAGACTTGCAGTAGTTCCCCAAGCTAATGCTTAGGTTTTAGCTCAGTCTTGTGGCATGCAGGAGACCCTAGTTTCAACCCAGTTACACCAGTGTCTTTTAGTTACAGTACATGTAGTTACTTTATTTTACCCCATTAGAAGTTTGGGAATTTTGAAAATGCTTCATCTTTGACAACTTTATGTCACGCTGGTATAAAGGATTTTGGAGACAGACGGAGGAATACACAACAGTTTTGTTTAATACACCCAAAACAAACATGTATACAAAAACACTGGGCTGTACCCAAACAAAAGAGCGAGGGAAACATCGTTGAACGCCACGGGACGATACCAGTAATAAACAATATATAAAGCACACAGCATAACAGCTGCAGCACCGCATAGGTACTCACACCACCAATAGACATGGGAACAATAATGGACAGCTCAATGGAAACCAAAGGCCACACTTATACAAGTACTAATCAGTGGGAATAGGGGACAGGTGTGCTTGATGAATGTTCCGGAGGGATCCGTGACACTTTAACCAGTGACATTTACTAATGATTACTGTTGATTGTTGAACTGTGCACAATGAAATTGTTGTCACTGATTTAAACATGCTTTTCTACCATTGTAGAAACTGAGAAATGAATTGCTGAGATTGAGCCATAGCTTTGTGTTGCTGTAATTGGGGGAAGTGAATCGATACGTTCTAAAAACTCACCATATTGCAGCTCCAGCTTGGGAAGGAATGGAAATCCACTCCACGCACTCACACACACGCACACTATCCATACACACACACTGGGTAGTGTGCTAACACTATCCACACACACACTGGGTAGTGTGCTAACACTATCCATACACACACTGGGTAGTGTGCTAACACTATCCATACACACACTGGGTAGTGTGCTAACACTATCCATACACACACTGGGTAGTGTGCTGACACTATCCATACTATCCTTACACACCCTGGGTAGTGTGCTAACACTATCCATACACACACTGGGTAGTGTGCAAACACTATCCATACACACACTGGGTAGTGTGCAAACACTATCCATACACACACACTGGGTAGTGTGCAAACACTGTCCACGCACACACTGGGTAGTGTGCAAACACTGTCCACACACACACTGGGTAGTGTGCAAACACTGTCCACACACACACTGGGTAGTGTGCAAACACTGTCCACACACACACTGGGTAGTGTGCAAACACTGTCCACGCACACACTGGGTAGTGTGCAAACACTGTCCACACACACACTGGGTAGTGTGCAAACACTATCCATACACACACTGGGTAGTGTGCAAACACTGTCCACGCACACACTGGGTAGTGTGCAAACACTGTCCACGCACACACTGGGTAGTGTGCAAACACTGTCCACACACACACTGGGTAGTGTGCAAACACTATCCACACACACACTGGGTAGTGTGCAAACACTATCCACACACACACTGGGTAGTGTGCAAACACTATCCATACACACACACTGGGTAGTGTGCAAACACTATCCACACACACACTGGGTAGTGTGCAAACACTATCCACACACACACTGGGTAGTGTGCTGACACTGTGCACACACACACCATGTCTGATGTGAGGCCCATCCTCACCTGAGATGTACGTAGTCAGAATAATCCCTTCCTCCCTCATTGTTTGACTCTGTCCTGGGTCCCCAAAGGTGGAAACATGCTAGGAGGAGGTCAATCTATTACCCCTGTAGTGATGCAGTGATAACCCCCAGTCTACCCTGTAGTGATGCAGTGATAACCCCCAGTTCTACCCTGTAGTGATGCAGTGATAACCCCCAGCTCTACCCTGTAGTGATGTACTGATAACCCCCAGTCTACCCTGTAGTGATGCAGTGATAACCCCCAGTTCTACCCTGTAGTGATGCAGTGATAACCCCCAGCTCTACCCTGTAGTGATGTAGTGATAACCCCCAGCTCTACCCTGTAGTGATGCAGTGATAACCCCCAGTCTACCCTGTAGTGATGCAGTGATAACCCCCAGCTCTACCCTGTAGTGATGCAGTGATAACCCCCAGTCTACCCTGTAGTGATGCAGTGATAACCCCCAGCTCTACCCTGTAGTGATGTAGTGATAACCCCCAGCTCTACCCTGTAGTGATGCAGTGATAACCCCCAGTCTACCCTGTAGTGATGCAGTGATAACCCCCAGCTCTACCCTGTAGTGATGCAGTGATAACCCCCAGTTCTACCCTGTAGTGATGCAGTGATAACCCCCAGCTCTACCCTGTAGTGATGCAGTGATAACCCCCAGCTCTACCCTGTAGTGATGCAGTGATAACCCCCAGCTCTACCCTGTAGTGATGCAGTGATAACCCCCAGCTCTATCTTGTAGTGATGCAGTGATAACCCCCAGCTCTATCCTGTAGTGATGCAGTGATAACCCCCAGCTCATCCCTGTAGTGATGCAGTGATAACCCCCAGCTCATCCCTGTAGTGATGCAGTGATAACCCCTAGCTCATCCCTGTAGTGATGTAGTGATAACCTTCAGTCTACCCTGTAGTGTTGCAGTGATAACCCCCAGCTCTATTCTTTATGGATTTCCACTTCCTGTATCTCGTCTCCCTCTTTCAGCGATAAGGGATGGGAGGACCCATAGAAATAGAATTACTATCATTCTACGGTTATTCTATGAGAATATCACTGCTTTGTCACTAGCTGTGGGTTCTCCTCTCCTCTCATCACTAGCTGTGGGTTCTCCTATCCTCCTCTCATCACTAGCTGTGGGTTCTCCTATCCTCCTCTCATCACTAGCTGTGGGTTCTCCTATCCTCCTCTCATCACTAGCTGTGGGTTCTCCTCTCCTCTCATCACTAGCTGTGGGTTCTCCTATCCTCCTCTCATCACTAGCTGTGGGTTCTCCTATCCTCCTCTCATCACTAGCTGTGGGTTCTCCTATCCTCCTCTCATCACTAGCTGTGGGTTCTCCTATCCTCCTCTCATCACTAGCTGTGGGTTCTCCTATCCTCCTCTCATCACTAGCTGTGGGTTCTCCTCTCCTCTCATCACTAGCTGTGGGTTCTCCTATCCTCCTCTCATCACTAGCTGTGGGTTCTCCTATCCTCCTCTCATCACTAGCTGTGGGTTCTCCTATCCTCCTCTCATCACTAGCTGTGGGTTCTCCTATCCTCCTCTCATCACTAGCTGTGGGTTCTCCTCTCCTCTCATCACTAGCTGTGGGTTCTCCTCTCCTCTCATCACTAGCTGTGGGTTCTCCTATCCTCCTCTCATCACTAGCTGTGGGTTCTCCTCTCCTCTCATCACTAGCTGTGGGTTCTCCTATCCTCCTCTCATCACTAGCTGTGGGTTCTCCTATCCTCCTCTCATCACTAGCTGTGGGTTCTCCTCTCCTCTCATCACTAGCTGTGGGTTCTCCTATCCTCCTCTCATCACTAGCTGTGGGTTCTCCTATCCTCCTCTCATCACTAGCTGTGGGTTCTCCTCTCCTCTCATCACTAGCTGTGGGTTCTCCTCTCCTCTCATCACTAGCTGTGGGTTCTCCTATCCTCCTCTCATCACTAGCTGTGGGTTCTCCTCTCCTCTCATCACTAGCTGTGGGTTCTCCTATCCTCCTCTCATCACTAGCTGTGGGTTCTCCTATCCTCCTCTCATCACTAGCTGTGGGTTCTCCTATCCTCCTCTCATCACTAGCTGTGGGTTCTCCTCTCCTCTCATCACTAGCTGTGGGTTCTCCTATCCTCCTCTCATCACTAGCTGTGGGTTATCCTATCCTCCTCTCATCACCAGCTGTGGGTTCTCCTATCCTCCTCTCATCACCAGCTGTGGGTTCTCCTTTCCTCTCGTCACTAGCTGTGGGTTCTCCTTTCCTCTCGTCACTAGCTGTGGGTTCTCCTATCCTCCTCTCATCACTAGCTGTGGGTTCTCCTATCCTCCTCTCATCACTAGCTGTGGGTTCTCCTATCCTCCTCTCATCACTAGCTGTGGGTTCTCCTCTCCTCTCATCACTAGCTGTGGGTTCTCCTCTCATCACTAGCTGTGGGTTCTCCTCTCGTCACTAGCTGTGGGTTCTCCTCTCGTCACTAGCTGTGGGTTCTCCTATCCTCCTCTCGTCACTAGCTGTGGGTTCTCCTATCCTCATCTCGTCACTAGCTGTGGGTTCTCCTCTCGTCACTAGCTGTGGGTTCTCCTCTCATCACTAGCTGTGGGTTCTCCTCTCCTCTCATCACTAGCTGTGGGTTCTCCTATCCTCCTCTCATCACTAGCTGTGGGTTCTCCTATCCTCCTCTCATCACTAGCTGTGGGTTCTCCTCTCCTCTCATCACTAGCTGTGGGTTCTCCTATCCTCCTCTCATCACTAGCTGTGGGTTCTCCTATCCTCCTCTCATCACTAGCTGTGGGTTCTCCTCTCCTCTCATCACTAGCTGTGGGTTCTCCTCTCCTCTCATCACTAGCTGTGGGTTCTCCTATCCTCCTCTCATCACTAGCTGTGGGTTCTCCTCTCCTCTCATCACTAGCTGTGGGTTCTCCTATCCTCCTCTCATCACTAGCTGTGGGTTCTCCTATCCTCCTCTCATCACTAGCTGTGGGTTCTCCTATCCTCCTCTCATCACTAGCTGTGGGTTCTCCTCTCATCACTAGCTGTGGGTTCTCCTCTCATCACTAGCTGTGGGTTCTCCTATCCTCATCTCATCACTAGCTGTGGGTTCTCCTATCCTCCTCTCATCACTAGCTGTGGGTTCTCCTCTCCTCTCAAATCAAACTTTATTTGTCACATGCACGGAATACAACAAGTGTAGACCTTACAGAGAAATGCTGACTTACAAGCCCTTAACCAACAGTGCAGTTCAAGAAAGAGTTAAGAAAATATTTACCAAGTAGACTAAAATACAAAGTAATAATAAAAAGTAACACAATGAGAATAACGAGGCTATATACAGGGGGCACCGGTACCGAGTCAGTGTGCGGGGGTACAGGCTAGTTGAGGTAATTTGTACATGTAGGTGGGGGTGAAATGACTATGCATAGATAATAAACAGCGAGTAGCAGCAGTGTACAAAAAGGGAAGGGGGGGTCAATTTAAATTTAATTTTATTAATTGTTCAGTAGTTTTATGGCTTGGGGGTAGAAGCTTTTGAGGGGCCTTTTGGTCCTCGTCACTAGCTGTGGGTTCTCCTCTCCTCCTCTCATCTTTACTTTCTCCCCATCGTTTCCCTCTCATGGACTCCTTGACGTCCCACAGTCTGCAGCCGATCATCTACCTATTGTGTCTGGAGAGGAGCAGCCGCCCTTTGGCTGCAGACTGCTTTGAACAGATCCCTTTGCATTTACTGTGGATGGGAGGATGTATACCTTGCAGGGGTAACAGTAACGTGTGTTCAGATGTTTATTCAGACCCAGAACATGTCGGTGCTGTTGTTGTTGTCTAGTCAGACAGGGCCTCTAATCTCCCCAAAAATATTATGTTATTTTCAGTTGTCAATTTTTGTTTTAAGAGATACTTGTGGTGCAGGCCTGAGATGTATTTTTAAGACCCCTTTCAGAGGGAACATTTCTTAGACTGGCACCCGAGCTACCTGTGGTGCATCCTTACTGGCTAAAACAAATTGGGGGGAAAATGTGTTCCCCACAACACACAGAGTCGGAGATAGGTAAATCATATTCTCTCTGCATGACCTCCTGCTCATAAACATAATCACTAATTCACAATGATCTCATCATCCGTCCACATCTTTCCAGTAATTCATGTCTGGGTAGAACAAGATGTCTGTGCATTGTGAATAAGCTGGACGCCCACATCGACAGCCCTCATCGGAGAGGAGGCCATATTGTTTCTGACAGAGTTGAGGAAGTACAAGGAGATTGATGTGGGAGAGTGAGTCAACGGAACGATGAGAGAGGAGAGTCGAGACTGTGTGGGAAGCAGTGTTTGTTATCGGTGCACTGGAATGGGAGAGCTCTCCACTCCCCTAGCTTTGGAGGTCTCTCCATGCCTGCCTCAATCCCTCTGCCTAGTAGTGCCTCTTGATGGTACAGCCAGGGAGTTGAATTAGCCTTGAGAAGGTAAACTAGCACCTGATACTCAGTTTTATTTCCAGAGTAAAACACACACGTTTCACACCTCTACCCCTCAGGTAGGCAGGTTACCGCCAGGTTGGGCATTTTAATTCTAACTTGGCACAAGCAGACTTTATTCAACTACTCATGGGCTTTATGATTAGTTGAGTTGTTGAATCAGGTGTGCTGAGTTAGAACTACAATGAGCGACCATTGGGTTTCCAGAGAACTGAAGTTGAGAGGCACTAGTCTTTGGTTCCCAAATGATGGGTCCAAACCCATTGGCGAGTCTTGGTCAGTTTGTACTGAATGTTTTCTGGTTGAGAACCAGGTTACAACCAACTAGTCTCTGATACAACCAAGAAAATATGTATTTTTCCAGTCCAGTTTTTAAGTAAATACTTGCAGTAAACTTTGCAATACATTAGGAGCTAAAGCAGATTGTGTTCTTCATTTCACCGGTCACATTATTTAACATTATGAAGCTGACCATGGTTCTCCAGAACAGTGGAGCCAGTCACGTGTTTGTTTATAAATAGCACAACGGGAGAAAGCTGGAGCAGGTGAGTCCAGCTGTGTATTGACAGGGGCCGTGTTTTATATATAGGGGTCAACAGTGTTTTTTTGCTTCAATAGAGTGATCAGGGACGTGCAACTATAGTTTTCCTTCACAGAAAATAAATTAGTGCAACACATTCGGCAGAAAACAGCTGCATTGTCATCAGATGACAACAGAAGTGCAACAGTATTTCGCTGGCAGCCACACAAGTAAATAAGCTTACAATGAAAAAGCAAGGTCTTTTTTTGGAATGTTTATCATAGAAAGAATGTAACCAGATACATTTCTTCATGTTTTGCTTAAAGTTAATCTTGTATTTTACAGGAGAAAAGTGAACTGGTTACACCAAGAAATGTACAGTGGGAAAGTATCTACACATCAGTCAGAGTGCTGTCTGCTGATAGAATGCCAGTTTGGAATTCTCATCCCAACGGAGAAGTTCAACTGAAGCACAAAATTAGTTAGATGCCGAGCAGAAATTCCAATAAAAAGCATTTTAGATCTGCATTTTATAAAACGCAGCAAGATATTTCGCATGTGTTTTGTCTTTTGTTCCTGCGTGACAAACAAAGAATTCTGCGTTAGGGCGACCCCTAAGATTAACTTGCTAGTTGTCTAAGTAAGTGGCTGAATTAATAAGGTCACAGGGCATCATATTGTGTTAGCTTTCTGTCTTGATTGAGAAGTCAAAGCCCTTTGGATGAGTTAGTTATCTTTCTTCATTTGCACAACGTTTCTCATTCACGTTCACTTGTAAATGTCCAAACTCACCAAAAAGGACATTTGATAGCTCCTACCTATATACTGTTTTTATAACTTTATGAGCTGGATTGCCTGTCTTTGCAATTCGTTTATTTTCGTTTCAGCTCGTTAGCATACTTAGCTAGCAGGCTCCATGGAAATGAGCTCTTACTTGTGCTAATTTTGTTAGCATTCTGATAATAGACGAACGATGGGCTTTTTTGCGTTCTTTGGCTCCCCCTTGTGTACTAAGCTGGCAATACCATAAATCGTGGTGTGAGAGAAGGATGGTATGAGGATATATAAATCTGGATACCGCCCAACCCTAGTTCGAATCTCATCATGGACAACTTTAGCATTTTAGCTAATTAGAAACTTTTCAACTACTTACTACTTTTTAGCTACTTTTCCACTACATAGCATGTTAGCTAACCCTTCCCCTAACCTTAACCCTTTTAGCTAACCCTTCCCCTAACCTTAACCTTCTAACCTAACCCCTTAAACTTAACCCTAAAATTAACCCTAAACTTTAACCCCTAGCCTAGAAAACTTTAGCCAGCTAGCTAATGTTAGCCACATAGCCACTTAGCTTGAATTCATAACATAAAGTATCATAAAGTACATTTTCCAAAATCATAATATACAGTATAATACAAATTGTAATTCGTAACATAATATACGAAATGGGTGATGGACATCCACAACTTAAACATTCCATATGAATTGTAAAATATCATACTAAATGAAGTGTCTCGATTTTACATATAGAATAATACAGAATGCTCTGAGACCAGGTTACTTTTTCATAACAAGGTCAAGATGTCATGCGAAAGAGGTCATATTTTGGTTGTTACCTCATCAGATTACAACTGTTTATGTAACAAACAGGGTGGAACTGTTATACTAAGAAGACATGGAGGCAATTCCACAGAACAGAATGATGCTGAGATTTTTCACTCAGAAATTGTTAAAAGTCATCCTTGTACATAGTTGTATGGTTTGTATAGTTTTACAATCATTGGTTTTTGTTTGGCATACATTTTAAAGTGAAAAATCTGAGCATCATTCTGTTACCGTTGAATTGCCCATTAACAAAATTTCACATGGCACAAAGAAAGTTGGGAAACCACTGCCGTAGTGATGTCAGGCTGCGTCTGCTCCACCACAATGGCTTGGGCAAACAACACCCAGCCCGGACCAGCCGATGTGGAACTTTTCTTTTTACCCCTGGATTAAAGACTAGCATGTCTGCCTCTTTTCTTTTAACCCCAGGATTGGCTACAATAAGCATTTGTCTGCTCAGGCGTGCCAGTAATTTTGCCCATGCCATTTGTCTTTAAAAATAATAATAATTAAACTTATTTTAGAAGAAATAGGGACGAGTTAATGATTCAACAAAAGTGAAAGGGTAACCAAATATTTGTCCACAACGGTATTTTCCCCTGTACACAACTGTATTTTCCCCTGTACACAACTGTATTTTCCCCTGTACACAACTGTATTTTCCCCTGTACACAACTGTATTTTCCCCTGTCCACAACTGTATTTTCCCCTGTCCACAACTGTATTTTCCCCTGTCCACAACTGTATTTTCCCCTGTCCACAACTGTATTTTCCCCTGTACACAACTGTATTTTCCCCTGTCCACAACTGTATTTTCCCCTGTACACAACGCTAGTAAACTGCTGCGCAACCTAAGTAGTTGTTAGTGTGTAATGAATTCATGAATGATTTCCGTCAGTAGGACATGGCACACAAACAGTGTCATTATGCCAGCCAGAGTAGTAATAACACATACACAGGCTGGGTCCTGGTCAAAAGTAATGCACTATGTAGGGAATAGGGTGCCATTTCAAATCAAATCAAACTTTATTTGTCACATGCGCCAAATACAACAAGTGTAGACCTTACCGTGAAATGCTGACTTACAAGCCCTTAACCAACAGTGCAGTTCAAGAAAGAGTTAAGAAAATATTTACCAAATAAACTCAAGTAAAAAATTATAAAAAGTAACACAATAACATAACAATTACGAGGCTATATACAGGGGGTACCGGTACCGAGTCAGTGTGCGGGGGTACAGGCTAGTTGAGGTAATTTGTACATGTAGGTAGGGGTGAAGTGACTGTGCATAGACAATAAACAGCGAGTAGCAGCAGTGTACAAAACAAATGGAGGGTTGGGGGGGTCAATGTAAATAGTCCGGTGGCCATTTGATTAATTGTTCAGCAGTCTTATGGCTTGGGGGTAGAGCCTTTTGATCCTAGACTTGGCGCTCCGGTACCGCTTGCTGTGTGGTAGCAGAGAAAACAGTCTATGACTTGGGTGACTGGAGTCTCTGACAATTTTATGGGCTTTCCTCTGACACTGCCTAGTATATAGGTATATGCCGCCTGCTATAGACCACCCTCTGCCCCCAGCTGTGCTCTGGACACTATATGTGAACTGATTGCCCCCCATCTATCTTCAGAGCTCGTGCTGCTAGGCGACCTAAATTTTAACATGCTTAACACCCCAGCCACCCTACAATCTAAGCTTGATGCCCTCAATCTCACACAAATTATCAATGAACCTACCAGGTACCACCCCAATTCCGTAAACACGGGTACCCTCATAGATATCATCCTAACAAACTTGCCCTCCAAATACACCTCTGCTGTTTTCAACCAAGATCTCAGCGATCACTGCCTCATTGCCTGCATCCGTAATGGGTCAGCGGTCAAACGACCTCCACTCATCACTGTCAAACGCTCCCTGAAACACTTCAGCGAGCAGGCCTTTCTAATCGACCTGGCCGAGGTATCCTGGAAGGATATTGATCTCATCCCGTCAGTAGAGGATGCCTGGACATTTTTTAAAAATGCCTTCCTCACCATCTTGAATAAGCATGCCCCATTCAAGAAATTTAGAACCAGGAACAGATATAGCCCTTGGTTCTCTCCTGACCTGACTGCCCTTAACCAACAGAAAAACATCCTATGGCGTTCTGCATTAGCATCGAACAGCCCCCGTGATATGCAACTTTTCAGGGAAGCTAGAAACCAATATACACAGGCAGTTAGAAAAGCCAAGGCTAGCTTTTTCAAGCAGAAATTTGCTTCCTGCAACACAAATTCAAAAAAGTTCTGGGACACTGTAAAGTCCATGGAGAATAAGAACACCTCCTCCCAGCTTCCAACTGCTCTGAAGATAGGAAACACTGTCACCACCGACAAATCCACTATAATTGAGAATTTCAATAAGCATTTTTCTACGGCTGGCCATGCTTTCCACCTGGCTACCCCTACCCCGGACAACAGCACTGCCCTCCCCTCTGCTACTCGCCCAAGCCTTCCCCATTTCTCTTTCTCCCAAATACAGTCAGCTGATGTTCTAAAAGAGCTGCAAAATCTGGACCCTTACAAATCAGCCGGGCTAGATAATCTGGACCCTTTCTTTCTAAAACTATCTGCTGAAATTGTTGCCACCCCTATTACTAGCCTTTTCAACCTCTCTTTCGTGTCGTCTGAGATTCCCAAAGATTGGAAAGCAGCTGCGGTTATCCCCCTCTTCAAAGGGGGGGACACTCTTGACCCTAACAGCTACAGACCTATATCTATCCTACCCTGCCTTTCTAAGGTCTTCGAAAGCCAAGTCAACAAACAGATTACCGACCATTTCGAATCCCACCATACCTTCTCCGCTATGCAATCTGGTTTCAGAGCTGGTCATGGGTGCACCTCAGCCACGCTCAAGGTCATAAACGATATCTTAACCGCCATCGATAGGAAACAATACTGTGCAGCCGTATTCATTGACCTGGCCAAGGCTTTTGACTCTGTCAATCACCACATCCCCATCGGCAGACTCGACAGCCTTGGTTTCTCTAATGATTGCCTCGCCTGGTTCACCAACTACTTCTCTGATCGAGTTCAGTGTGTCAAATCGGAGGGTCTGTTGTCCGGGCCTCTGGCAGTCTCCATGGGGGTGCCACAGGGTTCAATTCTTGGACCAACTCTCTTCTCTGTATACATCAATGATGTCGCTCTTGCTGCTGGTGATTCTCTGATCCACCTCTACGCAGACGACACTATTCTGTATACTTCTGGCCCTTCTTTTGACACTGTGTTAACAACCCTCCAGGCGAGCTTCAATGCCATACAACTCTCCTTCCGTGGCCTCAAATTGCTCTTAAATACAAGTAAAACTAAATGCATGCTCTTCAACCGATCGCTGCCTGCACCTGCCCGCCTGTCCAACATCACTACTCTGGACGGCTCTGACTTAGAATATGTGGACAACTACAAATACCTAGGTGTCTGGTTAGACTGTAAACTCTCCTTCCAGACTCACATCAAACATCTCCAATCCAAAGTTAAATCTAGAATTGGCTTCCTATTCCGCAACAAAGCATCCTTCACTCATGCTGCCAAACATACCCTTGTAAAACTGACCATCCTACCAATCCTCGACTTCGGTGATGTCATTTACAAAATAGCCTCCAAAACCCTACTCAATAAATTGGATGCAGTCTATCACAGTGCCATCCGTTTTGTCACCAAAGCCCCATATACTACCCACCACTGCGACCTGTACACTCTCGTTGGCTGGCCCTCGCTTCATACTCGTCGCCAAACCCACTGGTTCCAGGTCATCTACAAGACCCTGCTAGGTAAAGTCCCCCCTTATCTCAGCTCGCTGGTCACCATAGCAACACCTACCTGTAGCACGCGCTCCAGCAGGTTTATCTCTCTGGTCACCCCCAAAACCAATTCTTCCTTTGGCCGCCTCTCCTTCCAGTTCTCTGCTGCCAATGACTGGAACGAACTACAAAAATCTCTGAAACTGGAAACACTTATCTCCCTCATTAGCTTTAAGCACCAGCTGTCAGAGCAGCTCATAGATTACTGCACCTGTACATAGCCCATCTATAATTTAGCCCAAACAACTACCTCTTTACCTACTGTATTTATTTATTTATTTTGCTCCTTTGCACCCCATTATTTCTGTCTCTACTTTGCGCTTTCTTCCACTGCAAACCAACCATTCCAGTGTTTTTATTTTTTATTTTACTTGCTGTGTTGTATTTACTTCGCCACCATGGCCTTTTTATATTTTTATTTATTTATACATATATTTGTTTGCCTTCACCTCCCTTATCTCACCTCACTTGCTCACATTGTATATAGACTTATTTTTTTTTTCACTGTATCATTGACTATATGTTTGTTTTACTCCATGTGTAACTATGTGTTGTTGTATGTGTCGAACTGCTTTGCTTTATCTTGGCCAGGTCGCAATTGTAAATGAGAACGTGTTCTCAATTTGCCTACCTGGTTAAATAAAGGTTAAATAAATAAATAAAATAAATAGGTCCTGGATGGCAGGAAGCTTGGCCCCAGTGATGTACTGGTCTGTACGCACTACCCTCTGTAGTGCCTTACGGTCAGATGCCGAGCAGTTGCCATACCTCATCTCCTTACCTTCATTACCACTGATCTGTAAGAAGCATTTGGGACGCAAATACAGAGAAAACAAATCCCATGCAATTTGAAGCGGGCCATGCTGAAACCTTGAAACATACATCTAGGAAGCTGCTCTTTCCTTTATGTTCTGCTTCCACCAATCAGCTACTGACAATAGAAAGCAATGATATTTTAGTTTTTTGTCTTTCCAAAAATGTGATTAAGGGTAGTCGAACCACATAACTTTCAGTATCACAACAGTGAGTCTGGGGGACTTCAAAATGAGCGATAGACTAGAATGAAGATAAAATTGGATGATTGCCTATTGGACGAGCTGGTGGTCAGGGTCATATTCATTTATGTACGACGGTTGGCGAAATATGAGCCAGAGGGAGTAGGTATCCTGCATGGCCCAGGGCCAGCCAAGGGTCACAGTGGCCCCACAGATTCTATCCACACAGATGTAGGATCTTAATTTGATAACTCTTTTGTTGCTGACAATTTTCATGCACAGCACAAAATGCAAACTTGTGCTGTTTTTGAGTTTTAAAAAGGCTTCTAAAATTGAACTTAGCAATGCCAGACTCGATTTACCCTAATGAAAAACCTATCACCTCCTACACAAATCTATTATAATTCACATAATAATTCACATTTCCTGTTGCTGCAGGATTATTTTCCTGCTGTAGCAAACTGGCTCAAATTAAGACCCTACATCTGTACCTGATGTGGAGACCAGTGACTTTTGAGGACACAGAGTACTGGACGGATCTCACTGTACGTCTCTCATCTGGCTGCATTAAATCTTCCACCTCATGTATTGTTGTTGTGAAATGGAAGTGTAGTTTAGATCATTGGTATACAATTCAGTCTATGACTGGGAGCTAACAATACGTGCTACTACTGCTGTACTGTGAGAGAGGAGAGTGGTGGAAATGCGGAGGTAGAGTGACAATGTCAATGACAAAATGACAATCAGTTTGTTTTAGGGGAGATGGAAAGTTGAGTTTACTGGTCATCTCTGATACTTTAACAATCACTTATCACCTCACTGTGAAGGTGGATGAGTTGGATAGGTAGTTACTCCCTTCACAAGAAAGCTCCATTTGCTTCCTCTCCTCATCTCCTTACCTTCATTACCACTGATCTGTAAAAACCATGACAGGTGAAAGCAAAAGGGTGGGAGTCTATCCATTACTTTCATCTGATTCAATGATCATTAAGGAAAGGCGAGGAGAGGAAACCATGACGAGTAATGATATACAGCCTTTGTCTCCTGCATTTAAATGGAATTAGATAGAGGTGTTTTCTGTGGGCATATGGACCCCCCTCACCCCAAGCTGGCAGGGAGGTGGTGAACACACACATGAATAAGTCATCAAACAGGGAGGCGGGGGTCAGGAGGACTGCATCCCAGCAGATAAAACTAGTTGCAGTGACATCTTTTATGATGTCATGGTCAGGTTGTGTACTGGTTGTATTTCTTCTATTATAAGAAAGGTTTTGTTACATTCTGAAAATACACAAATATAAATATATTTCTGGAGAGCTTATATTACATGGTCTAATTTAATTGGACTTTCAGCTGAACGTGGCTGATCGGTTAGGCGCCAGCGGGAATGGACATACTTGGCTGCACAACACTTTAATGCAAACCTGTCTCTGTGAGAGGGATTACAGAAGCGCTTGGTGAGAGGGAAGCAGAGGCGGAAAGAAGGATAGCGGCCTCTCATCGTGGCACTATCACGACTCAGGATATGACCCAGATGCAGATACGGGAGGCGGATAGTACAGTTCTCAGATGTTTTATTAGAAACAGGGGCAGGCAAAGGTTTGTGATCAGGTCAGAGTCAGGCAGGCACAGGACGGCAGGCAGGCTCGGGGTCAGGGCAGGCTGAGGTTCATAATCAGGTCAGAGTCAGGCAGGCACAGGACGGCAGGCAGAATGGTCAGAACCGGGAAAAACTAGGAAACAGAACAAGAGAAACAGGAAGGCGGGAATGAACGCTGGTAAGACCTGACAAGATGAACTGGCAACAGACAAACAGAGAACACAGGTATAAATACACAGTGGATAATAGGAAGATGAGCGACACCTGGAGGGGGTTGGAGACAAGCACAAAGACAGTGAAACAGATCAGGGTGTGACAGGCATATCTATTTTTAAGGGCTGTCAAGACCGAGGTGGAAGAGTTTATGTCCTGTTCTCACTGTGATCAGGCTGTTAGGGAGGACTGTCTTTCTGTCTCTCTGTGTCTGTCTCTCTGTGTCTCTTTCTTTCTCTCTGTCGGCCTTTCTCTGTCTGTCTTTGTGTGTGTGTCTATGTGTCTGTCTCTCTGTCGCTCTTTCTTTCTCTCTGTCGGCCTTTCTCTGTCTGTCTTTGTGTGTGTGTCTATGTGTCTGTCTCTCTGTCGCTCTTTCTTTCTCTCTGTCAGCCTTTCTCTGTCTGTCTTTGTGTATGTGTGTGTGTGTCTGTCTCTATCTCAGAACCCAGATGAGTTCCTATGGGAATCTCACTGCTCCAGCTCTCCAGATGTTACTTGATTATTTGGGGGGAGGGGATGAGAGGGGTCCATGTTGAGGCTTAAATCTCTCTGTAACAGGGACATGGTTTGTCCCCCTCTCTGACCCATCTAGATCTGCATGTCACTGTTCTGCCTCCCAAAAACATGTTCACTGGGCATTATGTAATGAGGGTTTACATCATGTGCTATAGCCTAGTTAAGAATCTATCAAGTCTCTTGTGTAAGCTGGGAAGGCCAGGCAGACAGGCTCTCTGATGCCAGTTTCCTCTGCTCCCTCTCTACCTCTTTCTCTCTCACACTCCTCTCCTCTTTCAAACCTCCCTCTATTCTTCCTCTCCTTTAGAGCATGTGTGTGCATACACAGGATACTCGAAGGTCACGACCCATTCTGCCAGCACAGCATTCTCTCCCCTGGGCGGCCAGCCACCATGTGCCCCCTGAGTATATGTGTTGAGGATAGTGTGTGTTGAATGTGCATCAGCTCTCAGATGTGATGATTCCAGACCAGTAGTGTTCTGTCCTGTCCTGTCCTGATACATCGTCATTACTTGGTCCTCTGTCCTGAAGATGTGGTCTTGTGTGGTTTAGCTAGTAGAGAATGGCACTAGCAATGCCAGAATAGTTGGTTTCATACCCATACAAAAAGGCCCTCACTGTTGTAAGTTGCTTTGGATAAATGCAACTGCTAAATGGTGTATGTTACTTAAGGGACACTTCAGGATAAGTATCCCCTCAGATGTACTTTCATTTCTCTATTGATTTCATATAAAAAAATTACTCAAATATTATAGTATTTATTATTTGGAAGGGACATAGAACACAGACACAGAAAACAACAGAACAACAAGTTCTTCAACTCATACTGTGTGCATGGTTTCGCTAGTGTGTCTGCCTGCCAGAGAGCCCTTCTGACAGCAAGATGAGTTTCCAATTTACAGATGTCGTTGTACTGCTGTGATGGACAACAGAGTATGCCCTAAATCCTCTGTGTCAGGAGACAAGTGGATTAAGTTCATCGCTGACTGTCAGCAAAGCCATTCGGAGGAGGCAAATTAGCATTGAAAAGTCAACGCTTGCCGCACTTAACATTTGCGTGTTGCCTTGTTAGACATAGGGCCCACAGGTCCAAAGTAGTGCACTATATAGGGAATAGGGGGACATTTGGAACACATCCTTTCGCTTGTTAAAGATGGTATTGTTCAATGTAACAGTGGTTTGTGGTGTTGGTGTTTCCCCAGATATGACTCCATTTCCCTACAGAGTCGCTTTGGAGCATCAGAAGAATTCCAAGGCATCTGCGTTAAGAAACAAAGTGTCTGGAATAAGTTGTGGAATAACTTTTCGTGAGCCCTTTATATAACAATCTGAAAGGGGAGGGAAATGGAGAGAAAGGTCCTTTGTGTGATCCTGTGCCAAGTGATAATAAAAAAATACATCACACTAATATCAAGCCAATTGTCTCTTTTCTTCACTGCTCAAAAAGAAGTCGGCCTCCTTTAGTATTCCCACAGACACACAGTATGCATACAGCAGTGGCGGCTGGTGGGAGGAGCTATAGGAGGATAGGCTCATTATAATGTCTGGAATGAATTAATGTAACAGTCAATCATGTAGTTTCCATATGTTTGATGTGTTTGATACCGTTCCATTATTCCATTCCAGCCAATACAATGAGCCCGTCTTCCTATAGCTCCTCCCACCAGCCTCCTCTGGCATACAGCCATTCCCAAACTATCTCTCCTTTAGTATCTCTCACACTGTAGAGCTGGTGCTATCACCCTTGAGCTAATAATGACAGTGGTGATTAAACAAACTCGGATGCCTATTCGCCCGCCTTCCTTGGCCCCCTGCTGTATCCGCTCGTCCGGCAAAGGGATGTGTCATCATCCCCCTGACCATGGGCCACAGGTTGGGCGAGAGCGGGAGAAAGCGAAGTGTGGGAGCTCCCACGAAGTGTTAAACAGAGACAGCGACTGGCATGAGTCATGACAATTACATCTTCTGGCTGTCTATAGATGAAGGATCTTAATTTGATCGCTCTGTTGCGAGATAGATTTCCTGCAATGCAGGACATTTTTAACTTGTAGTGTATTTGAAGTTTAAAAAGGCTTTTGAAGTTTGATTTTCCCTTATGAAAAATGTATCAACCCCTATAAAAATGTCCATTAAGGATAGGATAGGATAGGATTATTTTCCTGCTGTAACAAACTGGCTCAAATTAAGACCCTGCATCGGTATATGTTATCTCCTCTAACAGCGGAGAGAGGAAGCATTTTAGTCAGGGTTTTGAAGTCTATGTGATAGGCTAGATTATAGCCTGGTTGTCTGTAGTGTGGAGGCTAAAGAAAGGATTCTCTCTACTTTAGTGTCACAAAAAATAGCCTGTCAACCAAAAATAAAATATTCATTCAAGTGCTCTGGTGTGGCCCCTGGCCAGCCCTCAATGAGATGATGTGCTCTAAAGTCACAGTCATGTTCCCTCACCAATGACAATAGCTACATTATCTTTCTATTAGAGTCGATTAAACGGTTGTTATTGGGTAAATATTGATTATGCCAACTCTGCAGTCTGGACCAGTGTTCCTGGGGTTCAAGTGGTTCTCTCTCTCTCGCTCTCTCTTTCTCCATTGTATAATAAAGCAAGGTGACGAAGGCCTTTATCTGTTTGATATTGTCTTGAACAGCTGGCTCCCAAACAGTGAATGAGGCATTTTTTCTCAATCATGCCAGCTAACAGGCCATATCTGTCCCGATGCACTCTCCCCGGGTCCGAAGAAAGCGGATGTTTACAGTTTTCAGGGATGCAGTATTTTCAACCTAACTTTCTTTTTCCCTGAAAACAACGGAAGTGGGGACTCCGCTCAGGGGTCTTCTTACGCCTGCTACGTTAGGTTATTAACCTCGGTTATTATTAAAGACAGGCGTAAAAAGACATCTGAGCGGAGTTCCCACATCCGGTTTTCAGCGGGAAAGGAAACTTGGTTGAATTAGCTGTATCCCTGAAAACCGGATTCATCCGGTTGTTGGCAACTCCGCTAAGGGTGGTCCTGATGTTGGAAGAGGTATTTTGCCATTGGCTGCTTTCTGTCGAGACATTCTTTTAAATGTACACCTTGTTGCCAGGAAGTCGGCATCTGTCCGGACTGTTAATGCAGGTCATTAAACTTTAGAAACAATGTCCTCCTTGCCTCACATGGTAATCACCCAAGGGTCCATTTTAGTGCCAAATAATATAATCACTGAGGAATTGCAGAAAAAATCCTCTGTTGGAATAGTCATATTGCGACAACTCTGTGTGCATCCCAAATAGTACCCTATTCCCTATGTAGTGCACTACTTTTGACCATGACTCTGATCAGAAGGAGTGCACTATGTAGGGTAAATACTGCCATTTAGGACACATCCTGTGACTGAGTCAGATGCCTTCAATTGGTCTGAAACACCACGGTCCCATTTGTATATGGTTGTGTGGTTAAATAATCAATTGACGGTGCGGTGGTGTGAGAGGTAGAGCCTGGGTATAGCAATTTGCCATCTGATGAGCACTCATGTATTCTTATGCCTCTCTGCCCGCTGCTCTTTAAGGCCCTGGTTCTCCAGTCAGAAGGCATTTCTCCTAATGGTGCTTCAACATGCTCCTCATAATGGTTCATTAGTTGTGAGTCACAATCACTGCAGCTCCCTGTTTATCTGCTCCCTTTATCCCTTCTGATCAGGAGAAAGAGGAAGCCTATGGGAGGAAAGAAAAGGTTGGAGAACAGCTTTATAGTTGATGAGATGGATGGGTAGGTTTTTGCATCTGTTCTTTAAAATACAAAATGTAACCTAGTTTATTTAGTAGCTGTGCAGCCACTTCATATGAAATAGTCTGATACTACTCTGAGCATACTGTGATAATGTGGCAGTGGATGGCTAAGTGCATCACTACTGCCTTCCTAAGACCAAGTCATTTAGCCATGGATCCAGAAATGCCTAGGCTTTTTTGGGGCCAGTGGTATTAACAGTGCTTCAGGGTTGTCAGGTTGGAATTTCCTCTCTGTCACAACTACAGGGGGGATGTTAGAAGGTCGGAGTGTTGGAAGATTGGATCTGACGGGAAGGTTGGGATGTTGGAAGGTTAGAATGTTGGGATGTTAGAAGGTTGAAATGGAAGGTTAAAGCGGAACTGATGGAAGGTTGGGATGTTGGAAGTTTAGAATGTTGGGATGTTAGAAGGTTGAAATGGAACGTTAAAGCGGAACTGATGGAAGGTTGGGATGTTGGAAGGTTGGAATGGAACTGACTGGAAGGTTGGAATGGAAGGTTGTCATAGAACTGACCGGAAGGTTTGAATGCTGGGGTGTTGGAAGGTTTGAATGGAACTAACAGTTGGAAGGTGCTGTATATTGGTACCATTAGACTTCCAGGTGAGTGGATTTTAGGAAACATACTGTACAAGGGAAATCGTCTCCCCTCTTGAAAATGAAAAGAGCTCTCAACCTTTAAATGTGGTGCATCTTGTCAGATCCCCCAGACTCCAAGGCACCATCACTAATCATGCGTTCACTTCTATGTTTCCAGGTATGTGCTTTTCCACAGCATTTGTGTGTGCAACCAACAATGACCAGAATCGCCCATGGGGGTACGAGTTCATTGGCGGGTCAGAGGTTATGTCATGGGTCCTCCCATTTAGGTGAATACTCTTTTTCTATAAAATGTTGCATATTGGAATTTTCCATCTTGTGATTGGTTGTGTTTAGGCAATAAATGTGATAAATTTAGACAAGTAATTACAATTGGGTAAGGTTATATGGGTTGGATTAAGTTTGGGTAAGAAATGTTATAGGTTAAAATTAGAGACCAGGTTAAGGGTTGGGGTAAGATTAGAAAACAAATTAAACCACACCGGGATTCGAACTAGCAATATTGTGTATGGGAATCACACTGTAAGCTCCACACACTGACACTTGAACTTTCATCCACTCAGCTAAAATGTGGAAGTCAAAATACTTGGAATAAAACCTCCATTTTATCATAGTTCCGTAAGTACCACTGAAAATCATGTCACCACTGAAGCAGTCGTATTTCAGTGTCTTGGCGTTATAATTTTGCGATACATAATTGGCTTCAAAACTTATCTCGCTTATCTCTTCCCTTTGTGAAGTCCCTTTGTTAATAATGCATAGTCGCGCTGAAACGTAAATGTTTGACTTGAATGCATTTGCATTAACTACCCTGTGTGTATTTCCCTCTCCCTCTCATCCAGGTCAGTGTCACTGTGTTGGGAACAAAGCGGGCCTATGAATACACTTCTAACTTGATAGGTAGTGTGAGTTACCTGTACCAGGTAACAGTAGTGTGAGCAGTTGCCAGAAATACTATGCTTCGAAAGAACCAAGACATTTGGAATAGCATTTACAAGACCTCCTTCATTTATATGGGTATTGATGCATTACCAAACTCGTTTTTTCATTCACCCAACATATACCACATTTGTTCTCCAATTACACAAAACCAATTTGTTTTTTATACGCATGACTTCCTTTTTGTCAAACTGTTTTTTTCATGTTGCTTAAAATCCCAATTAATTTTGCAGGAGTAGCCTACTCTGAAATTACAAAATTCAAATTTTTTAAGCAAAATGGACACCCACCCATGGCCATCCCACTGGGCACAGACATCAGTTCAATGTCTTGTTTTCATTTGGTTGAGTTGTGAACTAACGTGAATTCAATAACAACAAAAATTGCTGTGTCTTTGGATTAAGGTAAAACATTTGGTGAAAAAAGTTCTATCAGTTTTCAGCGTTGATTCAACGTTGTCACGTTGGATTTTTTTGTGGAAATGAGGTGGAAACAACATTGATTCCACCTGTTTTTGCCCAGAGGGAGTGAATGTCATGCATTGACTACAACACCATGGATTGGATACTCGTTATGTCTTAGTCGGAACTAGGAAACTCTGAAATTTCCGACTTGCTAACTGGTTGATCGTGGCACGTGTATAACTACAACCAGTTAGCAAGTCAGAGTTTCCTAGTTCCGACTAGCACTTGAACGCGGTAATATTTAATATCCCTTTCTATATAGGTTGTGTTTTGAAACTATTGTCATCCGTTCGAACGCTGTACCTGATTTACAATAGAAAAGCTAAAACTTTGTCATTGTGAAAAATTATATGTTCTTAAGTGCCTTACCTGTGTAAATGAAAAAATAAATAAACAACATCAAGATGAGCAATAGGGGGACTTGAACAGTGTGTTTATCACCCTATTTACTTATGAGAGGTTGTCTATGAAGACTATCTGCTGAGACAATGTGGTAAACAGGAGACCAGAAGTGTCACACGATTTCTGTTTTTTTAACGTGTCAAAACATTTTGAAACGTTTTCCCGTTGCGTGCACTAATGAACACTACCCATCAGTTTTAAAGATAAAATGTACTCAACTTAATGGACTGAAACAGGGAGGGACAACCTGGACTTGTTCAATAGGAAACTCTGATTTCTGTTTTCCGTGTCAAAACATTTTGAAACGTTTTTTGTTGTATGCCGTAATGAACACTACCCAGGAATTGTAAAGATCAAATTTACTCAACTCAATAACATGATATACAATACACTTGAATAAAGCTCTACTTTGTCACATTTAAATAATAAATAGACTTATTAAACAGTGAAGGGGTCCTGGTATTTATTTATTTTTATTTAACCTTTATTTAACTAGGCAAGTCTCTAACACTTCTCTGATTCTCTACAATTGATCAATGGGCACCAGTAATGATTTGTATCACACAAATAAATTATTTGGTCGGTGCTTATTTTTGTCCTGTTTCAGGAAATGTGTTTTTTTTCGTCAAATTCAAACGCCCCCTGAGACACCCTCGGATAATGGGGTCACAGCCAGCCATTAGGGTTAAATGTCTTGCTCAAGGGCACCGATTGATTTTTTCCCCTTGTTAGCTCCCCTAGCAACCTTTCAGTCACTGTCCCAACGCTCTAACCGCTAGGCTACCTGCCGCGGTTATTGGCATCAATGGTATTCACTGAATGTGAATATCCACATCAGGAGCCCCTTGTCTTGGGGCCATGGCAGTGTTGATGAGTCATGATGCTACCAACTGTGCACAACATAAAACATAAATGTCAGAGTAAAGTGTATGCTCCATGGGATCATTCTATTAATACTGAAGAGCTATGATCCTCTTCTTAACCATAAGGAAGCGGGATCACTTGACAACAACTACAGTCAGGTACAACCATAGAGATGATATAATTCATGAATATATATAGGATCTCTATGGGTGCAATAGTCAGAAATATTCATATACAATATCTGTTGTTGGAGCTAAAACACTCAAAACAATTATTGAGTAATAACTTATGAATGCACAACCATCTGTTATGCTGCGGTGCGCAACAGGCGTTGTAAAGTGTCAGTATGAATGGGAAGTGTTTTTGACAGGCACCCACATGTGGGAAAGACTTCCGCCAATTGGAAGATTTGGATCACACTTATGACTTTTGGGCACTTATCTAAAACTGCTCTCAGTGTAGAATCTTTGTGGGGCCTAGTGAGTAATAGTCAGTCTATAGGCCTCTTGTATGATTCACACTGTAATCCTCACATGTTGCCTAAAACTGAGTCTGGAGTCAAGAGCAAACAATGCAATATTAGTTTACTACATGAGTTAACAACTCTTATGGTGTTGCTAGGGTTAGGATTATCAAATCATCACCACTGACTATCCTTCCTCACAGGCTGTGGGCAGTATTCACTCTATCCTGAAGTGTCCACCTAGCGTACAGAGCAGCTTCTCCGATGTGCAAGAGAACTACAAATCCCACTGCTGCCACCAGTATAGCAGGCAGCGTGGAAGCTGCATTGGGGACTCGAACCGTGGAGCATGTGCTGCAGAAATAAGCTTCTAATTGACAGTATCACAAAAGCCTGGGCCTCTGGGCAGGAGAACGCTCACATCGGTTAAACAGGTAGACTATGGGCCTGGCATAACCAGTGATCAAAATGAAGCCTTTTGAGGATCAATTCTATGACCAAAGGCTCTTTCTGATTCATATCAACTCATGGTACCAGCATTCAAGACAAGTCTAGGTGAATATATGTCATGGTTTGCTTTAATCCCCCACAATCACCCTTCTAATTGGACCATATTGTCTGGGACCCAGGGAAATTGCACGTTGCTATGGTCAGGTTGGCATGGTGACATAAAATATGACGCAAACATGCATCTAGCAGAATAAATAGTTTTACGGTGGAATGACTAGACATATCTGATGACAGAACACTTCATCAAATATTCTTTACCGGCCCCTCCCATAGACTTAACGTTACCCTGGTTTACGTGATGACGCTTGATGTATATGAGCGCAAGCGGCGGGATCGTTCTCTCTTTTACCGCCATAAGAGCGGAGTCTTTTTCTTTGGGACCGCTTCACTGCGTAGATCCACCTAGTCAAGCCGCCAGCTAAAGGTAAGAGAATGACTTGAAATCACCTTAGCTTGGTCTTTAGCAATACAACAGAGTGGCGCATATATATTGTACTCTTTGATGGGTACGAATATGGGGTTGTTCTTATCGTCTTGAACTAAATATTTGTGTGGATGTAGTCGGGAAGAATAGCACGGTAGCTTGCCAGCTAACTAAGTCGGATGGCTAGTAGCAGCCATTGAGAGACGAGAGGCTCCACCATGATGCGTTAGCTAGCTAACGTTACATGCATGATGATGAAAATGGCTACTTTTCCGCCCTTTCGAGACGTTGTATTGTAAATACAAACGCCGTAACGTTATTGTGACAATTCAACGTAATTTGCATCATTCAGATATTGGTTTAATCGGATGTCGTGTTTTTTTATGTAGACTTGACCTTATTTATTGACTAGCCTTAGGGAGGGTAGATCAGTGATGGGAGATGTGGCGGGTACAAGTTTCTGTGTCTGATCACTGTTCGAGCTAACTAGCAGGCTACACTCTAAAATGGAACGCGTATGTCTCCGTCTTTTCACGTGACTTTTGACATGTTTGTAGTTGGCTGGCTTATTTCGATAGCCACATAGCTAGCTAACGGTTCTATTATTTTGGTTTTTAATATTATTTGAGGGTTCCAATATTTGCCCAGCAGGTCACGTTGCCAGTCAAATATGGACTGTCACTTGAGTACTTGCCCAATGAAAGTGCGTATGCCAAACTAACGTTAGTTAGCTGTAACTAGCTAACGTTAGTTAACTTGCTGGCGAAGTAGATAGCTAGCTGAAAACATGCACAACCAGTTAGCTAACGTTACCGCAAATGTATCCATTATAGGTCATGTGGTAGCTAACTAGCTAGATACGACGGAATGGTGTAATTTGTACGTTTCAATGGTAGGTTATGTAGTTAGCTAAATTCATATGCTGCTTAACAGCTAGCTGGCTGGCCGGCTTTCTTTGTGGGTGAGAGCCATTGCTCATAGCTTGCCTTGAGCATGCAACACGTGGTCGCTGGGTTTGAAAGGCTCGTTGAAGGGATGTGTATCATTGGGGGATTTCAGTCACTGAAGATATGCTATTTTCAATTTGTTAGTGTAATGCATTGAGTTAGTTACACTCAAACAATAACAATGTTTCAGCTGATATCACATCTAAAGCTGCCTTTGTTTCTGCCAATGCTTATCAATGCAACACAACTAGAAATGATTCGTTAGACATTCTACCTTTAGCCACAGTTTAAGCTAGCTATAGTCTATAGCTAGATCGTTTTTTTGACTGCTACAGCCTACTTGGCTGTGATTTGTATGGTTAACTTTTGTCAAGAAATGAGGGTGAACCAACTATTGTCGCAACTTGTAGAATGGATATTGGTCCTGATGACTCCTAAGGCGACATTACATTTTTGTTTGAGAGTAAAGGCCCTAATGGTATAAGTTAGAATTAAGCCATTTTTAAAACTGAACCCTTTATGATCGTGCTATGGATGATGGCTGTTCTGGTATTGATGTTTGAACGTCTCAGATGCTTTGTCTTTCTTGTTTTGAGGCAGACATCTGCTACTCGTGAACACATGGCATTTTTATGACCCCATCAATTTGAGTTCTAATGACCCCTTTGTGAAACTGGCATGAAGAGTTTAAGTAGTCAATTGATTGAAAGGTTTTCCTGGAACTGTTGTGGAAACAACTCACTGACAGTGTTGGAAGCTACTCTTAAAATAGTTGCCCCTGCTATCAATTACTTCACACTGGAAGTTTACTGCAAAATGCTAAGTTACTAGTTACACAAAAATATAAACCCATGTACAGTTTTGGTCCCATGTGTAATGAGCTGAAATAAAATATCCCAGAAATTGTCCATACACACAAAAAGCTTATTTCAATTAAATGCACAAATTTGTTTACATCCCTGTTAATAAGCATTTCTCCTTTGCCTAGATTTTTTTATTTAGCTAGGCTAGACAGTTAACACTTCTTATTTACAATGACTGCCTAGGAACAGTGGGTTCCCTCTTGTTCAAGGGCAGAACCACCGATTTTCTTTACCTTGTCAGCTCAGGGATTCGCTCTTGCAACCTTTTGGTTACTGGCCCAAAGCTTTGGCCATGAGGCTACCTGCTGCCCCAGGTAGCCTAGGTAATCCATCCACCTGACAGGTGTCTTGTCAAGAAGTCAATTAAATGCTGGGGACAATAAAAGGCCACTAAAATGTACAGTTTTGTCACACAACACAATGCTATAGATGTCTCAAGTTGAGGGGGTGTGCAGTTGGTATGCTGACTGCAGGAATGTCCACCAGAGCTCTTGCCAGAATTTAATGTTAATTTCTCTACCTTAAGCCACCTCCAATGTCATTTTTAAAGAATTTGGAAGTACGTCCACCCAGCCTCACAACAGCAGACCACGTGTAACTAGGCCAGCCCAGGACCTCCATATCTGGCTTCTTCACCTTCGGGATTGGATGAGACCTGGACAGCTGATGAAACTGAGTAATTCTGTCTGTAACGAATCCCTTTTGTGGGGGACAAACTCAATCTGATTGGCTGGGCCTGGCTCACCAGTGGGTGGGCATATGCCCTCTCAAGCCCACCCATGGCTGCACCCCTGCCCAGTCATGTGAAATCCATAGATTAGGGCCTAATGTATTTCAATTGACTGATTTCCTTATGAACTGTTATGCAGCAAAATCGTTAATTGTTGCCTTTTTGTTCAGTATACATGTAGTTCACTATTCCCCAACGCGATCTCGAGTTATGATTCTAGTCCGCTCTGACAGTGGTGCGTTCTTTACACATCGATATATCAACAACATGCCTAAAGCGTTAGTGGCATGCCTAGTAGACTGTTTTAGATGCAGTTTGGATCGCCCTAAATCTATTTCATCAGAGGAAATCCACCTTATCAATGTCAGACTGAAATGCACTCAGTGTGTCTGTATTTGAATGGTGTTGTTGCTATTTTCAAGCTTTTTATGGTTTTAAGAGCTCTGGCATTGGCTATTGGTGGGGAATGTTTGATCTGTTCCCTGGCCAGGCGTTGTAATGTGGGTCTCATAGTGTTTTACAGGTCGATCCAAATGGTATTGTTCACACTTTCAAAAATATGATTATGGTAGTGCTGTGTGTGGTTTTGTAATTTCAATGACCAAAGATTTGGCCTGGAATTATCCTCTTTTTGGTCCCTCTGCCTGGTAATCTCCCTTTCAGCTGCTTAACATTTGATTTTTGGACAGCTTTTCAGTGTGCCTATTTAAACTGTGCAGGTGAGTGATGGGCAGCTTGTGCGATTCTTAACCAATGGGCACAAGCCATTAGGAAGGTGAGGGAGAGAAGAGGAGCTGCTGAAAGATGGAGACAGTCGTGCATTTCAGACATTGCAGGCCAGGTCTACATCAGCACTGTTAACCTTTCTAGGACGCGGGGTTCCGCTATGGGTTCCCCCACAACATTCCGCTGAAAGGCAGCGCGGGAATTAAAAAAATATTTTTGGGAAATGGTTAACTTTCACACAATAACAAGTCCAATACAGCAAATGAAAGAAACATCTTATTAATCTACCCATCGTGTCCGATTTCAAAAATGCTTTACAGCGAAAACACAACATGATTATGTTAGATCACCGCCAAGTCCAAAAAACACAACCATTTTCCCAGCCAAAGATAGGAGTCACAAAACCCAGAAATAGAGATAAAATGAATCACTAACCTTTGATCTTCATCAGATGACACTCATAGGACATCATGTTACACAATGTGTGTATGTTTTGTTCGATAATGTGCACATTTATATCAAAAATCTCAGTTTACATTGGCGCCATGTTCAGAAATGCCTCCGAAATTGCAGAGAGCCACATCAAATAACAGGAAATACTCATAAACTTTGATGAAAGATACATGTTTTACATTGAATTAAAGATACACTTGTTCTTAATGCAACCGCTGTGTCGATTACAAAAAACTTTACGGAAAAAGCACACCATGCAATAATCTGAGACGGCGCTCAGAAATAACAACATTTCTCCGCCATGTTGGAGTCAACAGAAATACAGAATTACATCATAAATATTCCCTTACCTTTGATCTTCATCAGAATGCACTCCCAGGAATCCTAGTTCCACAATAAATTGTTGTTTTGTTCGATAATGTCCGGTATTTATGTCCAAGTAGCTACTTTTGCTAGCACGTTTAGTAAACATATCCAAACGCTCGCGCCGGTCCAGGAGAACTCGGACGAAAACGTCAAAGTTATACAACAGGTCGAATAAACTGGTCAAGCTAAGTAGAGAATCAATCTTCAGGATGTTGTTATCATATATCCAATAACGTTCCAACCGGAGCATTCCTTCGTGTCTGTAGAAGTTATGGAACGCAAGGCGATATCATGAGGAAAGCGTGTGACCAGGAACTGGCAATCTGCCAGACCACTGACTCATTCCCCTCTCATCCGGCCCCACAACACAGCATAAGCTTCATTCGACGTTCTACAGACTGTTGACATCTAGTGGAAGGCATAGGAAGTGCAAACAGATCCATATCTTACAGGGATTTGAACAGGCGATGAGTTGAATATCAACCAGCCTCAATTTCCACTTCCACTTCCTGTTTGGAAGTTTGCCTGCCATATGAGTTCTGTTATACTCAGACATCATTCAAACAGTTTTAGAAACTTCAGTGTTTTCTATCCAACAGTAATAATAATAATATGCATATATTAGCATCTGTGGCAGAGTAGGAGGCAGTTCAATTTGGGCACGCTATTCATCCAAAGTGAAAATGCTGCCCCCTATCCCTAAAAAGTGAAAATGCTGCTGATTAGTTAATTATGACCTAGTTTCCCTGACAATTATTGTTGTAGCATTTTTCTCCAACCAGGCCAGTTAACCTTCTATACTGCTTTATCACACAACACCCTTGGTCTGCAATGAATTTGGCACTATAACATGTGATTCCCCGTACTCCACTCTTGAAGTACAGTGAAGGTTAAGTAGTAAACATTGAATGGACATTTTTATATCTGTCAAGTATCTTTCAATTGAGAGCCTTTGCCTACACATTGGCTTTGATTGAGCTGCACTGAAATCTCTATGCTGGAGACATCAGAGCTTGCCCAATAGAATATTGTTGTTTGAATTTGTTTTCGCTCATTCCATGGAGCCAGAAATGAAGATGTCTACCTGGCAGCTATTAAGATGTGGTATCATTTTGTAATTAGTTGAGTTCACCACATTTTGGGGATACCAGACACTTTGTATATAACTCACCACTTTTTTAAGCCCATTTGAAGACCACCGTCAACCTAATACCACAGTGGTAAGGAGAACCCTCCAGCAAATCCATCACCTTATGTCTTTGGAGGTTCGGTCACTGCTGTGGTTGCATCAGACACTGGTGTGAGCTAAAGCTGATCTGGCTCTTGTGTTTCTCCATGTGTACCAACCCTGTGGTAAACATTCTCCCCCCGGGGGGGGGGGGGGGGTCTGGAGCCTAATTCAATGCCTAATGTGATGTGACTAATGGCTTTTAATTGTCAACCTTCATGTGATGGCCTCTTTAACAGCCTGTATGGTTAAAGTTCAAGTCTGAGTGGATCCAGCTTTGTACCTCTTCAATTGTGCTAAGGGTCACTGGCCCTGTGTGAAAGGCCTGTTGGACCGATGGGTGAACTACTAGCTGCGGTCTCTACCCCCTCTAGGATTGGGTGCTTTACATAGCTCCAGTCCCCCTCTGCGCTCTCCTCCATGCCAGGAGGTTTATTGGGGTGGGGGGGTACAGGTCTAAACAGGGCCTTGCTTTGGTGCTGTTATCAGATGGCAGCCCCAGTGTCACCAGCATCCAAAGCCCCAGCCCATGGCACACTGCGGAGCACAGATTATCTCTGCCCAAACCAAATGAGATGGGCAAGAGGTTGAGATATGTAGGACGATTTAACTAAGGCTTATTACTTTATGCCTCAGCACAGCTAACAGGGTTGTCAGTGAGCTGGGCGCTTGGGAGTTCTTTCATGCACATTTCACTAACCAACATGACAGGGAGCCAAAAACAGCCCTTTTTTTGTTTTCATCTGGGAGTGGGAGGAGAAACGGGGGTAGGATTACAGTTGGTGGCCATTTTGCTCTAAGCAAGCAGAGTGCTTGGAATCAGATGTTCAGCCCTCCTGTGGGTGCTTTAGTCCACAAGCTCCTAATGTCAGTTTGCTACACTGGGATGGAGATGTCCTCAACTCTATTGCTCTATTGAACTTAAGGATATGATATTATTTGCCTGTTGTAAACCTACCATCAAACAAGACGATGTAATGCTAGTCTTGCAAATAAGTCATTAGGGCCTATTTCAATAAATAATCTATTCGCAGAAGCCCTTTGTTTATTGAACATATCGATTTCCTGCTGTGAATTAACAATTGTGTCAAAAGTAGCATGTATCATACATTGTCTAACTGTCTCTTCCCTTCCCTCCAGCAGCATCACTCGAGACCTGGCTAAGATGGCAGACATGGACAAGTAAGTGCATCCTCTCCATTTGATTGGCTGTGCAGCCTGCGTTCTGTGCAGCAAGGAAAGACACTTATTGCATTAGTGTCCCATACTAAAACAATCCCACCTCTGCATCGTTACCTAGGGCCTTAAAAATTCTGATTTTTTTCTCTTTACATTTCTTGGTGTTGTTCGCCAACACGTGACGGTAGTTTGCAAAACAAATACCCACTGGATTGATGCCAATAATAATATAATTCTGCCAGGTCAGCATATGCTACTTTGTAGTTAGCATTTCATTTAGAATGTTCTTGGGAAGGGAAAGCCTTTGTGTCTAGCAGAGTACTTTTAATTATCATCATTGCTAACCGCTACAAAGTGGTAGATGCGCGAACCGCACATACTGAGAAGGGAGATTCTCGTTGCCTTTAAGAAAGTTCAGATGCATTCTGTTCATGTCTTATGATAAACTTCTGCTATTTCAATTCATTTAGTTGATTCCCTACTCATTTAAATACATGTTTGAATTTAGTTGATTCCCCTAATGTCTGGAGTCAGTGTTTCCATCTGTGTTCTCTGCATCGTGGATTTAATAGGGCCCCAATTACCCTCCCCCTTTAGTCATTGGTTTAGCTGGAGGTGTGTTGAGGTCTCGTGCGCTGTCAATTTGGCTGTACCTGCTATGGTGTGTAGCCTGGCCAGGAAGCCAACCTGGATTTGAGATGTTGGTAAACACGATCACATTCATTAGTGCGCAGCATAAAGTTTCGCAAAGGAAAACTAAAGCAACCTTTGTAGGTTTATACCTCAAATGCAGCTCAGCCAGCTTCTTGTCTCGGGCAGAAATATGCATATAGTGAAATGCATGTGTGTTTAAGTCCATGTGGGTGATTTTCCCCCCTCCTCCCCAATTCAGGCCAATGTTTGTGGTCACACCTCCAGGGTATTCCAGAACGAGGCCCCCATCAGCACGCTAACCTGTCAAGTTCAGGATCGTTGTGGAGATCTTGGTTAGCAAGGAAACAAATCATGCAGCCAAGTACAGTCTGATTTGTTCACCCAAGGCATCCATCCATGTACCAAAAAACTATTTGGATAATGGCACAGGAGTGTTGGGTGAAATCATGACATTAGTCCAATGCACATACTGTTTAGGAATGCCTTTATCCTTTATCAATTTGGCTTCTAGTAGCTGTCAAATATTAGACACCGGTGGGTGTATTTATCAAGCGTCTGAGTAGTGTTTACATTTTAGAGCACAGTTAATATAATAACATGGGGGTCCTGATCCTAGATTAGCACTCTTACTCTGAGCTGCTTGGTCCATACGTCCGCGGAGCTGAGGCAGTCCTCTTCCCCTGGTATCTGATGCAGAGGAGGATGGCCAGCTGTCCATCTCACTGCGGAGACGTTTCCTCGCTGGGCTGTGGCTCGGCGTGGCTGTTTACTCAGCCTGGGCTGCTTGGGATGCCTTGGCTGGGCTTGGGTTACGCCGGCTCACTCCAGCCACTGGGCTGCTTGGGATGCCATGGCTGGGCTTGGGTTACGCCGGCTCACTCCAGCCACTGGGCTGCTTGGGATGCCATGGCTGGGCTTGGGTTACGCCGGCTCACTCCAGCCACTGGGCTGCTTGGGATGCCATGGCTGGGCTTGGGTTACGCTGGCTCACTCCAGCCACTCAGACACCTCCCTGAGTTTGAGTAATGAGCCTTGACCCTGGTCCAGCAGGCCTGTGGCTGTCTCGCACCACAGGGAACAGGCAGACAGTCAACTGTTTATCCCTTCATCTGCCTTATTATATACAGTCCTGACGGACTGCAGGAGTCTCTGGGTGAAGTTTCCCCTATATACAGGTCTAGCATCAACTTCTTCTCACCCAACCTTAACCACTAGTGGGGGGGGAAATGCAAAACTGACCCAAGATCATTGTCTAGGGGTAACATCACCCTATTTTACCCCATGACTAACTGCAGGGGGGATGCTAGCATTTTAGCCTGACGCCACATGGTTGTCATTATGTTGATCTGGGGCTTATTCAGATAGAAATGTATTTTTTTTTGCACTGGTTCGGAACCTGGTTCATGGATCAGTATGAACGGGGTTTAAATCCAGTGTTAGATGAAACTTCAGTGAGGCAGGGGAGCAGTATACCCTTTGTGCTGTGTCCCTGTTCACTCTCTGGGAACATTACCTCCTAGTCTGTGTTGAGACCTCTATATATTAGTATTGTCTGACACACCCCTCCTTTTGTGTCTAAGTAATTATTAGAGTTGAGTTTCCCCATTCTACACAATAGATATAATCACATGCCATCTAAACAGTACATTGCTTTTGTAAAATTCCATTCCTGAATAAGCTCCAGGTGTCTGTTTTGGCTGATTTTTCTTTTTTTCTCGGTCTCTGTGTGTGTGCAGTAAGGACCAGGCTGAGCTGGACCCGGCAGATTTGGAGGACGTGGAGGACGTGGAAGAGGAGGAGACTGGAGAGGACGTCAACAGCAAAGGTAAGGCTCAGCACTACCCACCGAGGAAGCGACTGGGTTTGTTAAACGTTAGATGTCTGTGCCCACCGTGGATTTGACTTCAACTGAACAACCAACAGTGAAATCTGAATCAGTTTGACATGAGCCTCTGCTTGCTGGTCAGTCGTTAATGTTAGAATGACAGTTGAATTAAAATCCTCTGTGCCCACATTGTCTAGGTTTGAAATCTGAATGTTTTTACCTGTCCATGAATGATTAGGAATCATGCGTTGTTTATTAATGAGGTTTAACTGGCAGTTCTTTGTAGACTGAATTAGATGTCTCTCTGCCCCAGGTATTTATAACCCAGAAATGCTTATCGTCTCCCACAGTGATATGTCACAATGATCTCACACACACTTGACAGAGGCTTTCATACGGCCAGAGCCTAACAAATATCCTAATTATCGCCCGATTTCTGTAATGACACTCGTCATCAGTAGAAACGTCCCTTGTCTAGAACCGATTCAGAACATTTTGCCTTCCCACTCATCCCTGTCCCCGCTCCGCCGCAGCACTGAGTTGTCACTCAGCTGAGGAATTTGCCATTTCGTCCTTAACGGCACCCTATTCCCCCTATAGTGCACTACTTTTGACTATAGACCCTGCTCAACAGTAAAGCTCTTTAGGGAATAGGGGAGGTTTTGTTGGGACAGGCACAGCAGGGCCCTCAAATCCAAGGCGTACGGAGTTTAAGCGTGGCGTAGGTAAATCAAGGCAGGCAGCGTATACCTGCTGACTGTAAATTATGCAGCAGCCCTCTGCCTCGTCCCATGGGCAAAGCGTTTGTTCTCCGTCTTGGAAATGTCTCTCTAACAGCTTTTAGGAATAAGTTTGGTGGAAGGGAAGACTTTGATTATAATGCTCCCTCAATGGGCTCTAGTCCAACCTGAGTCTTCAAGCAGAGGCTCGAACAGTCTGACTGTCGATCACTAAGCACATTTTTATCACCGTCTTACTCGGATAGAAATGTCATTATTTTGGAACTGGTTCATGGTTCAGTGTTGGAAGAAACTTCAGCGAGGCAGGGGAGCAGTATACCCTTTGCGGTCTCCCTGGTCACTCTCTGGGAGCATTGCATCCCAGTCTGTCAGATGTTCTGTGGAGGAAACACAGGGCTCTGTGTCAGTAGTGTGAAGTGACTTCCTTTCCTTGTCTCTCATTCGTCTGCACCAATCTGAAGAGGCTTGACGGGTGGCAGTGTTTCGGCAGTAGCATTCTTCCACCTGTTCAATACTGTCAGATCAGTGAAGATGAAGGAAAGGAGACAAGCGAAGGGAGCGACATGTTGACCAACAACCCGGCCCTTTATTTGATTTAGATATTATTATTATATTTTTTTAAACTTTGTCTGTCCTTAGTTGACCTAAAAATACTTGGAGTTTCCCGCCTTAGAATTTGTTATGTAGAACTCCCTCCTTCTGTCTGTATCTGTCCGTATGGTGTCTGATGCTATGAATGGCTGTCGGTGTCTGACGGTAGTGCCTGGCTTTGTCCGTCTCCCCTCAGCTCGTCAGCTCACCGTGCAGATGATGCAGAACCCACAGATTCTGGCCGCGTTGCAGGAGAGGCTGGACGGCCTGGTGGGCTCGCCGTCAGGATACATGGAGAGGTGAGAACCCCAACCAGGAGAGACACTGAGGCTACAGCCATACAGAGTGTGGATCGAGACAATCCTTTTTCAATGGGAGTCCTCAGTTGGATGGACAACAGATTGTCCATCAGAAAACCCACTCTGTTTTAGGTCCTGTATGTACTCGTCTGAAATAGTTGATTTGAGGTGACGGACAGTGGCTGACTGCATCTACGATTTCCTCAGTGTTCCTGCGACTGGCCATCGCCTGACTCTGTCCCATTCTGCAGCTCTGGGGGACTAGCCTAGTTATGCAGCCCTGCTTTAGATGTTAAGGCTCCAACAGAAGTTCTTCTCACTGAGGTAGTGGTCTTGCTATTTATTTATATATAATACTTTCAAAACCTCCGTTCTTGGCATGCACGCTTTCTCCCTGTACCCGTGTATGTATGTTATGGAGGGATAACAAGGCCAGTGCTATGTCTTCGGTGCCAGAATGTTCCTTGTCTTCTGGTTCTATCCTCAATTCGCTGGTACACCCCTCTGACATGTCTGTGGAAAATGAGTATTGGTAGTTCAGGTTGATAATAGGCTGAATCTAACCTACACCCAAAACTGATTTTGAAGGTGCTAGAGGGAAAACTGAAAGTTTCTACACACTCCGTTGCTCTAATTTTAAGGTCGACTGACCAAAACCTCAGCTACTATTTATAGTATAGGTTGACAAAATTATGATTTAAAAGTTCATCCTCTGGTTCTCTCATCCTTGAGGTAATCACTTATCTGTGCGTGATTGGGTATGTGAAGGTAATGCTTTTCATTCAGGGATTTCCTCAAGGAAGGTTGCCTAGTTACAGTATTCAAAGAAGGCCACTGCTACGGTGATGAGAAGCTGCTGCATTCCCATTTAAAGCGATGTCCCATAACTGTAGTCCTCTAGGTCTGCTCTGTGCTGGGTTGTCCTTTAATATGCAAATGATTTGGCCATGGTGAGTTGGAGTTGACTCCTTGGCCAGTGACTTCACTAAAGAGCTATGGCACAGAAAGACATGATGCCTGGGCACTAGGTGTTCTGGACCCAGTTGTGCACCTCTTGATTTGGTGTTGCAGTGAAACTTGTTTAAAAGCGGTCTCCGCATCTGTGAACCGAGGCCCTATGTATCATTCTCAGAGTAGCGTTGCTGATCTAGGATCAGGTCTCCCTGTCCATGTATTCTTATTCCTTATCTAAAAGGCAAAACTGTTCCTAAATCAGAACTCCTACTCAGACCCTTGATACATACCCCTGATCTGACCCAATGCAGATGGTATTTTGGCTCCCTCCTCAAAAACGCACCTTTTGACCAATGGGTAAAATGTTAATTGTGGTCCTAACCTTGTCTATCATAACCCGTTCAAGTTATTTTAGTTTTTAGGGTGGCCAGAATTAGGGCGACTAAATCAATGGAAGCCCGAGGGTAAAATGGTTAAATTGCATTGTCACCTGTGTAAGAATTAAGGCTACTTGAATACCTGACAGGCTCACTTTCCCATTGAGCTCACCATCTTCTCAAATCCACAGGACATAAAACAATAGAGGTAAGATGGATGTTGAGACATGTACTATTTTAGTATACTCTTATTTGAAGTGAATCTTTTTAGAAATGAAAAAAAATGATATACATCACTGAAGTGTCAACCGAGCACTGTGTACAAAACATTAAGAACACCTGCGCTTTCCATGACAGCTCGACGAGGTGAAAGCTATGATCCCTTATGTCACTTGTTAAATCCAATGGAGACAAGGTATGTGTGCCTTTTTAGAGGCTAAATGGGCAAGGCAAAAGATTTAAGCGCTTTTGAACGGGGTATGGTAGGTGCCAGGTGCACCGGTTTGTCAAGAACTGCAACGCTGCTGGGGTTTTCACACTCCATTTGTGTATCAGTAATGGTCCACCACCTAAAAGACATCCAACCAACTTGACGACTGTGAGAAGCATTGGCATCAGTATGGGTCAGCATCCCTGTGGAACGCTTTCCACACCTGACTTTCTGAATATAATGTTATAGAAAGACCCCACACAAGGACTCAGAACATGAAGAATAATTTGTCTTGGTACAATGTATTTTATAACATAAGGAAGGGACATCTTATCACCACCAAAGCATGTTTTCACCCACTCAGGAAAGAGTGAGTGGACACCCTAAAATCTGTGTAGAAACATGCCATTTTTAAATGAGTCAAGCTGCTCTTGGCATGGGTTTCTTGGCCCAACGTTGTACCAAAGTATTGCAGCGCAGGACATTCTGTCATCTTGATTAATGGAAGTGGCTGTGGTTTTTCTGGCCTCAACATCAACAGATTAATTGTGCCCTCACCATTGGAGCGTGTGGCTGTGATGCGTGCGCACTTCTGCACCTTTACATTTTTTGTTTAGGAGCCCCCCCCCCCTCTGTCCTAGTGGTTGTGTAGGAGCCCTCCCCCCATCCTAGTGGTTTTGTGGGAGCCCTCCCCCCATCCTAGTGGTTGTGTAGGAGCCCTCCCCCCATCCTAGTGGTTGTGTGGGAGCCCTCCCCCCGTCCTAGTGGTTGTGTAGGAGCCCTCCCCCCATCCTAGTGGTTTTGTGGGAGCCCTCCCCCCATCCTAGTGGTTGTGTAGGAGCCCTCCCCCCATCCTAGTGGTTGTGTGGGAGCCCTCCCCCCGTCCTAGTGGTTGTGTGGGAGCCCTCCCCCCGTCCTAGTGGTTGTGTGGGAGCCCTCCCCCCGTCCTAGTGGTTGTGGAGGAGCATGGCTAGGCTGGTGGGGGTTCAATGATCACAAACATCTGTGGTTGAGTTACAATGACCTGATATCAAGCGTCAATGTAAGAGTGCTGATCTAGGATCAGGTCAACCCTATACTTGTTATTTTACTAAATGTGATCCTGAATTAGCACTCAGATGTTTGGTACATACTGCCCCAGAGCTTGTTTTAAGTTGAAGATTCATAGAGAAATGTGAATTCTTGGCAAAGCTGTGTTAATGTGGTTCTGGTCCCTTATTTAATAATGTTTTTTCCTGTCAGTGGATGCCAGTACTTCAGATCTCCTAGCGTCCCATCAGTGGGGTGCTGTGCCAGAGGGGCTTGGCTGTGGTTGCGTAACGCCAGACCTGAGGTGACCAGGCCATTACATAAAACGTTGTTAGTTTTTCTCAATGTCAGTGGAAGTAGTCCTACTTCCTGGTCCAATGGTTGAATTCCTAGCGGCGGGTAAAAGGTCATGCAGTCATTCTCCGTGGCACTGTGTTGCTCTGCATAAAAGCGTCCGTATGCATAGGTCTGCATGCGTAAGTGTTTGTCATTCGTTGGACGTTTATTCCCATTGTCAGAGCGGAGGCTCCAGTATCTTGTTATATACACCACCATCTTTGGGGACAGTCAAGATGTACTTTTTCACCGTGTGGAATCCTGACGTTTTTCTTTCCCCGTCTCCAGCTTACCAAAGGTAGTGAAGAGACGGGTCAACGCCCTAAAGAACCTACAAGTGAAATGCGCCCACATTGAGGCCAAGTTCTACGAAGAGGTCCATGAACTGGAGAGAAAGTACGCCGCTCTCTACCAACCCCTCTTCGACAAGGTAGGAACACCCCAGTTATGTTCCTTGTATCAATATGATCTCCCATTCATTGCACCTTATAACTGTGCTGCATTTGACTGGGCACTTTGTGCATGGGTTGTTTTCATTGGTGCACAGCAAAATGAGCCAATTATTTTTGGGCAAATCCAGGTAGGTCCCTCCCTGTTTCATCCTGTGTGCGTCCGAAACGTTATTTGCTGTGTCCTGACTCCGTGGGTGGGATATCCAAAGAACACTATTTCCAATTCACACGTGCATATTAATTCACTTGTGAAATAGGACAAATATAAGCACCCACCAAATTGTTCTTATTAAAACTTCTTGTGGATCATTGGGACGCGTCCCATCTGGCCAACATCCGGTGAAATTGCAGAGCGCCAAATTCAAAATAAATTACTATATTAAAATTTCATGAAATCACAAGTGCAATACATCAAAATAAAGCTTAACTTGTTGTTAATCCAGCCCGCCGTGTCAGATTTCAAAAAAGCTTTACGGCAAAAGTACACCATGCGGTTATCTGAGGACAGCGCCCAGCACACACATGCAAAACAAATCATTTTCAACCAGGGAGTTGCGACACGAAAGTCAGAAATAGCGATATAATATATGCCTTACCTTTGAAGATCTTCTTCTGTTGGCACTCCAAAAGATCCCAGTTACATTACAAATGATCCTTTTGTTCGATAAAGTCCTTTATATCCATTAAACTCAGTTTAGCTGGCGCGCTTCAGTCAATAATCCACTCGGTTTCCCTCCTTTAAAATGCATACAAAATGAATCCCAAACGTTACCAATAAACTTATCCAAGCAAGTCAATCAACGTTTATAATCAAACCTTAGGTACCCTAATACGCAAATAAACGATAACATTTAAGACGGAGAATCGTTATTGTCTTTACCGGAGATAAACAAAAAGAACGCGCTCTCTCGGCCATGTGCTTGGAAACACTACAGCCAAAATGGGAGCCGCTTAGAAAAACTACAACTTCTCCCTCATTTTTTCAAAAACCAGCCTGAAAGTATTTTTTAAGACTATCTAGTGGAAGCCCTAGGAACTGCAATCAGACGATTTTGCCCTATTATAAAAGTGCCAGGCATTGAAATCAGCGGTATGCCGATATATATATATTTTTTTCTTTTATAATGTTTTGTCCTCTGGCGGTATTGTCTGCATTTTCAGTTCTGTTATACTCAGACATTAATTTAACAGTTTTAGAAACTTTAGAGTGCTTTCTATCCAAATCTACCAATTATATGCATATCCTAGCTTCTGAGCCTGAGTAGCAGGCAGTTTACTTTGGGCATGCTTTTCATCCAGATGTCAAAATACTGCCCCCTATCCCAAAAGTTCATGAATACACCCCAGTATTCTCAATCTAGTGTTGATCAGTCACTCTGCCCATGTGTAGTTCCTGCTGCAGCTGCTGCTTATCCAATGCTGACAGACTGTAGCTTTTGCCCCCCAGTCCCCTCTTTGGAGCGGACAGGTTTTTTAGCAGAATCCTCTGACTAAAGAGCTGCAGCCTGTTCCAGGGATGGAGCTGAGAAACTGGGGCGGGGTCAAGCTGGGATGCTCACACATGCAGACGGTGTGGCCAAACTGCTGTCTTGCGTAAATAATGCGCTGGCTTGGCACCTCAGCCCCTAGTACATTATCTTGGTTTAAACCGATGACTTTTCTGGGCTTTTATTTAAATGTTTTGCTCTGTCCTCCTGGCTGTTGGCTTTACAGGGACTGACTGTTTTTCTCTCCCTCCAGCGAAGCGACATAGTTAAAGCAGCCTATGAGCCCACAGAGGAGGAGTGTGAGTGGAAGGCTGATGAGGAGGAAGAGTTGACAGTAAGTAAACAGGTACAGGTGACTCCATGTCTTATCTAACCTGGGGACTTCTACTGTCTGGTGCTTCAGCAGGTCTTATTGATCTAACCTGGGGACCTCTACTGTCTGGTGACTCAGCAGGTCTTATTAATCTAACCTGGGGACCTCTACTGTCTGGTGACTCAGCAGGTCTTATTAATCTAACCTGGGGACCTCTACTGTCTGGTGACTCAGCAGGTCTTATTAATCTAACCTGGGGACCTCTACTGTCTGGTGACTCAGCAGGTCTTATTCATCTAACCTGGGGACCTCTACTGTCTGGTGACTCAGCAGGTCTTATTAATCTAACCTGGGGACCTCTACTGTCTGGTGCTCAGCAGGTCTTATTAATCTAACCTGGGGACCTCTACTGTCTGGTGACTCAGCAGGTCTTATTAATCTAACCTGGGGACCTCTACTGTCTGGTGCTACAGCAGGTCTTATTAATCTAACCTGGGAACTTCTACTGTCTGGTGCTACAGCAGGTCTTATTAATCTAACCTGGGGACTTCTACTGTCTGGTGCTTCAGCAGGTCTTATTAATCTAACCTGGGGACCTCTACTGTCTGGTGCTACAGCAGGTCTTATTAATCTAACCTGGGGACCTCTACTGTCTGGTGACTCAGCAGGTCTTATTAATCTAACCTGGGGACCTCTACTGTCTGGTGCTACAGCAGGTCTTATTAATCTAACCTGGGGACTTCTACTGTCTGGTGCTACAGCAGGTCTTATTAATCTAACCTGGGGACCTATACTGTCTGGTGCTACAGCAGGTCTTATTAATCTAACCTGGGAACTTCTACTGTCTGGTGCCACAGCAGGTCTTATTAATCTAACCTGGGGACCTCTACTGTCTGGTGCCTCAGCAGGTCTTATTAATCTAACCTGGGGACCTCTACTGTCTGGTGCCTCAGCAGGTCTTATTAATCTAACCTGGGGACCTCTACTGTCTGGTGCTACAGCAGGTCTTATTAATCTAACCTGGGGACCTTTAATAATAAGACCTGCTGTAGCACCAGACAGTAATCTAACCTGGGGACTTCTACTGTCTGGTCATGATGACAGGGCCAGGAGGGTGTACCAATGATGGACTTGTGTTCTGACTGTTTTGGTTCCAGTAATGGTGGATGTGATAGATGTAAAATATATATTGCCTATTTAGAGGTTTTAACCAGGGACTCATGTATCTGTTTTTGTTTATAGGCATCGGTGAAATGGTGCATTAAATCCCCTTTTTTGTTGATCTTCCTCCTGCCTGTTTCTTCCAGGAGGAGATGAAGGAGAAGGCCAAGGTGGAAGAGGAGAAGAAGGATGAGGAGAAGGAGGACCCCAAAGGCATTCCCGAGTTCTGGTTAACGGTTTTCAAGAACGTCGACCTGCTTAGCGACATGCTGCAGGTAGGCGGGCAGAGTGTTGGAGGGAGTGGAGAACTGTCAGCAGGAAAAGAGACAAGAGAGTGGTAGAGGAAAGTAGGTCAGCAGACAGCTGCTGCTCCCTAAAGATGAGGCTTCATCACCACCTACAGGCTTGATGAGGCAATTTCACCCCTAAAAATAGATGATGTATACATACAGCACACTGTTGTAGTCCTGGACAAGCCCTCAATGAGTTGAAGCAGGTGACTTTGTCCCGGGCTACAGCGAGATGCTGTTTGTGGGGTGGGGGGGCTGGAGTTGGGAAACACTGATTTTAATTGGCACTCTTATCAGAGCGACTTAGTCAGTGTATTTGAGGTAGGTGAGACGACCACATCACAGGTATTGGGAGTAAAACGTTCCTCAATAAAGCAGCTGTCGGCTAAATCAGTGCTAGTAAGAAAAGACAAGTTGGTGTTGGTGCCAGAAAGACCAGTACAACGGTAAGGTGTTTCTGTCTAGATACCGTACCAATGTTCAAGCTGCTGTTCATGTTTTACAGGAACACGATGAACCCATCCTCAAGCACTTACAAGATATCAAAGTCAAATTCTCAGACCCTGGCCAGCCCATGGTAGGTCTGTCCACCGCACTGCTCTGCTGATGCAATTCTCTACTAGACCTTATATCAATGTATTGAAAGCCAATGAATCTTGGGTATTCCCACTGGTCCCAATATTCAACTCTTTCTTGCTATTTTTCTCTCTCCAGAGCTTCTCTTTAGAATTCTTCTTTGAGCCCAATGAGTTCTTCACAAACACTTTGTTGACAAAAACCTACAAGATGAGGTCTGAGCCTGACGAGAGCGACCCCTTCTCCTTCGACGGGCCTGAGATCATGGGCTGCACAGGGTAAGACGTGCTCCGTCAAACTGCTCCTTGTGTTGTCCCATAGAGATCCTATTCAATTAGTATTCTTCATCCTATGGCGCATCCTTAGTAAACCCCCTAGTTGCTCATCGTAGCCTCTGGGACAAGGAAGGATGCTAGATCAAACTAGAGATCCAAAGCTGAGAGTCTTGTCCGTGTCTCTTGGTTATTTCAGCTCTGGGACAGTCATTGCAGGCACTAACATTGTTGTTTGTTTCATGAGGAGGGAGGGGTTTAAGGGTCATGTCAGTAGCTAGAGTATATAAAAAATTATCTCCTTTTAAATTAAGTTTGAATGAATATAAGATAATCGGTTTATGCACTTATCTGTTGTCTGCTTGTTTGGTCAGTTACAACAGACTACCTTCTATTTTAACGCTAAGACATGGGTGAGGAATGCATCGGTTTGTCCGGTTTGATAAAAGAAGTGGTCCTTTAATAACAATACACCATGTTGTCGGGGTTCTATTAAAAACCTTTGGCTTATCTTAACCTTTAGGGCTCAAAGCAACATCTACACTAGTCATTGGTTGGTGTGTTTAGTCCTGCGTCTGGTCTCCTGGTAACCCTGGTGTCCACTGCTCTCGCCCCGCAGTTGTACGATCGACTGGACGAAGGGCAAGAACATCACGCTGAAGACTATCAAGAAGAAGCAGAAGCACAAGGGGCGTGGCACAGTCAGGACGGTCACCAAGACAGTCCCCAACGACTCCTTCTTCAACTTCTTCACCCCGCCTGATGTCCCTGAGAGTGGAGATCTGGTAAGTAATGCTTTCCGTTGTCTAGTGCAGTGCTGGAAGTGGAGATCTGGTAAGTAATGCTTTCCGTTGTCTAGTGCAGTGCTGGAAGTGGAGATCTGGTAAGTAATGCTTTCCGTTGTCTAGTGCAGTGCTGAAAGTGGACTGAAGTGAGTGCAGGTATTTGTGTTGCCGCAACTCAACTTTTCTCTTTATGCAATATCATTTTGCCAAAATTCTAGAAGATGCCGGAACTCAAGCAGTAGAACATTTTGGGTGTGTTCCAATTCAACCACTGGTGCAGTGTGGTCTATCTATTAAAGTTGGTGTGGCCGAATGGTGAGTCTCATAGCTCTGACTGACGTGCCGGTGACTCTTGCCCCTCCAGGACGAGGACTCTGAGGCTGTCCTCGCCGCGGACTTTGAGATCGGCCACTTCATCCGCGAGCGTATCGTCCCCAGGGCTGTGCTGTACTTCACAGGGGAGGCCATCGAGGATGACGATGATGATGTGAGTACCCACCCCAGCCTGTGTAATGGCCCTGTCCTTGACCTCTGAACCAAGCCACTGGCCTTCATGTGTTCCCCTAACACTGGTGTCCCCTCTTGTTGCAGTACGATGAGGAGGGAGAGGAGGCTGATGACGAGGTAAGGCCTTAACTAGCTAGGTCTCTTCACCTGGCCTCTCTCTAACCCGGTCCTGTTATTGACCTTAGCTAGTTGGTGTCTGTCTCAGTGTTTAACAGTTTCCTCTTGTGTTCTCCTAGGAGGGTGAGGAGGAGGGAGAGGAGGAGAATGACCCCGACTATGACCCCAAGGTGGGTGGAGAGCTTACTGTTGATGTTGTCATGACCTAATGTGAGACCAATGATCAGAAATATCAGATTTCAACATACAGAATAGAATGTGTACCGCTACTCCAAATGCATCATGAACACACAGCCGCCATGTTGGATTTTTCTGTCTATATACTACTGCATCCCACGTTGCATCAGAACACACAGCCGCCATGTTGGATTTTTCTGTCTATATACTACTGCATCCCACGTTGCATCAGAACACACAGCCGCCATGTTGGATTTTTCTGTCTATATACTACTGCATCCCACGTTGCATCAGAACACACAGCCGCCATGTTGGATTTTTCTGTCTATATACTACTGCATCCCACGTTGCATCAGAACACACAGCCGCCATGTTGGATTTTTCTGTCTATATACTACTGCATCCCACGTTGCATCAGAACACACAGCCGCCATGTTGGATTTTTCTGTCTATATACTACTGCATCCCACGTTGCATCAGAACACACAGCCGCCATGTTGGATTTTTCTGTCTATATACTACTGCATCCCACGTTGCATCAGAACACACAGCCGCCATGTTGGATTTTTCTGTCTATATACTACTGCATCCCACGTTGCATCAGAACACACAGCCGCCATGTTGGATTTTTCTGTCTATATACTACTGCATCCCACGTTGCATCAGAACACACAGCCGCCATGTTGGATTTTTCTGTCTATATACTACTGCATCCCACGTTGCATCAGAACACACAGCCGCCATGTTGGATTTTTCTGTCTATATACTACTGCATCCCACGTTGCATCAGAACACACAGCCGCCATGTTGGATTTTTCTGTCTATATACTACTGCATCCCACGTTGCATCAGAACACACAGCCGCCATGTTGGATTTTTCTGTCTATATACTACTGCATCCCACGTTGCATCAGAACACACAGCCGCCATGTTGGATTTTTCTGTCTATATACTACTGCATCCCACGTTGCATCAGAACACACAGCCGCCATGTTGGATTTTTCTGTCTATATACTACTGCATCCCACGTTGCATCAGAACACACAGCCGCCATGTTGGATTTTTCTGTCTATATACTACTGCATCCCACGTTGCATCAGAACACACAGCCGCCATGTTGGATTTTTCTGTCTATATACTACTGCATCCCACGTTGCATCAGAACACACAGCCGCCATGTTGGATTTTTCTGTCTATATACTACTGCATCCCACGTTGCATCAGAACACACAGCCGCCATGTTGGATTTTTCTGTCTATATACTACTGCATCCCACGTTGCATCAGAACACACAGCCGCCATGTTGGATTTTTCTGTCTATATACTACTGCATCCCACGTTGCATCAGAACACACAGCCGCCATGTTGGATTTTTCTGTCTATATACTACTGCATCCCACGTTGCATCAGAACACACAGCCGCCATGTTGGATTTTTCTGTCTATATACTACTGCATCCCACGTTGCATCAGAACACACAGCCGCCATGTTGGATTTTTCTGTCTATATACTACTGCATCCCACGTTGCATCAGAACACACAGCCGCCATGTTGGATTTTTCTGTCTATATACTACTGCATCCCACGTTGCATCAGAACACACAGCCGCCATGTTGGATTTTTCTGTCTATATACTACTGCATCCCACGTTGCATCAGAACACACAGCCGCCATGTTGGATTTTTCTGTCTATATACTACTGCATCCCACGTTGCATCAGAACACACAGCCGCCATGTTGGATTTTTCTGTCTATATACTACTGCATCCCACGTTGCATCAGAACACACAGCCGCCATGTTGGATTTTTCTGTCTATATACTACTGCATCCCACGTTGCATCAGAACACACAGCCGCCATGTTGGATTTTTCTGTCTATATACTACTGCATCCCACGTTGCATCAGAACACACAGCCGCCATGTTGGATTTTTCTGTCTATATACTACTGCATCCCACGTTGCATCAGAACACACAGCCGCCATGTTGGATTTTTCTGTCTATATACTACTGCATCCCACGTTGCATCAGAACACACAGCCGCCATGTTGGATTTTTCTGTCTATATACTACTGCATCCCACGTTGCATCAGAACACACAGCCGTCGGAACCGTTTCCCTGTCCCCTTGCTTCTAGTGTAAGGGCTGGATTTCCAGACACGCATTAAGCCTTGTCCTGGACTATAAAGCATTCTACATTTGTGTTTTGGTACACCAAAGTACATTTTATTTCCACTGGAACGCTGCATTTGCCTTGCAGCACTGTGTTGCAGTGCGTTCTGTGTGGTGCATACGTTGGATTTATGGAATGTATGTTAGATGGCTTGACAGAACTGGTAGCAGAAGGTGAATGTTGAACTTTTGTTGCACACATCAAAATGATGCTGTATAACATTTTGCTCAATGCCGCTATCGGTGTGATAGAGGCGTTACTCCAGGACTCGTCTCATTCTGTGTCCCGGAAACCTCTAAAATGAGAGTTGTAGTAAAGAGAATGATATTTCTAAACCATCTCAAAACATCACTTGAAGAACCTAATCAAATACCCTTTTGTGGGCGTCTGGTCATGGGGAATGTTTTCTTTTCAATGGAATGCCTTGAAAGCATGTTTCTACTTGCTGTCTACATCCTTGCTAAACTGAGACTGCATGTAAATTGGAATCGGATACTAAATCTTTTCAGGTTTTGACTTAGTTTCATAGCTCTGCATGCCAAAGCTTTATTTGATTTTGTTTGGGCGAATGGGAACAGTACTCCTTCTCTTTGCTGTATAAAGCCTCTTGAATTCTGTATTCTGCCTATTTTTTGCCTTTAATTCATTAATGTTCATCTCCAATCACTTGGCACCTTTTGTCAGCTATACTCTTTAAATTTTTCCTCACTAGGTTTAAGTGATGTCTGTAGAAAATAACCCTCTCCTGGTAGGTACAGCTTGTGAATTGTCAGCTTACCGCACCCCGCCTCCCTCCTGCACCTTTTCATTTTGGCACCTCCATTCCTCAATCTCCTTGCAACCCGTCCACCTCCATCTGCACTTACAACTAACATAGTGGCTTTTTTCTTTTTCCCCTTTAACTGTAGTGGGTGATGCGTTTTGAGTTTTCTCTTCTGTATGTTGAAGCTAGTTAAACTTTCCTCCAATTTGACCCTATTTGTCTTTGTACAAAATATTTGGTAACACCAATATTTACGTTTGTTTGGAGAAGATTAGATCAACGTTTGCCACACCTGTTTTGTGGATTTGTATGTTTTTGAGTCTTAAGCCATCGCTCTGTTCATTCTCTCATTGTTCACTTTTTTTACTCCAGAGACTGTAGTCTACATCTGGAAGGGTGCTTGTTAACTGTCTTCCTCCCTCTGGACACGCCTGACTTGTTAAGACTGCGTGGGGGGAATCCCAACTTCCACTTCAGTCGAATGTTCACTTGGTCTCCCACTGACATCAATGCACGACTAAGTGAAAGTTTGACTTGAGTTGAAGTTCCGCTTCACCCCTCTGTCCTGGAGAGCTGTTGACCCCTGTAGGTCTGTTTGACCCCCTCCCTGCATTGCTGCCAATAGATTTCATTCGTTTTCCTCCCCTGTGAAAGAATGGCGTCTGTATGACATCAGTGCGCCCCCCCCCCCCATCACTGTTATGAGAACTACGGGTTAGTGCATTTACAGTATGGAGGTTCTATGCAGCAGTAGTGAAGGCTCTCAAAGTAGTTATTCAACTTTTAAATTTATAATATTTCCATTTTGAATATTCACCACCACATTCCCATCTCTATTGATGGTGTCTTGGACCTGGAATTTGTTTAGGTAGTATTCACCAACTCTGGTCTGATACCAAAGCACATTGCCTTTTATTTCCAGTGGCATACTTTAACAACATACTAGTATTGTGTGGCGTGTTATTGGGTCACTGTTCAGAAATCTCTAGCCTCAGTGCCAGGATGACATTGCCCTATACCCTGTCAATGTTTGCCTCAATTGGACATAGGAAAATGTCTGAAGCCTAAACCTTTGTGTGTGTGTGAGGGTGATTAGTGTGTATGTTCGCTTCTCAGTTCAGCTCTAACGTCCTCTATTTTGGTCTCTTGCAGAAGGACGCAAATCCCCCAGCCGAGTGCAAGCAACAGTGAAGGCTGCGGCTTTGAGGATCAACTGCACTGTAACAGCTTCTCAAATAAAACACTTACTTACGCCTTATAATGTTTTGTATTTTTCTTGGTAGAAATAAAAAATAAAGGGTTTCAAGATTTTTGTTACAAAAACTCCTAATATAATGTGAGCAGTGGCTCGATATGCATAGTATTTTACTAGACCCCCCCCCCCCCCCCCCTGTACAAATAGTTAGAATGCCACAAACTCCCTGAAAGCATGATCTTGTTTCTCTCACTGCTAAACTAGTTTGGGTTCTTGTGAAGTTTTTGTTGTATTGCTCTTGGACAACAGCTGTGGTTAGACTGCATTGAGGCAGGTGATGAGAAAGCCAACCCATTCCTTTTCCCTCGCGCTACCAAAGTTACCGGTCAGTTTAGGTTGGAAGTCTTTGTCATTGTATTAGCGGGCCTCGAGCACGGTCAGAGCATAACACTGCTTTTAGTCATGGCTAATGAAAAACTTTGACTCGCTGTGCACATTTGGCCACTCAAGCATGCCATTTAGAGCAGGGAAAGCGGTTATTGGCCACTTGGGTGGGCTGAATCAAGTTGTCAATCTAAAACATTCCAGTTTGCAGACTGACAGGCAGTGGATGTTTGAATGCTCTCTTGGGATCAATATTACCTCGACGACATGGTCTGATTTGTTAAACAGAACCATGTGTTAGCTGCTAAATTTAATGGGCTGTTTCTGCAAGTTATTTGTTTCTATTAAATACTTAATGCTCTTTCTGAATTTCAATTTGCGTTAAGGGAATGTTTTTCCTCCAACACGCAGCTTGGTCTTGTCCAGTCACTCCTTAACATTCCAGATGATTTGACAAGGGACAGTTCTGAGGTTTCGCCAGCAGGGGGCACCCCATGCCCAATAATCTGCTTCAGGCTCTTGTTAGGCCTACAGTTGACTTGTCTTTTTCTATAGCACTTTGTACTACTTAGTCATGTATCAGTGGTGTCCTCTATGGTTGGCTGTCGGTCCAGTAGCCCTTGTGCAAATCAAAGTGAGCAGTACTTTGGAGGCGGCCGTTGTCATACTGCGCCCCGATGATGCCCTATGGGCTTTCTCCTGCCCCATGAAATATTTCCCTGTAATACATGATTCTCCCAAGTGCATTACCCTTTAATTTGGGAATCCCACTTGACTTGTGTACTCTGATAGCAATAGGTTCGGAACAGGTTCCCGTCCGAGGAACAAAACGACCAAATTCAGGCTTATGTTGGCATGTGGTCGTGGCTTTTGAGCCTTGTAACTCTTGAGGTTAAGATCGTGCCTGTCTGGTCCCTAAGCATACGGCTAATTTATCACTGTGAAGGAAAGGTGGCAATGAGTTCTGGTAGAAGTCCTGTCTGTTGACCGCCCTCTCTGTAGCCAACCCCACCCAGCAGGTCACACTGAAGCATGTAAGAGCAATACTTAGTCAGGGAATGGAAATAAAATGGGGGAAAAAGTATCTTAAGCCCACCCACCACCTTTTTCCTTTAGTGGAGACAGCCATGTTGTAGGTGTATGTTGGGTGGTGGCGCCCTCGCTGCTGCAGCTAGTGGAGCTCTAGGGAGTACTGCTGCAGTCAGGAGGAGATAAGTCTGGACTGTTCTAGGGAGTACTGGATTCTGTCTGACTCCTTGAGCAGCTGTTGTCAAAGCTAAATGCTATGCTACAAAATACTAAATGTACTCGATAACTGTATGTATATTCATGAATAAATTGGTTAAACGTGTTTTGCTTTTGTCTCTGCAGTTTCTCTTCAACATGAGCTGCTTGATATATAAACACTGAGCTCTATAACATTTGAGTAGCTCATTGAGGTGACCAGTTCATTTGGTATATGTACAGACTACAGTGTAAATGTCGTGTAGACTGCTGCTTACAAGTTCTCTTACTAAATCTATTAAAAGTTACCTAGGGTTAATGGAACATGAGTACAATGACCGAGCACTAAAAGGAGGTCTGTGCAGTATACAGTGAAATGAAGTGCTCTGTATATATCAAACATTAACACTGTCCTAATATTGAGTTGCACCCCCCCCCCCCCCTCAGAACAGCCTCGATTTGTCAGGGAATGAACTCTTAAGGTGTCAAGCGTTCCACAGGGATGCTGGCCCATGTTGACTCCAATGCTTCGTACAGTTGTCAAGTTGGCCGGATGTCCTTCGGGTGGTGGACCATTGGTACACACTGGAAACTGTTGAGCGAAGAACCCAGCAGTGTTGCAGTTCTTGACACTCAAACTAGTGCGCCTGGCACCTACTACCATAGCCTGTTGAAAGGCAATTAAATATTTTGTCTTACACATTCACCCTCAATGGCACACGCAATGTCTCAAGGCTTAAAAATAATTTTGCCTGTGTCCTCCCCTTAATCTACACTGATTTAAGTGACATCAATAAGGGATCATAGCTTTCATCTGGTCAGTCTGTCATGGAAAGAGCAGGTGTTCATGTTTCATATACTCTGTGTATATTGAACAAAAATATAAACGCAACAATTTTACTGAGTTAGTTCATAAGGAAATCAGTCAATTGAAATGGTCATTAGGCCCTAATCTATGGATCTCACATGGCTGTGCAGGGGTGCAGTCATGGGTGGGCCTGGGGGGATATTGGACCACCCACAGGCGAGCCAATCCCAGACCATCAGAATGAGTTTCCCCCACAAAGGGGATTTATTACAGACATAAATACTCTTCAGCACCCCCTTCCCTCAGACGATCCCGCAGGTGAAGAAGCCGGATGTGCAGGTCCTGGGCTGGCGTGGTTACACAACGTCTGTGAGGCCAGTTGGACGTACTGCCAAATTCTCTAAAATGACGACGGAGGCGGCTTATGGTAGAGAAATGGACATTCAGTTCTCTGACAACAGCTCTGTTGGACATTCATGCAGTCAGCATGACAATTACACGCTCCCTCAACTTGAGGCATCTGTGGCAGTGTGCTGTGTGACAAAACTGCACATTTTGGTGGCCTTTTATTGTCCCCAGCACAAGGTGCACCTGTGTAATGATCATGCTCTTTAATCAGCTTCTTGATATGCTACACCTGTCAGGTGAATTTATTATCTTGGCAAAGGAGAGATGTTCACTAGCAGAGATGTAAACAAATTTGTGCACAACAGTTGAGAGAAATCAGCCATTTGTGAGTATGGAACATTTCTGGGTTCTTTTATTTCAGCTCATGAAACATAGGACCAACACTACATTTTGTGTTTATATTTTTGTTCAGCACATATACATATACACAGTATCTAAGGTCTCACCACTGAAATGAAGGGCCAGATGACAGCTCAACGGAAGTGCCCATTTATTGTATTCTCGTAGAGAGATGAGAGCCAAGCGTTCTACAGGTTGTATTCTAGTGGAGAGGTGAGAGCCAAGCATTCTACAGGTTGTATTCTAGTGGAGAGGTGAGAGCCAAGCGTTCTACAGGTTGTATTCTAGTGGAGAGGTGAGAGCCAAGCGTTCTACAGGTTGTATTCTAGTGGAGAGGTGAGAGCCAAGCGTTCTACAGGTTGTATTCTAGTGGAGAGATGAGAGCCAAGCGTTCTACAGGTTGTATTCTAGTGGAGAGGTGAGAGCCAAGCGTTCTACAGGTTGTATTCTAGTGGAGAGGTGAGAGCCAAGCGTTCTACAGGTTGTATTCTAGTGGAGAGGTGAGAGCCAAGCGTTCTACAGGTTGTATTCTAGTGGAGAGGTGAGAGCCAAGGATTCTACAGGTTGTATTCTAGTGGAGACATGAGCCAAGCGTTCTACAGGTTGTATTCTAGTGGAGAGGTGAGAGCCAAGCGTTCTACATATTGTATTCTAGTGGAGAGGTGAGAGCCAAGCGTTCTACATATTGTATTCTAGTGGAGAGGTGAGAGCCAAGCGTTCTACATATTGTATTCTAGTGGAGAGGTGAGAGCCAAGCGTTCTACAGGTTGTATTCTAGTGGAGAGGTGAGAGCCAAGCGTTCTACAGGTTGTATTCTAGTGGAGAGGTGAGAGCCAAGCGTTCTACAGGTTGTATTCTAGTGGAGAGGTGAGAGCCAAGCGTTCTACAGGTTGTATTCTAGTGGAGAGGTGAGAGCCAAGCGTTCTACAGGTTGTATTCTAGTGGAGAGGTGAGAGCCAAGCGTTCTACATGATTGTATTCTAGTGGAGAGGTGAGAGCCAAGCGTCTCGGGTACGGGAGGTGGGCCAGCGCTCGGTGTATTCTAGTGGAGAGGTGAGAGCCAAGCGTTCTACAGGTTGTATTCTAGTGGAGAGGTGAGAGCCAAGCGTTCTACAGGTTGTATTCTAGTGGAGAGGTGAGAGCCAAGCGTTCTACAGGTTGTATTCTAGTGGAGAGGTGAGAGCCAAGCGTTCTACATATTGTATTCTAGTGGAGAGGTGAGAGCCAAGCGTTCTACATATTGTATTCTAGTGGAGAGGTGAGAGCCAAGCGTTCTACATATTGTATTCTAGTGGAGAGGTGAGAGCCAAGCGTTCTACAGGTTGTATTCTAGTGGAGAGGTGAGAGCCAAGCGTTCTACAGGTTGTATTCTAGTGGAGAGGTGAGAGCCAAGCGTTCTACAGGTTGTATTCTAGTGGAGAGGTGAGAGCCAAGCGTTCTACAGGTTGTATTCTAGTGGAGAGGTGAGAGCCAAGCGTTCTACAGGTTGTATTCTCGTGGAGACATGAGCCAAGCGTTCTACAGGTTGTATGAAACATGTCACAAATACATTATGCTACTTCCTGCCTTCAGAAAGTATTCATACCACTTGACTTATTCCACATTTCCTGTTAGCCTGAATTCAAAGTGGATTAAATAGTTTCTCTCTCTCACCCATCTACACAATATCCCATAATGACAAAGTGAAAACATGTTTGTAGAAATTTTTGCAATTGTATTAAATGAAATACAGAAATATTGAATTTACATAAGTATTCACGCTCCTTTGCTATGACACTAAATTGAGCTCAGGTGCATCCAATTTCCTTTGATCATCCTTGAGATGTAACTACAACTTGATTGGAGTTCACCTGTGGCCAATTAAATAGTTTGGACATGATTTAGAAAGAAACCTGAAACACACCTGTCTATATAAGGCCCCACAGTTGACAGTGCATATCAGAGCAGAAACTATACCATGAAGTCCAAGGAACTGTCTGTAGATCTCTGAGATAGAATTGTAATGAGGAATATATCTGGGGAAGAGTATAAAACTATTTCTACAGTGTTGAATGTTTCTAAGAGCATAGTGGTGTCCATAATTAGGAAATTTAAAAAATATGGAACTACCCAGACTGCCTAGAGCTGGCTGTCCGACCAAACTGAGCAACTGGGCAAGAAAGACCTTGGTCAGGGAGGTGACCAAAAACCCAATGACCGCTCTGACAGAGTTCCTTAGCTGAGATGGGAGAACCTGCCAGAAGGACAACAGTCTCTACAGCACTTCACCAATCTGTGCTTTTTGGTAGAGTAGCCAGACGGAAGCCACTCCTGAGAAAAAGGCACATGACAGCATGCCTGGAGTTTGCAGAAAGGCATGTGAAAGACTGAAATAGTAAGGCAAAAGATTGTGGTCAGATGAGACAAAAATGTAACTTCTTTGGCCTGATGCAAAGCACTATGTCTATAGAAAACCAGACACAGCTCATCACCCTTCTAACACCATCTCTACTGTGAAGCATGGTGGTGGCAGCATCATGTTATGGGGATGCTTTTCAGTGGCAGGGCCTGGGAGACTGGTAAGGATAGAGGGGACAATCAATGGAGCCAAATTCAGGCAAATCCTTGATGAGAACCTGCTTCAAACCACCTTAGACTGGGAAGATTTACGTTCCAACAGGACAGTGACCCCAAGCATACAGCCAAAACAGTGCTGGAATGGCTTCAGAACAACAATGTGAAAGTCCTTGAGTGGCCCAGACTTGAATCCCATTGAAAATCTGTGGAAAGACTTGAAGATTGCTGTTCACCGCCACCAAAGGTGCTTCTGCATTACAAAGTATTGACTCAGGGGTGTGAATACTTATGTAAATGCAATATTTCTGTATTTCATTATCAATAAATGTATCAATACATTTGCTCAAATTAAAAACATGTTTTTACTTTGTAAATATGGGGTATTGTGTGGAGATGGGTGAGGAAAAAAATAACAATTTCATCCATTTTGAATTCGGGCTGTAACACAACATGTGGAATAAGTCAAGGGGTGTGAGAACTTTCTGAAGGCATTGTATACTTGACTCAAGAAATTCACTCGCCTTGAGTTCTTAATTAAATTGTATAGGCCCATTTGATTTCCAAAATATTACCAATATAACATTGATCCTCGCTGCACTGTGCTGGAGAGGCCCTCTGACATATGAGTCCTCTTTCCGCTGGATGTCACTCAGGGGGCGGTCCACAAGCTCGAGAAAACCCCAATCAAACTGTGCATATCAGTCACACCAGCGACCGCTGCCGACGGACTAGTACCAAATACCCTGCACACACATCCACGAGTTCCACAGCACATAGTAACCCACTCACTGCAGTGACCAGTTCAGCATCCGATGCCTTTACCTCTACGGGCAAGGAGAAGAAGAAGTGTTTGCATTTGCTGAGGAAATTGGGGCGTTTTCTGAAGATGCTGGAGAACGGCGGCAAGGTGCTGAAAGAGGGGCTTCTGGAGAAGCGAAGCGACGGTTTGCTGCAGCTGTGGAAGAAGAAGCACTGCGTCCTCACGGAGGACGGGGTTCTGCTTCACCCGCCGAAGCAGCACGACCACCCGCACCATTACAACCACCACGGCGGCGGAGACACTGGCAAAGTCAAGGAGCTGCACTTCTCCAACATGAAAACTGTGGACTGCGTCGAGAGGAAAGGGAAATACATCTACTTCACGGTGGTCATGTCGGAGGGCAAGGAGATCGATTTCAGGTGTCCACAGGACGAGGGATGGAACGCCGAGATAACTTTGCAGATGGTGCAATACAAAAATAGACAGGCCATCCTGGCGGTGAAGTCGACCAGACAGAAACAGCAGCTCCTCGTTGTTCAGCTCCCGGGACAGAAAATTATTCGGAGCTCGCCAAACGTTGCGTGACCTGCGCCTCGGATATTCGACATGCGGTAAGACATCCGAGAGAGGTCTTAGCAGGCTTGATTACTAATTACTACGTAGCCCCTTAGAAGTGGAAATCCTCTGCGGGGAAATTGCTTGGATATACATTCCCCGGCAACGTTTGATATTTGACACAAGGCTCAGGATATAAGGCTCACCTACCCCATAAACATGGGTTTACGCGCGGCGATGTCGGCAGGGGAAGCTTTGATGCTGTTAAATAAGCATGCATTGTTCCAGACGCTTGTAGCCTCCTCAAATTACAGTCTCTTACATAAAAAATACGCTACATTTGCCATTGCAACAAAGAGAGCTTGCAAATATTCTAGGTCTTTACTTTTTGCCTAATTACGTTTTAATGTTTTATTATTCACTATTATTAGGCTATTATTCATGATTATTGGTAGGCATATTATGGTCCAGTTACCATCGGCACTTAATTGTGCGTAAAAATAAGTATTCTAAACATTCTTTGGAGCCATTAGTCTGCGTTTACACAGGCAGACCAATTCTCATCTTTTCCCATTAACTGGACAAAAGATCAGAATAGGGCTGCGTGTTTAAACGCAGCTCAAGAAAGCCACTCTATTTATGTTCAGGTGTAGCCTACGGAGATTCCTCTTCTCGTGTCACGCACTGCCACCTCTGAGATGGTCTAATTTATTGTATCCGCAGGTTAATTGGACATTCAGAGGAGGGATCGATGGACTCCGGCTGCATCTGCCCGGCCTCACAAAAGGAGCATCACACCCTTCAGAAAACATCTCTTAATTTAACTGTTGTTCGGTCCCGACAACAGCAGCAGCCTTTTCCAAGTCCTATTTTTCATTAGAGACTCTTTATCTGAGAAAGATGGACACTGATGGACAAAGCTTAGGCCTCTGCTACAGCACGAGTGAAAACAGCTGTATTCTAACGGGCGATTGTCTGCCATCCCTTATTTATTAGATTGTGTATATATGTTTTATCTTAACAGGGTCATTGACTAATGTACAGTGTGGTTGTTGCTGGAGTTGAAACTGAAAGCTATGCTTGGAGATTCCGTAGGACAGTATAATGGTTTGATATGGTTGGAAGTAAGCCTCAGTATCTGTGATCCAGGTGGGATGGTTGATTGTGTTACACCTTTAAGGATGTACTATAGTCCTTTCACTTCTATTATTTCTTAAGTTGTGAGTAGCACATCCTGTTGTACAAACATGCCATGATACACATCCTCATTCTTTTATTGAGCCAAAGACTTATACGCTATAGTTACATTTTCCTCCCAAGTGTAGTTGACTGTAAAAATGACAGGATGCTCCAATGATGAAGGAAAAGTTGACAATTATTTGTTATTTGTTTGATTTCTCCATAAATCTCACTTTTTGTGATTATCCTCGTGCCAGATATGGCGCCCATGTTACATTTGCATTACAACTATGGAATACGGTTCGACTTTAGGAAGCAACATGTGTCAACGCTGCATATTCTTTTGGGAGTCTTAAATCTGTACAGATTAGAAACTGCAGTCCTGTTCAGTGGCAACTGATAGAAAGGTATCCTAGTGAGCAAAACTGGTTGAAAATACATAATTTCAATGGCAAAAATGTCTGAAAGGACTTATTTTCAACCAGTTTTGTCAAGAGCAGGTCATTAGGCTAAAAATGCATCGCCATCTTTCCTGAGGAAGCTATGCTGAGACTGTAGAGTTGCCCCCTCACACCACCCCCAGGTGTGTCCGTGTTGTCCTCACGTTAATCTTCATGTCCTTTTTTACAAAGTTACTGTTATTCAGTTGGGTTCTTATTTTGATGTGAGAGCTATTTTCATACTTCTGAAATATACATTCCATTTCAAATGAACAGCACCTCGTGTGATTTCCTGCTATGTAGCGAATAGAAACAGCTTGCAGGGAGAAAATGTGCCATTTAAATCAGCAGCAGATGTGTGTTCAATAGCTGTGTGTAGTGTTGCCTGTCTCAACCCTTCCATGCTAACAGCCTGTGAACTTCTCACCCCTATTTCCTGGGCTAAATGTAGAAGCTGTTGCTGTTCTGAGAATAATATTTCACCGTCAGCGTTCAGACTGAGACAAACTGCCATCCGTGGCGCGACAACACGCGTGTCTCCCTGCCTCTCTCGATTAAGCTAACTCATTTATACTACAGGGGGTGAAAAATGTGGATGACAGTGCCATTTCTACTCATCCGCATGGCATGGGGGGGGGGGCTGCCAAAAAGGAGACGACTCTATAACCGCACCACTCAGCACTTGTGCATGCCCTTTGGACTGCTCAAAGCCACGTCAAGCCATGGAGGAGGTGCTAGGCTGGGACACTGTGTATGACATCCACCATCCACCCTGGAGGCCTCCAGTTGTGACAGGCGTCCTCTGATGGTGTGCTGACACCACCTGAGCACTGTGGCCGCTGGCTGGGCCAGGTGCTGGAGTTCACCGATGATAAAGTCATGTTGACAGACAAGAGAGTGTCGACGGGCCGCTCTGGGTCTCTCACTGCACTTGGTTGGGATTCCACAGTGCCCCTCTCCACCACCCTCCTCTCTACTAGGGCAGCTTGGGTAAAATTAAAAAGTCTGGGTAGCAACAAACAGTTGGCTGACTCCAAGCTCCGCTTGCCTACTTGGCTCATCTACCTCCGGCTCAGAGGTGAAGTTTAATCTAGGTACAGATACAGGATCAGCTTCGCCTCCCCAATCCTAACCGCAAGCATTGGTGGGGAAAATCCAAAACTGACCCAAAATCAGCGTTAAGGGGCAACTTCACCTTACACTGCTTCTCTGCCCACCCTGCCCCAGCCCTTCACCACACCCACCCACCCCAAGCCCTTCGCGCTTCCCACCCAGCCCCTCTCAACCAGCCCCTCCACCCAGCCTTCTCCCCTCCCACCCAGTCCCAGCCCTTCTCACCCAGCCCTTCTCACCCAGCCCTTCTCCCCTCTCACCCAGCTCCAGCCCCTCTCACCCAGCCCTTCTCCCCTCTCACCCAGCTCCAGCCCCTCTCACCCAGCCCTTCTCCCCTCTCACCCAGCGCCAGCCCCTCCCCCCAGACCTTCTGCCCTCTGCCCTCTCCCACTCTACTTCCTCACTTTAATTGGTTTGTTAGGTCTGGAATGTCATTCACATGACTCCCAACGAAGATTGGCGCCTAGATAAGTCTTGATTGTCATATGAGCTGCAGTGATGTTTTCAGTACACTCAGTACTTAGTTCTTAGTAAGGATAATGTAGATTATTGCCAACACTGTTTTTTTTAAAGAACTCTCCTCATTCTTGCGCTGATTAAACACATATTGTCTCATTTTATATTTACTTATTGGCAGTGTAAATCTAGCCTTCTCAAGATTCCCTAAAAACCCAATTTGGATCTAAAAAATAAAATGTAGAATTTGTGTACTGGGAATTACCATGTGCTCGTTGTGGCAATACACCTGCTCATCAGTCCAGTGAATGGAACCCAGATTGTTCATGACTTCCTGCTCATCAGTCCAGTGAATGGAACCCAGATTGTTCATGACTTTGTTTTCTCCCTGCTCTTTGAAAGGCTCTGCGTAGGTGGGAGGAAGGCAGTGAGATACTGTAGATTAGCAACTCTCTTTATTTCTCTCTCTCTTTATCTCTCTCTCTGTGGCTAGAGAGGCTGAGGGATAGATCACCTTCAGGGGTTTTGTTCCTTATCTTTTCTCTTTGTGTGGATGGTGATACAGGTGTTGAAACAGGAAAGGACTTTGCTAAGCGAATTTCAACCAAACAGAAACTCTCACAGTTATATAATGGAGAGAAGCTAATTATAATTACATATTAGCAGGAAGTTTAGGATTACATATTGTGGTTGCTACACTATTATTTATCATTAATATACCATTATACCATATGTACAGGAATCAATACATGACATTTAATCTAGTCATTTAGCAGACACTCTTATCCAGAGCCACTTACAGTAGTGAGAGAGGTAGTGAGTCTTCAAACTGTGTATTATTGTACAGATGGGTAATGTACATTATTGTACAGATGGGTAATGTGCATTATTGTACAGATGGGTAATGTGCATTATTGTACAGATGGGTAATGTACATTATTGTACAGATGGGTAATGTACATTATTGTACAGATGGGTAATGTGCATTATTGTACAGAAGGGTAATGTGCATTATTGTACAGATGGGTAATGTGCATTATTGTACAGATGGGTAATGTGCATTGTTCTACAGATGGGTAATGTGCATTGTTCTACAGATGAGTAATGTGCATTATTGTACAGATGGGTAATGTGCATTATTGTATATGTGTCTTGAATTTCTTTACAAATTCCAGGTGCCTTAGTGCTATAGAGCTGTAATGATAGAATGTAACTATTGGACAATAAGGTGAGACCAAAGGAGGATGTAGGTGAGTTTCACTACAACTACTCCATCCTATACGGAAGATTGACCTGAATGTTAACTAATCATTCTGACACAGTTGACTCTGTGTCATGCAGGTGATGGAAAGTTTCAGCCAATTCATTACAATTAGCCATTGATCAGTGGGCTGCAATGATCATGCTCCCATGAAGATTTCTAACTTGAGGGAGTTGTTCCTAGCCACTGTGCTTCTGCTTGAGGTTTTGGGTCTAAGCAGGGTTACTGAAAGTACTTTGTGACAACTGCTGATGTACAAAGGGTCTTATATATACATTTGATTGATTGACTGGTCCTTCATCTCATATCATGGGTTAACTAACAGGGTGAGTAAAAGCTTGTTTAAAAAATGCCAACATTTCTCCTCTGCCACCTCATAAAAGGCAGGATCGTGTTCATTAGTTACCAAACAGAAGAAAAGGACTGGAACAGGGAGGGACTACTTGGACTTGTTCAATAAGGAACACTCGCTTTCATTTTCTGTGACAAAATGTTTTGAAAGATTTTTACTTCATGTGCCCAGATGAACATGAAACAGGATTCCTGAGGAATGTTGGGGTGAATTGAGTTCTTTTGACCCTGTGTCACCCCCCCCCCCCACCACCCACCCGGCACCTGTTCCCAGACCACCCAGCAGCAGCAACACTGGAGGTCAATCAGCTCAGCTGTCGCCTCTTTTCACTGATTAGGGCAGGAAGCCTGCGATAGGAGCAGGACATAGACTTGGATAGACAACGCATCGTTGTATCTGTCCCTTTTATGCCGTCTAAAACAGGATTTTGGGCACTAAAAAAGTCCTCTATCTATCTCTATGGGGCAGGAATGTCACCTTGACTGTACACCGCTGCCCTGACAACTCCATGAAACTCCACAGGATAAGAGACAAAGAACCAAGAGGATATAGTAGAATTACTACGCGTCAGCCTATTATCCTTCTCCAATGAAGATGGCTCAGGTATGTTGCAGGTCATGGGAGATGAGATCCCCATGTGGTTGATGTGGGGCCGCACATCTCTCTCAATTCTTTAGAATGTAATATGCATGGTGATAAACATAGTGATGTACAGAATACTGTATTCCCTCACGTTCTGCACTCAACAGTGCCAGTATTAACGGTGATTCAAACCATAGCCAAACAAAACCTCAAATGTTATGTGCAAACATATATACACTACATGACCAAAATATGTGGACATTTGCTTGTCGAACATCTCATTCCAAAATCGTGGGCGTTAATATGGAGTTGGTCCCCCTTTGCTGGTATAACAGCCTCCGCTCTTCTGAGAAGGCGTTCCACTAGATGTTGGAACATTGCTGTGGGGACTTGCTTCCATTTAGCCGCAAGAGCATTAGTGAGGTCGGGCATTGATGTTGAGCGATTAGGCCTGACTCGCAGTCGGAGGTCCAGTTCCTCCAAAAGGTGTTCGATGGGGTTGAGTTCAGGGCTCTGTGCAGGTCAGTCAAGTTCTTCCACACCGATCTCAACAAACCAGTTCTGTATGGACCTCGCTTTGTGCACGGGGGCATTGTCATGCTGAAAGAGGAAAGGGCCTTCCCCAAACTGTTGCCACAAAGTTGGAAGCACAGAATCGTCTTGAATGTCATTGTATGCTGTAGCGTTAAGATTTCCCTTCACTGGAACTAAGGGGCCTAACCCGAACCATGAAAAACAGCCCCAGACCATTATTCCTTCTCCCAAAGAACAGTTATTGTGCTGACATTGCTTACAGAGGCATTTTGGATTTCGGTAGTGAGTGTTGCAACTGAGGACAGATGATTTTTACACGCTACGCCCTTCAGAACTCGGTGGTCTCGTTCTATGAACTTGTGTGGCCTACCACTGCGGTTGAGCTGTTGTTGCTCCTTGACGTTTCCAATTCACAACAGCACTTACAGTTGACCGGCGCAGCTCTATCAGGGCAGAAATTTGACGACTTCGCTTGTTGGAAAGGTGGCGTCCTATGACGGTGCCACGTTGAAAGTCACTGAGCTCTTCAGTAAGGCCATTCTACGGCCAATGCTTGTCTATGGAGATTGTATACACCTGTCAGCAACGGTGTGGCTGAAATAGCCGAATCCACTAATTTGAAGGGGTGTCCACATACTTGTGTGTATATATAGTGTAAATGTAGTGTATGTGTGGCGGTTGCATATTCGTGTGCTCTCCAGGCTGTTGTGGAGACCAACAGCCACGGTCGCATAGGAAAACCTGACAATGTTTGATTTTTTTCCTCCTCAAATTTCCATTGTTGTCAGCAAGTAGGAAAGTGGTGATTCAGCAAAGCGGGGACAAATAAGGGTTTATCAGGAGAAGTGCACACACAAACACACACACACACATACACACACACACACACACGGAGGCAGTTGGCGGATTCTGTCTGCTTCTGATTACAGAGGTAGGGTGGCTCAGTTCGCCTGCCAAAGTAAACTTAGCCTCCTCCTCACTTCCCTCACAAGGTCAGTGATAGGGCAGTGGCACCTGGGAGTGCGCTTCCAACAAACCTATCTCTGATCCTGCTTGCATCCCAAATGCCACCCTATTCCCTATAAAGTGTGCTGCTTTTGACCGGGGTCCATATGACTCTAGTCAACAGTAGTGCGCTGTGTAAGGAATAGGGTGCCATTTGGGACGTAATCACTGTCTTTGAACCAAACACTTCCTCTTTTGCTGTCGTTACACTGTAATTATCTTGTCCTGTCATCCATATATCCGTTAAAAACAAGCAAATGAGAAACACAAAGGCAAATTGTGATGGAAATGATGCAGTGATGTGTTGAGTGCTTTGGCAACTAACGTTTTAGCTGGGATTTGCATTCAAGGAAAAAGGGACTCAAAGGGCTCACAACACAGTGGAATATAGATTGTGTCACTTCTGGATTCAAACTGCTGACTGTTCCCCGTTAAAGGAAAACTCCGCCCCAAAAACAATCTTTTGGTATTTTTTTCATTATTCCATTGTTGATTTCGTCTCAAAATGTGTTGCTTGTCAGCAATCAAGTTTTCAAGATGTAACATTCAAAATACAGAAATCATCCCTGTACGATGCATTTTGCATTTATATGATGCGAAACGAAGCATCATATGATGCTAAATGCATCATACAGGGAGGATTTCTATATTTTGAAGGTTACATACCTTGAAAACCTGATTACTGACAAGCAACACATTTTGGGACTGTGTCAACAATTGAATAATAGTTTTGGGGTGGGATTTTAACCTCTAGGGGTCTAAGCTGTTGGGGGAGGGGTTACTATGCTGACATATGGAGTTGTTTTATGATGGTCATACTATGGATCATTTAGCGATTTGATTTTTATTTTAAAAAATGTTATATTTTTTTGACCCCCAATTTTGTGGTATCCAAATTGGTAGTTACAGTCTTGTCTCATTGCTGCAACTCCCGTATGGACTCAGGAGAGGCGAAGGTCGAGAGCTGTGCGTCCTCCGAAACACAACCAAGCTGCACTGCTTCTTGACACAATACCCACTTAACCCGGAAGCCAGCTGCACCAATGTGTCGGAGGAAACACTGTACACCGTGTCAGCGTGCACTGTGCCGGGTCCGCCATTGGAGTCGCTAGTGCGTGATGGGATAAGGACATCCCTGCCGGCCAAACGTCGCCCACGGGTCTTCCGGCTGTGACAGAGCCTGGACTCGGACCCAGAATCTCTAGTGGCACAGCTAGCACTGCGATGCAGTGCCTAAGACCACTGCGCCACTCTAGCTATTTGATTGTTGAATTTTACGACCCCTTTTAGGTATAAGAAAAAAACATGTTTAAATGATTTAATAAAATATTGAATTTGGCCTTTACTACTATAGCCCATAGAAACGCATTGAATAACATATTCATAAACAGCAAAAAAAGACAGTCCAAAAATAAATCATGAGGAATAATGTTTTGAAGTGTCTGTCCTTTATCTAGGAGATATAAGAAAGCTCTGGAAATATTTTTGGGGGACACATATTTCACCCCTTATTTTTGTTGTCACAAAACTACCTCCATATTTCCATGAATTTGTATGAGTTACATTCAGACGAGCCCTGTGACACGTGTGGGGGTTGCAGAGCAAAACGGAGAACAACATCATGTTTGACAGTTTCCTCTTTCCATAGAGTGGTCATATTAGTTTGTAGGCTGTTTGGACGCTGCAGACGTTTTTGTGAGAAGACTGATTTTCGGGATGTCTCATGGTCTGACAAATATCGCTGTAGCTCGGCCACTTTCCACCGTAGATGCGAAAGGCCGACATAGTGGATTGAGACGCAGCCCATGTAAAAATATCTCTAGCTTAAACTGACGGATTTTGCTGTGGATTTTTTATTATGTTGCTTAGCTTGACGCATGGGTTCGTCAATAGACATTAATGATAATTAAAACATAAAGGAAATCCAATCAGCATCCCAAATGGCACCCTATTCCCTATATAGTGCACTGCTTTTGACCAGAGCCCTATGGGCCCTGTTCAAAAGTAGTGCACTACATAGGGAATAGGGTGCCATTTGGGACAAACCCCATAACTCGGCACGGCTGACATTTGAAAACTTTAATTATAAATAGTTGTTCCATCCTAAAGCCGGGAGAGTCACACTGTAATTAAAGACACTAAACTTACCCAGGTTGTGTCACTAATGAAAAAATACAGGAATTTAGCATTATTAGTGCACTACTTTTGACCAGGGCCCATAGGGTCAAAAGTAGTGTACTACATAGGGAATAGGGTGCAATTTTGGATGTATACCCAATTAAATTATCCTTGACATTTAAGCCTTCGGAGGGCTTTAATAAACCGCTTCAAAACCTGCGAGGGGCGGCAGAGTAATCCAGCGCACCTGTGAATTCATGTGGTAAAATCACATCTATCAAGCACACCCACTGACCGAGTAATGACTGTCTTCTCAATGGCGTGTTTATGGAAATTTGTGCACTTTGTTTGAAAAATTGTGTCTGTGGTGGAAGCAGGAACTGCATGAATTAGATTGCTTATTCACGACTGCCTTTCAAAAAACCTCTCATGTGTTTTGCACCTCAATGCTTCATTGTTCCGTCTTTTGGTATGATGGAAACACATCATCAACATCATAGACAGACAGAGGGTTCCCTATGGTTGATTCTATTAACTTTCCCCAAATTCCCAGGTTTCCCAGAAAACCCGGTTGGAATATTCCCGTAATCAGGAGGAAATCCAGAATCCTCCAATGGGGTTTTTCCCGAAAACATGGGAAATGTTGGAATGTTACAGGAATTTAGCATTATTCCTGTTCTACCAACATAGGATAGTAGTAAACAGAGCTTCTCAATACATTCCACTTTCTTTCTTTTTTGGAGATTCAGCACATTTGATTCACCTAGGCAACTAATCCTGAAATCATTGTTGAGTTGAATCAGATGAGCCAGAAATGGAAAAGAGCAGAGATTTGTATCTGCTATGTGCCCAGAGTGTCACATCTGCTCCCGCCCCCCCTCTCCGGTGCTCGAGGTCACCAGTTCACTCATCATTACACACAGCTGCCACTACCGTTACGCGCACCCGCGCTTAATTATGGGACTCACCTGGACTCCATCACGTCATTTACCTCCCCTATATTTACATTTAAGTCATTTAGCAGACGCTCTTATCCAGAGCGACTTACAAATTGGTCCATTCACCTTATGATATCCAGTGGAACAACCACTTTACAATAGTGCATCTAACTCTTTTAAGGGGGGGGGGGGGGGTTAGAAGGATTACTTTATCCTATCCTAGGTATTCCTTAAAGAGGTGGGGTTTCAGGTGTCTCCGGAAGGTGGTGATTGACTCCGCTGACCTGGCGTCGTGAGGGAGTTTGTTCCACCATTGGGGTGCCAGAGCAGCGAACAGTTTTGACTGGGCTGAGCGGGAACTGTACTTCCTCAGAGGTAGGGAGGCGAGCAGGCCAGAGCATAGCGAGCAGGCTATATCTGTCACATCCTCAGTTTTATTCTCGAGTCAGTATTGATGTTATGTTTCTCCTGTCCAGATGCTGTTCTTGTTTTGTTTCATGTCTATTTATTATTAAATCCACACCCTCTACTTGCTTCTCGTCTCCCAGCGTCTGTCGTTACAGAACCGTTACACAGAGAGATCCTATAAATCATAGTGTTCTATATCTAATTCTATGTGCGGGTCCCTGAGGAACAGATTGTTTAACAATGGGCTAGTAAGCCTGACGTCAGCCTGAGTTCTGTCTCCTATAGGCTACCTCCTGACGTCAGTCTGAGTTCTGTCTCCTGTAGGCTACCTCCTGACGTCAGTCTGAGTTCTGTCTCCTATAGGCTACCTCCTGACGTCAGTCTGAGTTCTGTCTCCTATGGGCTACCTCCTGACGTCAGTCTGAGTTCTGTCTCCTATAGGCTACCTCCTGACGTCAGTCTGAGTTCTGTCTCCTATGGGCTACCTCCTGACGTCAGTCTGAGTTCTGTCTCCTATAGGCTACCTCCTGACATCAGTCTGAGTTCTGTCTCCTATAGGCTACCTCCTGACGTCAGTCTGAGTTCTGTCTCCTATAGGCTACCTCCTGACATCAGTCTGAGTTCTGTCTCCTATAGGCTACCTCCTGACGTCAGTCTGAGTTCTGTCTCCTATAGGCTACCTCCTGACATCAGTCTGAGTTCTGTCTCCTATAGGCTACCTCCTGACATCAGTCTGAGTTCTGTTTCCTGTAGGCTACCTCTTGACGTCAGTCTGAGTTCTGTCTGCTATAGGCTACCTCCTGACATCAGTCTGAGTTCTGTTTCCTATAGGCTACCTCCTGACGTCAGCCTGAGTTCTGTCTCCTATAGGCTACCTCCTGACATCAGTCTGAGTTCTGTCTCCTATAGGCTACCTCCTGACGTCAGTCTGAGTTCTGTCTCCTATAGGCTACCTCCTGACATCAGTCTGAGTTCTGTTTCCTATAGGCTACCTCTTGACGTCAGTCTGAGTTCTGTCTGCTATAGGCTACCTCCTGACATCAGTCTGAGTTCTATTTCCTATAGGCTACCTCCTGACGTCAGCCTGAGTTCTGTCTCCTATAGGCTACCTCCTGACGTCAGTCTGAGTTCTGTTTCCTGTAGGCTACCTCCTGACGTCAGTCTGAGTTCTGTCTCCTATAGGCTACCTCCTGACATCAGTCTGAGTTCTGTTTCCTGTAGGCTACCTCCTGACGTCAGTCTGAGTTCTGTCTCCTGTAGGCTACCTCCTGACGTCAGTCTGAGTTCTGTTTCCTGTAGGCTACCTCCTGACGTCAGTCTGAGTTCTGTTTCCTATAGGCTACCTCCTGATGTCAGTCTGAGTTCTGTCTCCTATAGGCTACCTCCTGACGTCAGTCTGAGTTCTGTCTCCTATAGGCTACCTCCTGACGTCAGTCTGAGTTCTGTCTCCTATAGGCTACCTCCTGACGTCAGTCTGAGTTCTGTCTCCTATAGGCTACCTCCTGACGTCAGTCTGAGTTCTGTTTCCTATAGGCTACCTCCTGACATCAGTCTGAGTTCTGTCTCCTATAGGCTACCTCCTGACGTCAGTCTGAGTTCTGTCTCCTATAGGCTACCTCCTGACATCAGTCTGAGTTCTGTCTCCTATAGGCTACCTCCTGACGTCAGTCTGAGTTCTGTCTCCTATAGGCTACCTCCTGACGTCAGTCTGAGTTCTGTTTCCTATAGGCTACCTCCTGACATCAGTCTGAGTTCTGTCTCCTATAGGCTACCTCCTGACATCAGTCTGAGTTCTGTCTCCTATAGGCTACCTCCTGACGTCAGTCTGAGTTCTGTTTCCTGTAGGCTACCTCCTGACATCAGTCTGAGTTCTGTTTCCTATAGGCTACCTCCTGACATCAGTCTGAGTTCTGTTTCCTATAGGCTACCTCCTGACATCAGTCTGAGTTCTGTCTCCTATAGGCTACCTCCTGACATCAGTCTGAGTTCTGTCTCCTATAGGCTACCTCCTGACGTCAGCCTGAGTTCTGTCTCCTATAGGCTACCTCCTGACGTCAGTCTGAGTTCTGTTTCCTGTAGGCTACCTCCTGACATCAGTCTGAGTTCTGTTTCCTATAGGCTACCTCCTGACGTCAGTCTGAGTTCTGTCTCCTATAGGCTACCTCCTGACGTCAGTCTGAGTTCTGTCTCCTGTAGGCTACCTCCTGACATCAGTCTGAGTTCTGTCTCCTATAGGCTACCTCCTGACGTCAGTCTGAGTTCTGTCTCCTATAGGCTACCCCCTGACATTAGTCTGAGTTCTGTTTCCTATAGGCTACCTCCTGACATCAGTCTGAGTTCTGTCTCCTATAGGCTACCTCCTGACGTCAGTCTGAGTTCTGTCTCCTATAGGCTACCTCCTGACGTCAGTCTGAGTTCTGTCTCCTATAGGCTATCTCCTGACGTCAGTCTGAGTTTTGTCTCCTGTAGGCTACCTCCTGACGTCAGTCTGAGTTTTGTCTCCTGTAGGCTACCTCCTGACGTCAGTCTGAGTTCTGTCTCCTATAGGCTACCCCCTGACATTAGTCTGAGTTCTGTTTCCTATAGGCTACCTCCTGACGTCAGTCTGAGTTCTGTCTCCTGTAGGCTACCTCCTGACATCAGTCTGAGTTCTGTCTCCTATAGGCTACCTCCTGACATCAGTCTGAGTTCTGTCTCCTATAGGCTACCTCCTGACGTCAGTCTGAGTTCTGTCTCCTATAGGCTACCTCCTGACGTCAGTCTGAGTTCTGTCTCCTATAGGCTATCTCCTGACGTCAGTCTGAGTTTTGTCTCCTGTAGGCTACCTCCTGACGTCAGTCTGAGTTTTGTCTCCTGTAGGCTACCTCCTGACGTCAGTCTGAGTTCTGCCTCCTGGCAAGCTTGTAATGAGGCTGTGGACGTGGGGAGATAGCTATGATATAGCTACTGTAATTGGACTGGGGGCGATAGCTATGAGATAGCTGCTGTAACTCATAGTGTTGCTACTGACAGTGCTGACAGCAGTCAGGCCAGGCTTGACTGGTTCTCCACATCAACAGATTCTCAGATGATTGACTCTCCCATCTCTGTAGGCCTAAACATCTCGGGAAATACCCCTCCATCTCTCAGCCTCTGGTTTTGAGAGAAAAATGACCTGTCCTTGAGGAAATGAGAAGGAAATCCTCCAACCAGGATTTCTGGAAAACCTGGAAATGTTGGGGAATTTACCAGAATTTTGCAACCCTATCTATCAGTATGCATATATATTTTTGGTTTTATTAGACAGATCAGAAATGAGGATAGGTGGTCAGGTAGGGGAGACAGTTGTAAACTGGCACATAGGGGATTCGAACCCCGCCTTTGGGCATGAGTAGCCCACAGGAGGCTGCTGAGGGGAGGAGGGCTCATAATAATGGCTGGAACAAAGCAAATGGAAAGGCATCAAACCCTTGGAAACCATGTTCAATATATTTGACGCCATTCCACCTATTCCGCTCCAGCCATTACCACGAGCCCATCCTCCCCAATAAGGTGCCACCAACATCCTGTGGTGTAGCTTGGCTGTGTTGACTACGAAACCAACCTCCGGTACAGTCAGTGCATGTATTGTGATTAGTAACTACGGTTCATAACATTCGGCGACAATATATGAACTTCGACCTTGAACAATACCAGATACTGTATTTGCTGGGAAGTAACCCTACCCCATTGCTGCTAAATCTGTCCTGCTTTTCCGGCATAATCGCTTTTTCCTTTTGCATACTCCCAAGATAATCGTCCCTAATCAGTGTTAGAACTTTTGAGCCACAGGACAGGAATTTGAATGAACAGTCAATAAACATTAGGCTGCTATGACTCAGCACAGGAGCGGATGCAACAGTAATTCTGTGGTTTGTCAATGTATACAGATACATTATGAGTGTATGATAGCGGAATGAGTAATACGTCCCTCCCAATGACATTGTGTCCTGTATTCAGGGTAAACACTTAGTGGACAGAGGACAGCCTGAGGCAAGGCTTTCTGGTCCCTCTTGCTTTGTTGTTGTCTGCTTCATTCGTGAAAAATACCAGGAAGTGTTATTACTGTGTTATTTATGGGTGGATATTGGTTAGTTCTGGGACTTAAAAGCGCCATGTGATTGTTGCTAATGCATGCCATCAGGAGGAAGTATAGTACTAATGTTATTTAGCGTGCTAAGTCGCTAACAGTAAGAAACATTGACACAAGCTCAATGTTTGACACAAGCCCGTCTCAGAGAAACCAGAAATCAACAGGAGTCATGTGGCTTTTTTGTCGGTCATCTGATAAGCTCTCATTTGGGAACAATGAAGGCTTGTCAATAACGGAGGCACAGCACAGAAGGCTTGTCATAAACGGAGGCTCAGCACAGAAGGTTAGCGGCGCTAGCCATGTTTGACATGGCTCTGTATGTGATAGGGTGGGAGATAATGTTGATCGTAGCTAGCCCAGCGTGGATGCTAGTAGCTAGCCTAGCGTGAATGCAGGTTGAGTCTTGTCCTGAAGGCAGAACTGAGCGATTTCCCCTTGGAAAGGACAGCTGCAATGTCAAAATTGACTATATTGTAAAAATGAATGAAAACAAAAATTTGCTTTTTGGTGTTAATTTAAGGTTAGGGTTAGGCATTAGGGTTACCGGTGTGGTTAGGGTTAGGTTGAGGTTAGGCCGTCATTGTAAATAAGAATTTGTTCTTAACTGACTTGCCTAGTTAAATAAAGGTTAAATAAAATAAATAAAAATAAAAGTTTTAAAATGAGATTTTATGACTTTGTGGCTGTGCTAGCTAGTGGAGCAGCTGCCGGATTTAGTCCCAAATGTAGGAAATAGGTTGCCCTTTGGGATGCAGGAGGTTTGTTGAAAACACACTGCATGTTGAGAACAGCTGCAGTTCCTGTCAGTGTATTTACCGGGTGGCAGTTTTCTGCCTATGATTTGCCCATCTGCCCATTCCTCTCTGACAGGGAGAACTAGCATTTTGCATAAAACATTTTTTGTACCACTTTCATTGTATAAAACATTTCAGAGGAGTTTAAACAGTGTTCACAGTATTTGTTTTATCGCTTTTATTGTGTAAAACATTTCAGAGGAGTTTAAACAGTGTTCACACACAAGTGTTTGTTTTTCTCTAGTCGTCCTTGTTTTTCTCTAGTCGTCCTTGTTTCTCTCTAGTTGTCCTTGTTTTTCTCTCTAGTTGTCCTTGTTTTTCTCTCTAGTTGTCCTTGTTTTTCTCTCTAGTTGTCCTTGTTTTTCTGTAGTTGTCCTTGTTTTTCTCTCTAGTTGTCCTTGTTTTTCTCTCTAGTTGTCCTTGTTTCTCTCTAGTCGTCCTTGTTTCTCTCTAGTTGTCCTTGTTTTTCTGTAGTTGTCCTTGTTTTTCTGTAGTTGTCCTTGTTTTTCTCTAGTTGTCCTTGTTTTTCTCTAGTTGTCCTTGTTTCTCTCTAGTTGTCCTTGTTTTTCTCTCTAGTTGTCCTTGTTTTTCTGTAGTTGTCTTTGTTTTTCTCTCTAGTTGTCCTTGTTTTTCTCTCTAGTTGTCCTTGTTTTTCTGTAGTTGTCCTTGTTTTTCTGTAGTTGTCCTTGTTTTTCTGTAGTTGTCCTTGTTTTTCTGTAGTTGTCCTTGTTTTTCTGTAGTTGTCCTTGTTTTTCTGTAGTTGTCCTTGTTTTTCTGTAGTTGTCCTTGTTTTTCTGTAGTTGTCTTTGTTTTTCTCTCTAGTTGTCCTTGTTTTTCTCTCTAGTTGTCCTTGTTTTTCTGTAGTTGTCCTTGTTTTTCTCTAGTTGTCCTTGTTTTTCTCTAGTTGTCCTTGTTTCTCTCTAGTTGTCCTTGTTTTTCTGTAGTTGTCCTTGTTTTTCTCTCTAGTTGTCCTTGTTTTTCTGTAGTTGTCCTTGTTTTTCTGTAGTTGTCCTTGTTTTTCTCTAGTTGTCCTTGTTTTTCTCTAGTTGTCCTTGTTTTTCTCTAGTTGTCCTTGTTTTTCTCTAGTTGTCCTTGTTTCTCTCTAGTTGTCCTTGTTTTTCTCTCTAGTTGTCCTTGTTTTTCTCTCTAGTTGTCCTTGTTTTTCTCTCTAGTTGTCCTTGTTTTTCTCTCTAGTTGTCCTTGTTTTTCTCTAGTTGTCCTTGTTTTTCTCTCTAGTTGTCCTTGTTTTTCTCTCTAGTTGTCCTTGTTTTTCTCTCTAGTTGTCCTTGTTTTTCTCTCTAGTTGTCCTTGTTTTTCTCTCTAGTTGTCCTTGTTTTTCTCTAGTTGTCCTTGTTTTTCTCTCTAGTTGTCCTTGTTTTTCTCTCTAGTTGTCCTTGTTTTTCTCTAGTTGTCCTTGTTTTTCTCTAGTTGTCCTTGTTTTTCTCTAGTTGTCCTTGTTTTTCTCTCTAGTTGTCCTTGCTTTTCTCTAGTTGTCCTTGTTTTTCTCTAGTTGTCCTTGTTTTTCTCTAGTTGTCCTCGTCAGTCTGCCTCTCAAACACACATTGCTACAGTTATCTGTCCATGTGGCAGAGTTTCAAAGTCTCAACATGGTTACATGTGTCCGCCTCCCCCCTACTGTATTTAGGCCTGGAGGAAGTGGGGGGTGGTGGGGTGAAACCTCATCAAAGGGACAAGGGAAGAGTATTTGTCCCCTCGTAACAGCAGTGGCAGTCTGAATCCTGGGAGATTATAGGACTGCTCATTGTTAATGAGGGGCCACGGCTCCAGCCTCCACCACCAAACCTTATCATGAGGACCAGCTGTACAAACTGGCACCCTATTCCCTATGTAATGCACTAGATAGGGAGAATAGGGTGCCATTTGGGACGGAGGCCAAGCCTCCCTCACAGAGCAGAGTGCCACACAAGCCTCCCTCATAGAGATACATCCAGTCTGCTATTAGCAGGGCTCTCAACAATGGCCAGGAGGTAGTGAACAGGGTGCCCTCCCTTCCTCTCTTCTTCCTCCCTCCCTTCTCCTCTCTTCTTTGTCGATCACTTCCTTCCTATCGTCTCTTTCCCTCTGTCCTCCCCTTCTCCTCTCCCTTGTCCTCTACTCCCTATTTTCACTCATCTCCTCTCATCTCCTCCTCTCTGTTCTATTCTTCTCTCAACCCCTCCCATCCCCTTCTGTCTTCTTCTCTCAACCCCTCCCACCCCCTCCTGTCTTCTTCTCTCAACCCCTCCCATCCCCTCCTGTCTTCTTCTCTCAACCCCTCCCATCCCCTCCTGTCTTCTTCTCTCAACCCCTCCCATCCCCTCCTGTCTTCTTCTCTCAACCCCTCCCATCCCCTCCTGTCTTCTTCTCTCAACCTCTCCCATCCCCTCCTGTCTTCTTCTCTCAACCCCTCCCATCCCCTCCTGTCTTCTTCTCTCAACCCCTCCCATCCCCTCCTGTCTTCTTCTCTAAACCCCTCTCAACCCCTCCCATCCCCTCCTGTCTTCTTCTCTAAACCCCTCTCAACCCCTCCCATCCCCTCCTGTCTTCTTCTCTCAACCCCTCCCATCCCCTCCTGTCTTCTTCTCTCAACCCCTCCCATCCCCTCCCATCCCCTCCTGTCTTCTTCTCTAAACCCCTCTCAACCCCTCCCATCCCCTCCTGTCTTCTTCTCTCAACCCCTCCCATCCCCTCCTGTCTTCTTCTCTCAACCTCTCCCACCCCCTCCTGTCTTCTTCTCTCAACCCCTCCCATCCCCTCCTGTCTTCTTCTCTCAACCCCTCCCATCCCCTCCTGTCTTCTTCTCTCAACCCCTCCCATCCCCTCCTGTCTTCTTCTCTCAACCTCTCCCATCCCCTCCTGTCTTCTTCTCTCAACCCCTCCCATACCCTCCTGTCTTCTTCTCTCAACCCCTCCCATACCCTCCTGTCTTGTTCCGCTTGCAGCATTGGGGTGAAGGACAATGATCTCATTCACATCGCTTTGGGAAAATGTGTGGGGCACTTCAGAGTGCTGATGGCTGCCCATGTGATACCCAGAGTGAGCCTGCCGGTTGGGGACACAGAGAGAGGGAGGAGGAGGGAGAGGGGGAGGGAGATAGAAGGAAAGAGATGGAGAGATGACGCTTTGGGATGAGTGGGGGTGAGCAAACAAGAGGGAGAGAAAGTAAAGAAGAGAATAGGGAGAGAGGGATATGCCAGAGTGAGAGAGAGTGAGAGAGAGGAAGAGAGAGAGATCCTCTCAATGTCACCATGTCTCTGGGTGGGAGCGTTTAGTCTCCCTATGTGTGTCTCTCTCTCTCTCTCTCTCTCTCTCTCTCTCTCTCTCTCTCTCTCTCTCTCTCTCTCAATTCAATTCAATTCAATTCAATTCAAGGGGCTTTATTGGCATGGGAAACATGTGTTAACATTGCCAAAGCAAGTGAGGTAGATAATACACAAAAGTGAAATAAACAATACAAATTAACAGTAAACATTACACATACAGAAGTTTCAAAACAAGAAAGACATTACAAATGTCATATTATATATCTCTCTCTGTCTCTCTCTGTCTCTCTCTCTCTCTCTCTCTCTCTCTCTCTCTCTCTCTCTCTCTCTCTCTCTCTCTCTCTCTCTCTCTCTCTCTCTCTCTCTCTCTCTCTCTCTCTCTCTCTCTCTCTCTCTCTCTCTCTCTCTCTCTCTCTCTCTCTCTCTCTCTCTCTCTCTCTCTCTCTCTCTCTCTCTCTCTCTCTCTCTCTCTCTCTCTCTCTCTCTCGCTCTCGCTCTCGCTCTCGCAGAGAGACCAGGGAGCACGTACACAGCCCCTCACACACCTCACAGTGCTTTTCGTCACCTGCCGCCACGGCCACTCAAGCAAGGCACCACCGAAGATCTGCGAGCAGAGCTCCAGAGGGCCAGACCAAACCAGTTAATCACAGAGAGGTATCTCTCCAGCGCTCGGTGCTCCATTCAGCCTCCTGTATCCCTCAGAGTTGGGCAGCGGTGGAGAAACACTGTGAATGTCTGATCAGAATTCTCCAGGACGCTTTGAAATAGGGCCTTGCAATTCATTATTAATGATTATGTCCCTAGTGCCTCCCGACTTCTGAAGATGCCCTAAATACAGTCATATAGTAACATCGTAAACTCATGGACTGTTTTTTTAGCCGTCTTTCCCAAGTCTTTGAGATGAAGAATGAGACAACCCTGACATACAGTGGGGCAAAAAAGTATTTAGTCAGCCACCAATTGTGCAAGTTCTCCCACTTAAAAAGATGAGAGAGGCCTGTAATTTTCATCATAGGTACACTTCAACTATGACAGACAAAATGAGAAAAAAAATCCAGAAAATCACATTGTAGGATTTTTTATGAATATACAGTGGAGAGAACAAGTATTTGATACACTGCCGATTTTGCAGGTTTTCCTACTTACAAAGGATGTAGAGGTCTGTAATTTTTATCATAGGTACACTTCAACTGTGAGAGAAGGAATCTAAAACAAAAATCCAGAAAATCACATTGTATGATTTTTAATTAATTAATTTGCATTTTATTGCATGACATAAGTATTTGATACATCAGAAAAGCAGAACTGAATATTTGGTACAGAAACCTTAGTTTGCAATTACAGAGATCATACGTTTCCTGTAGTTCTTGACCAGGTTTGCACACACTGCAGCAGGGATTTTGGCCCACTCCTCCATACAGACCTTCTCCAGATCCTTCAGGTTTCGGGGCTGTCGCTGGGCAATACGGACTTTCGGCTCCCTCCAAAGATTTTCTATTGGGTTCAGGTCTGGAGACTGGCTAGGCCACTCCAGGACCTTGAGATGCTTCTTACGGAGCCACTCCTTAGTTGCCCTGGCTGTGTGTTTCGGGTCGTTGTCATGCTGGAAGACCCAGCCACGACCCATCTTCAATGCTCTTACTGAGGGAAGGAGGTTGTTGGTCAAGATCTCGCGATACATGGCCCCATCCATCCTCCCTTCAATACGGTGCAGTCGTCCTGTCCCCTTTGCAGAAAAGCATCCCCAAAGAATGATGTTTCCACCTCCATGCTTCACGGTTGGGATGGTGTTCTTGGGGTTGTACTCATCCTTCTATTCCTCCAAACACGGTGAGTGGAGTTTAGAGCAAAAAGCTCTATTTTTGTCTCATCAGACCACATGACCTTCTCCCATTCCTCCTCTGGATCATCCAGATGGTCATTGGCAAACTTCAGACGGGCCTGGACATGCGCTGGCTTGAGCAGGGGGACCTTGCGTGCGCTGCAGGATTTTAATCCATGACGGCGTAGTGTGTTACTAATGGTTTTCTTTGAGACTGTGGTCCCAGCTCTCTTCAGGTCATTGACCAGGTCCTGCCGTGTAGTTCTGGGCTGATCCCTCACATTCCTCATGATCATTGATGCCCCACGAGGTGAGATCTTGCATGGAGCCCCAGACCGAGGGTGATTGACCGTCATCTTGAACTTCTTCCATTTTCTAATAATTGTGCCAACAGTTGTTGCCTTCTCACCAAGCTGCTTGGCTATTGTCCTGTAGCCCATCCCAGCCTTGTACAGGTCTACAATTTATCCCTGATGTCCTTACACAGCTCTCTGGTCTTGGCCATTGTGGAGAGGTTGGAGTCTGTTTGATTGAGTGTGTGGACAGGTGTCTTTTATACAGGTAACGAGTTCAAACAGGTGCAGTTAATACAGGTAATGAGTGGAGAACAGGAGGGCTTCTTAAAGAAAAACTAACAGGTCTGTGAGAGCCGGAATTCTTACTGGTTGGTAGGTGATCAAATACTTATGTCATGCAATAAAATGCAAATGAATTACTTAAAAATCATACAATGTGATTTTCTGGATTTTTGTTTTAGATTCCGTCTCTCACAGTTGAAGTGTACCTATGATAAAAATTACAGACCTCTACATGCTTTGTAAGTAGGAAAACCTGCAAAATCGGCAGTGTATCAAATACTTGTTCTCCCCACTGTATATTGGAAAATAAGTATTTGGTCACCTACAAACAAGCAAGATTTCTGGCTCTCACAGACCTGTAACTTCTTCTTTAAGAGGCTCCTCTGTCCTCCACTCGTTACCTGTATTAATGGCACCTGTTTGAACTTGTTATCAGTATAAAAGACACCTGTCCACAACCTCAAACAGTCACACTCCAAACTCCACTATGGCCAAGACCAAAGAGCTGTCAAAGGACACCAGAAACAAAATTGTAGACCTGCACCAGGCTGGGAAGACTGAATCTGCAATAGGTAAGCAGCTTGGTTTGAAGAAATCAACTGTGGGAGCAATTATTAGGAAATGGAAGACATACAAGACCACTGATAATCTCCCTCGATCTGGGGCTCCACGCAAGATCTCACCCCGTGGGGTCAAAATGATCACAAGAACGGTGAGCAAAAATCCCAGAACCACACGGGGGGACCTAGTGAATGACCTGCAGAGAGCTGGGACCAAAGTAACAAAGCCTACCATCAGTAACACACTACGCCGCCAGGGACTCAAATCCTGCCGTGCCAGACGTGTCCCCCTGCTTAAGCCAGTACATGTCCAGGCCCGTCTGAAGTTTGCTAGAGAGCATTTGGATGATCCAGAAGAAGATTGGGAGAATGTCTTATGGTCAGATGAAACCAAAATATAACTTTTTGGTAAAAACTCAACTCGTCGTGTTTGGAGGACAAAGAATGCTGAGTTGCATCCAAAGAACACCATACCTACTGTGAAGCATGGGGGTGGAAACATCATGCTTTGGGGCTGTTTTTCTGCAAAGGGACCAGGACGACTGATCCATGTAAAGGAAAGAATGAATGGGGCCATGTATCGTGAGATTTTGAGTGAAAACCTCCTTCCATCAGCAAGGGCATTGAAGATGAAACGTGGCTGGGTCTTTCAGCATGACAATGATCCCAAACACACCGCCCGGGCAACGAAGGAGTCGCTTCGTAAGAAGCATTTCAAGGTCCTGGAGTGGCCTAGCCAGTCTCCAGATCTCAACCCCATAGAAAATCTTTGGAGGGAGTTGAAAGTCCGTGTTGCCCAGCAACAGCCCCAAAACATCACTGCTCTAGAGGAGATCTGCATGGAGGAATGGGCCAAAATACCAGCAACAGTGTGTGAAAACCTTGTGAAGACTTACAGAAAACGTTTGACCTCTGTCATTGCCAACAAAGGGTATATAACAAAGTATTGAGATAAACTTTTGTTATTGACCAAATACTTATTTTCCACCATAATTTGCAAGTATATTCATTAAAAATCCTACAATGTGATTTTCTGGATTCTTTTTCTCATTTTGTCTGTCATAGTTGAAGTGTACCTATGATGAAAATTACAGGCCTCTCTCATCTTTTTAAGTGGGAGAACTTGCACAATTGGTGGCTGACTAAATACTTTTTTGCCCCACTGTAACTGACAATGTCATTTCATAGCTGTACTCCATGTTAAATAAAATATCACTGAATCTGGAAGGTTGAAAATAATCCATTGGTTATAGTCTGTCCGAAAGCGCAACAACATTTCACTGTAAAGTGAAACCACCCCAGAACCTTCCTCCACCTGCCGTTTTTGGCAGATCTCGCATCGCGGCGTGCCCCGAACTAACAGCCCCGAACTGACAGCCCCGAACTAACTATTGTTGCCCGTGTTTATCTTCTTCGTACTGCTCTTTTCATGCTATCCGTTCACTTGTACTTTTCCACGACCAGGCGTTTCTATGGAAACTAAGAGAAAGAAGACAGGGCTAGATTTGACAGAGCGCTGTCAGGCAGCAGCACACAGGGTGGCTGGAGTTTCTCCTGGAGGGAGTGAATACCCATGTGGAGGGAGAGAGGGGGAGAGGGAAGGAGGGAGGCTGGGAGGGAGGGAGAGAGAGAGGGAGAGAGAGAGGAAAGGAGGAAGGCTGGGAGGGAGGGAGAGAGGGAGAGAGAGAGGGAAGGAGGAAGGCTGGGAGGGAGGGAGAGAGAGAGAGAGAGAGAGGGAAGGAGGAGGGCTGGGAGGGAGGGAGAGAGGGAAGGTTGGAGGCTGGGAGGGAGGGAGAGAGGGAAGGAGGGAGGCTGGGAGGGAGAGAGGGAAGGTTGGAGGCTGGGAGGGAGGGAGTGAGAGAGAGAGGGAAGGAGGGAGGCTGGGAGGGGGAGTGAGAGGAGGCAGGAGGGAGGCTTGGAAGAGGGAAAGAGGGGGAGAGGGAGGGGGCAGTAAGGAGGCTGGGAGGGAGAGAGAGAGGGAAGGAGGGAGGTTGGGAGGGAGAGAGAGAGCGAGGGAAGTAGGAAGGCTGGGAGGGAGAGAGGGAGAGAGATTGAAAAGTAGGGAGGCTGGCAGGGAGGGAGAGAGGGAAGGTTGGAGGCTGGGAGGGAGGGAGAGAGGGAAGGAGGGAGGCTGGGAGGGAGAGAGGGAAGGAGGGAGGCTGGGAGGGAGGGAGTGAGAGAGAGAGGGAAGGAGGGAGGCTGGGAGGGGGAGTGAGAGGAGGCAGGAGGGAGGCTTGGAAGAGGGAAAGAGGGGGAGAGGGAGGGGGCAGTAAGGAGGCTGGGAGGGAGAGAGAGAGGGAAGGAGGGAGGTTGGGAGGGAGAGAGAGAGCGAGGGAAGTAGGAAGGCTGGGAGGGAGAGAGGGAGAGAGATTGAAAAGTAGGGAGGCTGGCAGGGAGGGAGAGGGAAGGAGGGAGGCTGAGAGGGAAGGAGGGAGGCTGAGAGGGAGGGAAGGAGGGAGGCTGGGAGGGAGGGAGAGAGGGAAGGAGGGAGGCTGAGAGGGAAGGAGGGAGGCTGGGAGGGAGGGAGAGAGAGAGGGAAGGAGAAAGGCTGGGAGGGAGGGAGAGAGAGAGGGAAGGAGGGAGGCTGAGAGGGAGGGAGAGAGGCTGGGAGGGAGGGAGAGAGAGAGCGAAGGAGAGAAGCTGGGAGAGAGAGATACATAGAAATGAATGAGGCATAATAAGCGCATGTTTTATCTACATAAAGTCCATATCTTCCACACTGTTGGAAAAGCCTGTCTTCAAACATTAGTGGTACTGTCATTTAATTTTAGATTTATTAATGTGTTTTCCATTTACTCGCTATCCAAAGATCCTTAGAAGGGCTCTTTTTGGGTGGAGTGGTTTGTTACTAAACTGGAGACTACGCCACCGATTCGTGCTGCTCAAATTCAAAAACATAGGTCTTGAATGCAATGCAAACAGAGCAAAAGCATTTGTAAAAAGAAAATGGAAATAGAAATTCTTATTGGACAATGCTCTTCCATTTTAAACTATTCCTCCCATTTAGTTCCTAATGAACGTGACCTTTGCTCTGCTGGGGGAGGTAGGGTCAATCAGATGAGCTGCACATGGCCTGTCTCTGTCTCTGTTTCTCTCTTCCTCTCTCTCTCTGCGTCTCTGTGTCTCTGTCTCTCTCTCTGCGTCTCTGTCTCTCTCTGTCTCTCTCTCTGTCTCTCTCTCGGTCTCTCTCTCTGTCTCTCTCTCGGTCTCTCTCTCTGTCTCTCTCTCGGTCTCTCTGTCTCTCTCTCTGTCTGTCTCTCTCGGCTGTTAACCAGTCTCATCCACTCCAGCTTTGACAGTGTGCCATCCCCCAGGACACAGACCAACCCTTTCTCTGAAGTGCTTTAACATGTACAGGAAGAGTAGGGAACATGTGACGTCCTCTGAATAGCGGGGCGCATGTCAGCTCTCCCAATTGCATTAGAGAACAAAAACATGGCCGCCACATCTATAAGATCCACTTCCTACCCGCTGACCTGGTAATTAGGAAATTGAGACTTTAATTTGAACCCTCACTCATGGCCTACCAGCCTCTGGTCATTTGCTCTGTAAATATTAGAGGTTGTGGTGTGTGTGTGTGTGTGTGTGTGTGTGTGTGTGTGTGTGTGCGTGTGTGCGTGTGTGCGTGTGCGCGCGTGCGTGCGTGCGTGCAGATTGTATTTGTCCTGCAGCTGTCTGTGGCTATCATGTTAACCAGGAGTACGTGTTTGCTTTGTGGATGGGGGCTCGTCTTTACTGCGTCCCAAATGGCACCCTGTTCCCTATATAGTGCACTACGTTACCTATGTTTTTTTTGACCATCCTGGTCAAAAGTAGTGCACTAAATAAGGAAAAGGGTGCCATTTGGGACGCAGCCTTTGAGTGGACGAGAGAGAAAAAGCATATCTGAGAGAAGCGTCTGCTGACGACTTTGAGGAAATGACCTGGGGGCAAAGACAAGGTCTGATATCAATTCTCAGTTTGATATGTCACATGAGTGCAGCTTGATAAATCTTAGATAGGATTCTCTACACGCCCGAGGCCAACACAGCTCTTTCTTTTCGGAGCGAAAGACCATTTTAATTCAGTCGATGTATCTTACATAGGGGGATCCGGTAATGTACAAAAAGATCTATACCAGTAAGAAATCATTATATCACAGTCAGATGAAGCATCGTACAAATCTATAATTCACTTTAGTAAAAAATGATAAAGGAACACCATCAAATCAAATAAGCTTGTGACTCAAATGTTCCAGTGTCCATGAGACGACATAACTGCATTTTGACCAGGGACCGTAGGGATCAGGGCCCGTAGGGACCAGGGTGCCCTTTGGAATGCAGTCTAGTCTGGTGGGACAGAAGGAAAACCTGGGCAGCCGTCCGTGCTGTGTCTGTCTGTCTTGTGGAATGGAGGGGGAGGACGGGGTGAGGTCAGTGATAGAGAGGAGTGTTATCATGGGAGGGAAAAGGAAAGTCAACATTGGAGAGAGACACTCTCACGCTTATCACTGGGACCAGGGCAGATGGTGGACACTAAGGGGTGTGGCGGGTCTAGGGGCTTGGCCTACTACTAAGGCACCGCCGTGTCTAGTGTGTGTGTGTGTGTGTGTGTGTGTGTGTGTGTGTGTGTGTGTGTGTGTGTGTGTGTGTGTGTGTGTGTGTGTGTGTGTGTGTGTGTGTGTGTGTGTGTGTGTGTGTGTGTGTGTGTGTGTGTGTGTGTGTGTGTGTGTGTGTGTGTGTGTGTGTGTGTGTGTGTGTGTGTGTGTGTGTGTGAGAGAGGGAGGGAGGGAGGGAGAGTGTATGTGTGTGTCTGTGTGTACAATTATTCTGTGTGTGTGTATACTTTTATCATTATATATTACTATATTGCTCGCACATGTTAGTGTATTTGTGTGTGTCTATGCAATGTCATGCAGTATCACCCTGTATCAAGTTGTACCTTCCTCTCCCAGTGACACCAGAGCTCTTTACTGTTCCTGTCATCTCCTGTTTCTCCATGATGATCCAGTAACCCTAACACACCCCCCTCTGGAACAATGTTCCTCTCTACCCAGTAACACCAGCCAGGTCACCCGTGATACAAGTCAGTATTTGACGTTCTTCCATGTTTGAGGACGTTGGGAGATGATGTGGAAACCAGCCACTAGGGGCAACAGTGAGCGCTGCTACCTTCAAGTAGGTTTTGGTTTTGCGAGGTCGTTGTGGACGGGGATGGCGCATGGGTGTCAGCATCTGCCTCTGGTCCAAAAGGTTGCATGTTTGAATCCAGTGGTAACAAGTTGTTTTTGATATTTTTGTTTTAAGCCTATCCCAAACCTTAACCCTTACCTTAACCATTCGGAGTTAATGCCTAACCTTAAGAATTCGGAGTTATAGTACAGATTCACCCATTTTGAATGTTATATTGTTTTTGTGCATCTCTGAGCGATGTTCTATCAATTCCCCTTTTCATGTTTTCATGTGTATCTGAGCGATTGCTGTTCAATCAACGTAGCACCGTGATAAAACTGCTCTGTACTGGAAGTTCATAGGAATAAGACTTTTAGATTGCAAAAAACGTCTATCATACATGTCAAATTTCAATACTGGCCCATGTCATAACGCGGGACGTTGTCTTCTCTCGAATGAGCCATTGATCATATTTTTGCAATATTCCTACCTTGAGAAATGTGTAATTTAACAGAAGGTCTAACTCATTTCTCCTATCTGTCTGCCTCTTCAGTCCAGGTTGCATGGTGCCGTTGTGAATGTCAGACTCCACTGTGAAGCACATTGATCTGCAGGTTGAACATGGTGAGATTATCGACTAAATTGATAGTGCAGTTTGTTTAGGTGATTTTACCGCATATTATTCTCACATATTAGTGTTATTTAACACTGTAAACTATGGGAATGAGTGGTTTTGGGTGGATCTTTCCTTTTAATGCCTCAACTTAACCCTAACATGAAACATTCTGAGTAAATGCCTAATCTTAACCTTAAACACTTGACGTTTGGAATAACTTTGAGAAGGTTTGAGAATCATGGATGGACGTCTAATTTTGACATGTGACTGTGAGAGCTTGGTGCAGCAACACACCCCGCTGGAACATAAGTTCAGCCTCAGTTAACGTCATCACATTGTATTCCTGTCCGGATGATAGCCTGTTAACTGCTTTCTAATGTAATCAACCACAAAGTCCCACTGTTTCTTGGAATATGACTATTGCACTGACCACATCCTCCTCTACTCACTGACAGCCCTTTGGTTGGGTCACACCAGTGGGTAACTTTATTGGCACTGTGTCACCGTAACACACACACACACACACACACACACACACACACACACACACACACACACACACACACACACACACACACACACACACACACACACACACACACACACACACACACACACATTGATAGTAAGTTAAGTTAATAACGCTTTATTGCTTGATCAGCTTGCATGCCATGTTTTATGATCAAAGGACTCCTGAATGAGTCGACTGCTCTCTGAAACTCGATCTAGCCCAGTGTTTCACCGTTCCTCTGTGTCTGTCCATCACCAGTGTTTCACCATTCCTCTGTGTCTGTCCATCACCAGTGTTTCACCATTCCTCTGTGTATGTCTGTTTTCAACCAAGATCTCAGCGATCACTGCCTCATTGCCTGCATCCGTAATGGGTCAGCGATCAAACGACCTCCACTCATCACTGTCAAACGCTCCCTGAAACACTTCAGCGAGCAGGCCTTTCTAATCGACCTGGCCTAGGTATCCTGGAAGGATATTGATCTCATCCCGTCAGTAGAGGATGCCTGGATATTTTTAAAAAATGCCTTCCTCACCATCTTGAATAAGCATGCCCCATTCAAGAAATTTAGAACCAGGAACAGATATAGCCCTTGGTTCTCTCCTGACCTGACTGCCCTTAACCAACAGAAAAACATCCTATGGCGTTCTGCATTAGCATCGAACTGCCCCCGTGATATGCAACTTTTCAGGGAAGCTAGAAACCAATATACACAGGCAGTTAGAAAAGCCAAGGCTAGCTTTTTCAAGCAGAAATTTGCTTCCTGCAACACAAATTCAAAAAAGTTCTGGGACACTGTAAAGTCCATGGAGAATAAGAACACCTCCTCCCAGCTTCCAACTGCACTGAAGATAGGAAACACTGTCACCACCGACAAATCCACTATAATTGAGAATTTCAATAAGCATTTTTCTACGGCTGGCCATGCTTTCCACCTGGCTACCCCTACCCCGGTCAACAGCACTGCCCTCCCCTCTGCTACTCGCCCAAGCCTTCCCCATTTCTCTTTCTCCCAAATACAGTCAGCTGATGTTCTGAAAGAGCTGCAAAATCTGGACCCTTACAAATCAGCCGGGCTAGATAATCTGGACCCTTTCTTTCTAAAACTATCTGCTGAAATTGTTGCCACCCCTATTACTAGCCTTTTCAACCTCTCTTTCGTGTCGTCTGAGATTCCCAAAGATTGGAAAGCAGCTGCGGTTATCCCCCTCTTCAAAGGGGGGGACACTCTTGACCCTAACAGCTACAGACCTATATCTATCCTACCTTGCCTTTCTAAGGTCTTCGAAAGCCAAGTCAACAAACAGATTACCGACCATTTCGAATCCCACCATACCTTCTCCGCTATGCAATCTGGTTTCAGAGCTGGTCATGGGTGCACCTCAGCCACGCTCAAGGTCATAAACGATATCTTAACCGCCATCGATAGGAAACAGTACTGTGCAGCCGTATTCATTGACCTGGCCAAGGCTTTTGACTCTGTCAATCACCACATCCTCATCGGCAGACTCGACAGCCTTGGTTTCTCTAATGATTGCCTCGCCTGGTTCACCAACTACTTCTCTGATCGAGTTCAGTGTGTCAAATCGGAGGGTCTGTTGTCCGGGCCTTTGGCAGTCTCTATGGGGGTGCCACAGGGTTCAATTCTTGGACCGACTCTCTTCTCTGTATACATCAATGATGTCGCTCTTGCTGCTGGTGATTCTCTGATCCACCTCTACGCAGACGACACTATTCTATATACTTCTGGCCCTTCTTTTGACACTGTGTTAACAACCCTCCAGGCGAGCTTCAATGCCGTACAGCTCTCCTTCCGTGGCCTCCAATTGCTCTTAAATACAAGTAAAACTAAATGCATGCTCTTCAACCGATCGCTGCCTGCACCTGCCCGCCTGTCCAACATCACTACTCTGGACGGCTCTGACTTAGAATATGTGGACAACTACAAATACCTAGGTGTCTGGTTAGACTGTAAACTCTCCTTCCAGACTCACATCAAACATCTCCAATCCAAAGTTAAATCTAGAATTGGCTTCCTATTCCGCAACAAAGCATCCTTCACTCATGCTGCCAAACATACCCTTGTAAAACTGACCATCCTACCAATCCTCGACTTCGGTGATGTCATTTACAAAATAGCCTCCAAAACCCTACTCAATAAATTGGATGCAGTCTATCACAGTGCCATCCTTTTTGTCACCAAAGCCCCATATACTACCCACCACTGCGACCTGTACACTCTCGTTGGCTGGCCCTCGCTTCATATTCGTCGCCAAACCCACTGGCTCCAGGTCATCTACAAGACCCTGCTAGGTAAAGTCCCCCCTTATCTCAGCTCGCTGGTCACCATAGCAGCACCTACCTGTAGCACGCGCTCCAGCAGGTATATCTCTCTGGTCACCCCCAAAACCAATTCTTCCTTTGGCCGCCTCTCCTTCCAGTTCTCTGCTGCCAATGACTGGAACGAACTACAAAAATCTCTGAAACTGGAAACACTTATCTCCCTCACTAGCTTTAAGCACCAGCTGTCAGAGCAGCTCATAGATTACTGCACCTGTACATAGCCCATCTATAATTTAGCAAAAAACAACTACCTCTTTACCTACTGTATTTATTTATTAATTTTGCTCCTTTGCACCCCATTATTTCTATCTCTACTTTACACTTTCTTCCACTGCAAACCAACCATTCCAGTGTTTTTTTTTTTTACTTGCTATATTGTATTTACTTCGCCACCATGGCCTTTTTTATATTTTTATTTATTTATATATATATTTTATATATTTTGTTTGCCTTCACCTCCCTTATCTCACCTCACTTGCTCACATTGTATATAGACTTATTTTTCACTGTATTATTGACTGTATGTTTGTTTTACTCCATGTGTAACTATGTGTTGTTGTATGTGTCGAACTGCTTTGCTTTATCTTGGCCAGGTCGCAATTGTAAATGAGAACGTGTTCTCAATTTGCCTACCTGGTTAAATAAAGGTGAAATAAATGTCCATCACCAGTGTTTCACCATTCCTCTGTGTCTGTCAATCATCAGTGTTTCACCATTCCTCTGTGTCTGTCCATCATCAGTGTTTCACCATTCCTCTGTGTCTGTCAATCACCAGTGTTTCACCATTCCTCTGTGTCTGTCCATCATCAGTGTTTCACCATTCCTCTGTGTCTGTCCATCACCAGTGTTTCACCATTCCTCTGTCTGTCCATCACCAGTGTTTCACCATTCCTCTGTGTCTGTCTATCACCAGTGTTTCACCATTCCTCTGTCTGTCCATCACCAGTGTTTCACCATTCCTCTGTTTCTGTCCATCACCAGTGTTTCACCATTCCTCTGTGTCTGTCCATCACCAGTGTTTCACCATTCCTCTGTGTCTGTCCATCACCAGTGTTTCACCATTCCTCTGTCTGTCCATCACCAGTGTTTCACCATTCCTCTGTCTGTCCATCACCAGTGTTTCACCATTCCTCTGTGTCTGTCCATCACCAGTGTTTCACCATTCCTCTGTGTCTGTCCATCACCAGTGTTTCACCATTCCTCTGTGTCTGTCCATCACCAGTGTTTCACCATTCCTCTGTCTGTCCATCACCAGTGTTTCACCATTCCTCTGTGTCTGTCCATCACCAGTGTTTCACCGTTCCTCTGTGTCTGTCCATCACCAGTGTTTCACCATTCCTCTGTCTGTCCATCACCAGTGTTTCACCATTCCTCTGTGTCTGTCCATCACCAGTGTTTCACCATTCCTCTGTGTCTGTCCATCACCAGTGTTTCACCATTCCTCTGTGTCTGTCCATCACCAGTGTTTCACCATTCCTCTGTGTCTGTCCATCACCAGTGTTTCACCATTCCTCTGTGTATGTCCATCACCAGTGTTTCACCATTCCTCTGTGTCTGTCCATCACCAGTGTTTCACCATACCTCTGTCTGTCCATCACCGGTGTTTCACCATTCCTCTGTGTATGTCCATCACCGGTGTTTCACCATTCCTCTGTGTCTGTCCATCACCGGTGTTTCACCATTCCTCTGTGTCTGTCCATCACCAGTGTTTCACCATTCCTCTGTCTGTCCATCACCAGTGTTTCACCGTTCCTCTGTGTCTGTCCATCACCAGTGTTTCACCGTTCCTCTGTGTCTGTCCATCACCAGTGTTTCACCATTCCTCTGTCTGTCCATCACCAGTGTTTCACCATTCCTCTGTGTCTGTCCATCACCAGTGTTTCACCATTCCTCTCTGTCTGTCCATCACCAGTGTTTCACCATTCCTCTGTGTCTGTCCATCACCAGTGTTTCACCATTCCCCTGTCTGTCCATCACCAGTGTTTCACCATTCCTCTGTGTCTGTCCATCACCAGTGTTTCACCATTCCTCTGTGTCTATCCATCACCAGTGTTTCACCATTCCTCTGTCTGTCCATCACCAGTGTTTCACCATTCCTCTGTGTCTGTCCATCACCAGTGTTTCACCATTCCTCTGTGTCTGTCCATCACCAGTGTTTGACCATTCTTCTGTCTGTCCATCACCAGTGTTTCACCATTCCTCTGTGTCTGTTCATCACCAATGTTTCACCATTCCTCTGTGTATGTCCATCACCAGTGTTTCACCATTCCTCTGTCTGTCCATCACCAGTGTTTCACCATTCTTCTGTCTGTCCATCACCAGTGTTTCACCATTCCTCTGTCTGTCCATCACCAGTGTTTCACCATTCCTCTGTCTATCCATCACCAGTGTTTCACCATTCCTCTCTGTCTGTCCATCACCAGTGTTTCACCATTCCTCTGTGTCTGTCCATCACCAGTGTTTCACCATTCTTCTGTCTGTCCATCACCAGTGTTTCACCATTCCTCTGTGTCTGTTCATCACCAATGTTTCACCATTCCTCTGTGTATGTCCATCACCAGTGTTTCACCCTTCCTCTGTCTGTCCATCACCAGTGTTTCACCATTCTTCTGTCTGTCCATCACCAGTGTTTCACCATTCCTCTGTCTGTCCATCACCAGTGTTTCACCATTCCTCTGTCTGTCCATCACCAGTGTTTCACCATTCCTCTGTCTGTCCATCACCAGTGTTTCACCATTCCTCTGTGTATGTCCATCACCAGTGTTTCACCATTCCTCTGTGTCTGTCCATCACCAGTGTTTCACCATTCCTCTGTCTGTCCATCACCAGTGTTTCACCATTCCTCTGTGTCTGTCCATCACCAGTGTTTCACCATTCCTCTGTGTCTGTCCATCACCAGTGTTTCACCATTCCTCTGTGTCTGTCCATCACCAGTGTTTCACCATTCCTCTGTGTCTGTCCATCACCAGTGTTTCACCATTCCTCTGTCTGTCCATCACCAGTGTTTCACCATTCCTCTGTCTGTCCATCACCAGTGTTTCACCATTCCTCTGTGTCTGTCCATCACCAGTGTTTCACCATTCCTCTGTGTCTGTCCATCACCAGTGTTTCACCATTCCCCTGTCTGTCCACCACCAGTGTTTCACCATTCCCCTGTCTGTCCATCACCAGTGTTTCACCATTCCTCTGTGTCTGTCCATCACCAGTGTTTCACCATTCCTCTGTGTCTGTCCATCACCAGTGTTTCACCATTCCTCTGTGTCTGTCCATCACCAGTGTTTCACCATTCCTCTGTGTCTGTCCATCACCAGTGTTTCACCATTCCTCTGTGTCTGTCCATCACCAGTGTTTCACCATTCCTCTGTCTGTCCATCACCAGTGTTTCACCATTCCTCTGTGTCTGTTCATCACCAATGTTTCACCATTCCTCTGTCTGTCCATCACCAGTGTTTCACCATTCCTCTGTCTGTCCATCACCAGTGTTTCACCATTCCTCTGTCTGTCCATCACCAGTGTTTCACCATTCCTCTGTGTATGTCCGTCACCAGTGTTTCACCATTCCTCTGTGTCTGTCCATCACCAGTGTTTCACCATTCCTCTGTGTATGTCCATCACCGGTGTTTCACCATTCCTCTGTGTCTGTCCATCACCGGTGTTTCACCATTCCTCTGTGTCTGTCCATCACCGGTGTTTCACCATTCCTCTGTCTGTCCATCACCAGTGTTTCACCATTCCTCTGTGTCTGTCCATCACCAGTGTTTCACCATTCCTCTGTGTCTGTCCATCACCAGTGTTTCACCATTCCTCTGTGTCTGTCCATCACCAGTGTTTCACCATTCCTCTGTCTGTCCATCACCAGTGTTTCACCATTTCTCTGTGTCTGTCCATCACCAGTGTTTCACCATTCCTCTGTGTCTGTCCATCACCAGTGTTTCACCATTCCTCTGTGTCTGTCCATCACCAGTGTTTCACCATTCCTCTGTGTCTGTCCATCACCAGTGTTTCACCATTCCTCTGTCTGTCCATCACCAGTGTTTCACCATTCCTCTGTGTCTGTTCATCACCAATGTTTCACCATTCCTCTGTCTGTCCATCACCAGTGTTTCACCATTCCTCTGTCTGTCCATCACCAGTGTTTCACCATTCCTCTGTCTGTCCATCACCAGTGTTTCACCATTCCTCTGTGTAAGTCCGTCACCAGTGTTTCACCATTCCTCTGTGTCTGTCCATCACCAGTGTTTCACCATTCCTCTCTGTCTGTCCATCACCAGTGTTTCACCATTCCTCTTTGTCTGTCCATCACCAGTGTTTCACCATTCCCCTGTCTGTCCATCACCAGTGTTTCACCATTCCTCTGTGTCTGTCCATCACCAGTGTTTCACCATTCCTCTGTGTCTATCCATCACCAGTGTTTCACCATTCCTCTGTGTCTGTCCATCATCAGTGTTTCACCATTCCTCTGTCTGTCCATCACCAATGTTTCACCATTCCTCTGTGTATGTCCATCACCAGTGTTTCACCATTCCTCTGTGTATGTCCATCACCAGTGTTTCACCATTCCTCTGTGTATGTCCATCACCAGTGTTTCACCATTCCTCTGTGTCTGTCCATCACCAGTGTTTCACCATTCCTCTGTGTCTGTCCATCACCAGTGTTTCACCATTCCTCTGTGTCTGTCCATCACCAGTGTTTCACCATTCCTCTGTGTCTGTCCATCACCAGTGTTTCACCATTCCTCTGTCTGTCCATCACCAGTGTTTCACCATTCCTCTGTGTCTGTTCATCACCAATGTTTCACCATTCCTCTGTCTGTCCATCACCAGTGTTTCACCATTCCTCTGTCTGTCCATCACCAGTGTTTCACCATTCCTCTGTCTGTCCATCACCAGTGTTTCACCATTCCTCTGTGTATGTCCGTCACCAGTGTTTCACCATTCCTCTGTGTCTGTCCATCACCAGTGTTTCACCATTCCTCTGTGTATGTCCATCACCGGTGTTTCACCATTCCTCTGTGTCTGTCCATCACCGGTGTTTCACCATTCCTCTGTGTCTGTCCATCACCGGTGTTTCACCATTCCTCTGTCTGTCCATCACCAGTGTTTCACCATTCCTCTGTGTCTGTCCATCACCAGTGTTTCACCATTCCTCTGTGTCTGTCCATCACCAGTGTTTCACCATTCCTCTGTGTCTGTCCATCACCAGTGTTTCACCATTCCTCTGTCTGTCCATCACCAGTGTTTCACCATTTCTCTGTGTCTGTCCATCACCAGTGTTTCACCATTCCTCTGTGTCTGTCCATCACCAGTGTTTCACCATTCCTCTGTGTCTGTCCATCACCAGTGTTTCACCATTCCTCTGTGTCTGTCCATCACCAGTGTTTCACCATTCCTCTGTCTGTCCATCACCAGTGTTTCACCATTCCTCTGTGTCTGTTCATCACCAATGTTTCACCATTCCTCTGTCTGTCCATCACCAGTGTTTCACCATTCCTCTGTCTGTCCATCACCAGTGTTTCACCATTCCTCTGTCTGTCCATCACCAGTGTTTCACCATTCCTCTGTGTATGTCCGTCACCAGTGTTTCACCATTCCTCTGTGTCTGTCCATCACCAGTGTTTCACCATTCCTCTGTGTATGTCCATCACCGGTGTTTCACCATTCCTCTGTGTCTGTCCATCACCGGTGTTTCACCATTCCTCTGTGTCTGTCCATCACCAGTGTTTCACCATTCCTCTGTCTGTCCATCACCAGTGTTTCACCATTCCTCTGTGTCTGTCCATCACCAGTGTTTCACCGTTCCTCTGTGTCTGTCCATCACCAGTGTTTCACCATTCCTCTGTCTGTCCATCACCAGTGTTTCACCATTCCTCTGTGTCTGTCCATCACCAGTGTTTCACCATTCCTCTCTGTCTGTCCATCACCAGTGTTTCACCATTCCTCTTTGTCTGTCCATCACCAGTGTTTCACCATTCCCCTGTCTGTCCATCACCAGTGTTTCACCATTCCTCTGTGTCTGTCCATCACCAGTGTTTCACCATTCCTCTGTGTCTATCCATCACCAGTGTTTCACCATTCCTCTGTGTCTGTCCATCATCAGTGTTTCACCATTCCTCTGTCTGTCCATCACCAATGTTTCACCATTCCTCTGTGTATGTCCATCACCAGTGTTTCACCATTCCTCTGTGTATGTCCATCACCAGTGTTTCACCATTCCTCTGTGTATGTCCATCACCAGTGTTTCACCATTCCTCTGTCTGTCCATCACCAGTGTTTCACCATTCCCCTGTCTGTCCACCACCAGTGTTTCACCATTCCCCTGTCTGTCCATCACCAGTGTTTCACCATTCCTCTGTGTCTGTCCATCACCAGTGTTTCACCATTCCTCTGTGTCTGTCCATCACCAGTGTTTCACCATTCCTCTGTGTCTGTCCATCACCAGTGTTTCACCATTCCTCTGTCTGTCCATCACCAGTGTTTCACCATTCCTCTGTGTCTGTCCATCACCAGTGTTTCACCATTCCTCTGTGTCTGTCCATCACCAGTGTTTTTCCATTTGGCAAACCTTTCCTTATTAAAAACAGGACTCACTTCTGATAACAGGGAAGTGACGTTGTTTGATGTCAAAGACTACACACGTTTACACACACTCACACCAACACACGCAGACACATGCACACACACGCACCACACATGCAGACACACGCACGCACCACACACGCAGACACACACACCCAGACACACACCACACACACTTACGCACACACGCACCACACACACACACGCACCCCACACACAGTCACACACATACACGTCTTTTGTTGAGACAGATGCAGAGCCCCAGCCACCAGAAGCCTGTATATCTGAGCGTGGTGTCTGGGGCCCAGATGTTTTATGACTGGAGCTGACAGTAACTGTCAACATGCGGCGTTCCTGCTCACTGAGACACAGACACAGGCTGTAATAAAACAGCCCCAGGAGGCCCTGCTCTGCTTTTTAACCCTTTAGCGCCAGTGGGTAACAACAACATCATGACCAGTCTATGTGTTTGTAAAGGTCAATAAACCAGACTGGGGGGAAGGTTGACAGAGATGGACTTGATCTTGAATGACTCTTTTGATGTGTGCCAATTATTGATTTATTTCCCCATATTTTAGCAGGTAGGTTGACTGAGAACGTGTTCTCTTTAACAGTGAGGTATGAGTTTGAGGGACTTGCAGATGCAGCGTTAAAACCCTGATCAGACCTTGGACTGGCGTCTGAGGAGCAGGTGCATGGTCTTACAGCAGATGAATTGAAGCCAGGTACAGGGCTTTGTAGTAGGACAGCCTGTTGATATAAGAGTTGAGGAGCCAGTCACCTTGTTTTTCTATTGACACAGGCTGTGTTGGAGTGGGTGACATTTAGTGGCTGAGGAAAGACAGGCAAGTAGACAGACTGACGGACAGACAGGCAGACAGGCAGGCAGGCAGGTAGACAGACAGACAGGTATGCAGACAGACAGGCAGGTAGGCAGTCAGGCAGAAACACAGGCAGTCGGACAGGCAAATAGACAGGTAGGTAGGTAGAAAGACAGAAATGCAGAGAGACAGGCAGACAGACAGACAGACAGACAGACAGAAATGCAGAGAGACAGGCAGACAGACAGACAGGCATGCAGAGAGACAGGCAAAAAGACAGGCAGAGACAGACAGAGATAGTTACACACACACAGGTTCATAAACTTTTCTTATTTACTTTCTACCCTGATTTCTTGCTCTAGCTGCTAACTATGTGTTTTAGCCAGTTGGGACTTGAGCTACTTGTTGCCCAAAGGACGCTAGAACGAGAACAGAACTGTCACTTTGTCCCCAATCCCCACCCACAATGCAACAGGGCTTTGACACAGCAAGCGTAGGATTTGAGGCGACAGTCTCCATTTCCTCTTTTAGAGCCATCTTGATGTTCCTGCTTCGACTGCCATTCCTCCTGAACTGTTGCCACTCTTTGTGTCTTAAATGGCACCCTATTCCTTAGAAAGTGCACTACTTATGACCAGAGGCCTTGAGTCCTATTGGTCCTGGTCAAAAGTAGTGCACTATAAAGGGAATAGGATGCCATTTGGGACGAAGCCACTGTCTTTCAGCTCTCTGAGCTAGAGCACTGAACAGACAATCTATTGAATTAATGGGACAATAGCATTACTTGAACACCCACGCGTTATTACAGGGTGTTGTGTGTATTTTCCAAGGCTGTTGTCTTTGCTGATAAATTATGTTGTCAACCAGATAATTAAAAAGTGCTCAGAGGATGACACTTAGGATATTAAATGGCCTTCGACACAATGGGAGCTCTCTCAATTCTGAACAGCTCACATTGTCTTCAATGTCACCTCTGTGATGACTGTAGGTCTACATAGACTTTAGGTGATATGATGAGTTTCCTTTTTTGGACAGGCACGTGCAGAGGACTCCTATTTTACCAACCACTTTGACCTGGGCTGTATCTCGATTCTCTAGAAATCAAATTTGATTGGTCACAAATACAGATTTAGCAGATGTTATTGCGGGTGTAGCGAAATGCTTGTAAAAAGAAATGGCAAAGAAGCAGAACTGCCATCTTACAAGTAAAAAAAAATGATAGTCTATATTTTTTTAAATAAATAAATAAAGGAATACAATTTAAAACAAAAAAATAAAACATGGCTCATAGCATGGCACCTCTTTCTTGTTTCCTTCATGCCACTGATAGGTGAAAGGACTGGATAGATGGATTTCCACCATGGGGCTTTCACCTGTCATGTCCCGTCAGATCACTGGAGGAAAAGAAAAGTGATGTTAGACTATTGAGACACGTCCCAGGCCTTGTGGAAGGGAAATGGCTTGAGCTATTGAGAGTGTGTGTCCTGATAACATCTCCTTTGTCCTGAAGCGTATACTTATTCACTACTTCCTACAAATCTGAAACAAGTGCACACTTTGGGAGGAAGGAGAGATAATTGGGACAGCCATGCAGATAGACCTCTAGAATGTTCTGTGCTTCTAGAACGTTCTGTGTATCTATAATGTTATGTGCTTCTAGAATGCTCTGTGTATCTAGAACGTTCTGTCCTTCTAGAACGTTCTGTCCTTCTAGAACGTTGTGTGCTTCTAGACTGTTGTGTGCTTCTAGAATGTCGTGTGTATCTACAATGTTATGTTCTTCTAGACGTTCTGTGTATCTAGAATGTTATGTGCCTCTAGAACGTTCTGTGTATCTACAATGTTATGTGCTTCTAGAATGTCGTGTACTTCAGAGCAGGTAGGTGAGGGCTCAATGGAGAGACAGAGAGAGACCGGGAGAGACACGGAGGCCAAGAATGTGCGGTGTGGCTCCTGAATACTAAACACGGATGAGAAGGTAATTACCATTTCCCTAGCTTTAGTGGCTGAAGCTAAGGGCTAGCAGTGGAGATCCACAGGGATTGCTTTCAAAGATCTAATGAAGTCTGTGGCTGCATCCCGAATGCCGCCCAGGTCAAAAGTAGTGCACTAAATCGTGAATCGGGTGCCATTTGGGATGCAGACCAAACACTTCAATGCCCAGAAAACGGAAGAGACGAGAACAGCAATGGGCCATCTAGTGATTAGCTAGCTCCTTCACTGGGACGTGGCTAACAATGTCTCACGATTCTGTACAGATACAGTCTAAGAATGCTGCCGTAAGGTGAGTACATGGCAGTCTGGTGCCAGTTCCTACGGTCATTGTCACGTTTGGTATATGACCACAGAATCAGCACGCACAAACTGATCTGGGACCAGGGTAATGGCAAGTTTTAAGTGTGAGTCAGTCAGTTGATCATTTTTCACCTCAACACCAAAGTGATTTGGAACTGAATCGTACTTTACAAATGGACACCCAGCTCCATGAGCATCAGTGATGTCATTAGATAAAGTTAAAGGGACCACTATCACACGTCTGTTGATGGGGATTTCTGCATCAGTTGTTCTGACTGGGTGCTCTGCTCGTCTCCTCCTTCCAGTGCTTGAAGCCACACCCCTGTGGAAGAAGATAACATTGACGTAGCGTTAGAACGGTGTATGTAAGTGTCACTCCACCATGATACAGTAATATAAAATATCTATATTGTGGACCACTCACATTGAGTTTTGAGAAAACAATCATGGTCAAACATGGTACAGGCGTCAGCTATAATACATGACATCATCTATACTCCAGTGGAGGCTGCTGAGGGAAAGATGGTTCATAGTAATGGCTGGAACGGAGTCAATGGAATGGTATCAACCACATGGAAACCAGGTTTGATACCATTCCATTGACTCCATTCCAGCCATTATTATGAGCCGTCCTCCCCTCAACAGCCTCCACTGGTATACACACACGTATGCATTAATCAAAAAATATTTATATAATATATGTATAATATATGCTCAATAACAAAGACAGGCACATGACGTCATAGCTCATCTCATACTTTACCATAGCTGTGTCCCAAATGGCGCCCTATTCCCTACACAGTGCCCTAATTTTGATCAGAAGCCTATGACCCCTGGTCAAAAGTAGTGCACTACATAGGCAAAAAGGGTGCCATTTGGGACGTAGACTGACAGTCTCCGTTCAATCCGTGGTCAGGCGCTGTTGCTGGTGAGCCGTGCTGGAGACGAGAGGGTTTACTCATTCTCTCTCCCTCCATCCAGGGGACCTGCTCAAGTGTATTTTGGGAGAAGACATGACAGCCATGTTTTTATTTTACACTAGACTTATTTCTCTTGACAAAATGTATCCATGGTGATCAACTATTTAGGAGAGTTGTTGTTTTTACTCATGATGAAGATGACCTCACACAGTATGTCATGATAGGCTGACTGGCAATCATTACACCAGTTCTGGGGATTATTGTTTTACTGTCATTGTCATGACAACAGTTTTAGCCACCTTCCTTCTTTCCTTCCTTCCTTCTTTCCTTCCTCCTTTCTTTCTTCCCTCCCTCCCTCCCTTCCTATCATTTTTGTTTCATAATCAGCCTTGTAATACCATGTCAGCTATAAAACCCTTAAGGGTTCCCCTTGTCAGACCATGCAAAAGCAACATGCTATAATGTAGCATCAATAGCTGCTGTTTGTATGTCCTTCCCAATGTCTGTCTGTCCTGCTTCCTGTCCCTAGCTTATCTGTCCTCTTGCCTCTTCATCCAGAAATCCAAAATGGCAGATAGCTTGTAAACAGCGACAGAGGAGAAATGATTGGGTGACTCATCGAAGGCTTTATCCCTGCACACATAAAACGGACGATGCATGATGAGAATCCTACGAGAGCTTTGGGAGGTGGATGGAGTGCACTGTATGAGGCAGCCATTAACAAACACCTCATACAGTGCACTCCATCCATCTCCCAAAGCTCTCGTAGGATTCTCATCATGCATCGTCCGTTTGGTGCGTGCAGAGATAAAGCCTTCGATGAGTCACCCAATCATTTCTCCTCTGTCGCTGTTTACAAGCTATCTCCTTCACACCCAGTCCTAACAGGCCTGGGGTTTAGAGGACTGTCAGTTTCCTGCTGAGGTGTGTATGTGTAGTGTGTATTATATGTGTGTCTGTGCGTACCCTCAGATGAAGCCTGAGAGTGAGTTGTATGAGGGTCTGTGTGTTTATATTTGATTGTGAGTTTGGGGCTGAATCATTAGAGAGAGAGAGAGTGTGTGTGTGTGTGTGTGTGTGTGTGTGTGTGTGTGTGTGTGTGTGTGTGTGTGTGTGTGTGTGTGTGTGTGTGTGTGTGTGTGTGTGTGTGCGTGTGCGTGTGCGCGTGCGCATGCGCGCATGGTTAGCGGGGGAAGAGAGGCGAGGAAGGAATCCATTTGGATGGGATCAGCATATTGATTGTGGATACAGGTTCAGGAGCGCTGGACTAGCTCCACAGCACTCTGATCAACATGGAAATCCCTCCAACATCCCATGCATACCAATGACCTCCCCCTCACTGTGCTCAGCTCTACCAGTGGGGTCCAGGAGATTGATGGACAACACTGTGGATACAGCAGATGACTCTGCAAAGAATTTGTTTAACGCTTTGTTAAACCTTTTAGCTTTGATGTTGTTGTTGGGTGGGCATTTGAGCAGAGATGTAATGTCGAGGGTCCACACTCATTTACACAGAGATGTAATGTCGAGGGTCCACACTGATTTACACAGAGATGTAATGTCAAGGGTCCACACTGATTTACACAGAGATGTAATGTCGAGGGTCCACACTGATTTACACAGAGATGTAATGTCGAGGGTCCACACTCATTTACACAGAGATGTAATGTCAAGGGTCCACACTGATTTACACAGAGATGTAATGTCGAGGGTTCACACTCATTTACACAGAGATGTAATGTCGAGGGTCCACACTCATTTACACAGAGATGTAATGTCAAGGGTCCACACTGATTTACACAGAGATGTAATGTCGAGGGTCCACACTGATTTACACAGAGATGTAATGTCGAGGGTCCACACTCATTTACACAGAGATGTAATGTCGAGGATCCACACTCATTTACACAGATATGTAATGTCGAGGGTCCACACTCATTTACAGAGAGATGTAATGTCGAGGGTCCACACTCATTTACACAGAGATGTAATGTCGAGGGTCCACACTCATTTACACAGAGGTGTAATGTCGAGGGTTCACACTCATTTACACAGAGGTGTAATGTCGAGGGTCCACACTCATTTACACAGAGATGTAATGTCGAGGGTCCACACTCATTTACACAGAGATGTAATGTCGAGGGTTCACACTCATTTACACAGAGATGTAATGTCGAGGGTTCACACTGATTTACACAGAGTCCAAACTGACAAAATCATCTGATCATTTGACTCAAGTCAGAATCTGTGAGGTCATCCATTTCTTGCATAATTTATCTTCTGCCCACTTTAATATTTTAGCTTCAATTATTTCATTGCTGGGCAATTAAGAATGCTCTGACTGGTATGGGCTGCCTCCCAAATGGAACCCTTTTCCATATATAGTGCACTTCTTTTGACTCAGCCCTGGGCTCTAAACAAAAGCAGTGCACTATGTAGGGAATAGGGTGTCGTTTGGGATGCCGACATGGCAAGGTGAGCTACAAATATAAAAACTGCTCCAGTTCATGATTTCCTGTTGATACCCCAGAGATGACATTTTCAAATGAGGAATGTCAATATATGTCCCAGACGATTAGCGAAAAAGTGAGAATTGACGCTTGCTGTTCACCGTAGGGATGTTGGTACACAGTGCTGTAGCCTTGAAGATTCTTACTGTATATGTGACAGATGGAGTCACAGATGTAGAATGTGTGTGTGTCTGTACGCTCACTTGTTCGCACATGCTAGTGTGTGTGTGTGCGCGTGAATGATCACCTATACATACCCCCAACTGCATGGCTGATTATATACCTTCACAATCCCCCCCAACTCACACACACACACACCAAATCCACCGGCTTCTCTTGTCTCTGCACATTTTCACATTAGCATTTTTAATCCACATCCACACGGCACCAGCAGCATCTGCAAACACGAATTCTCTGAACGGGTATCTTTTCAATCTTTTTTTCTCCACAGAGAGTTACATGCATCCAATCTGTTGTTTGTGTTGATAACTTCACTGCTGTTCCCAATTAGGCAGTGTTAGCTTGTGGCTAATGAATTAGCATTTCAACACCAAACAGGATCTTTCATTTGTAATTGTTCGGGGTCCGCAGGATCCTCAGTTGCCTCAGATTGAGATCTGCAGCGTTTAACGGCGATAAATAATTGAGCTGGTGTGAACTGGGTTGTTTACATAGTCCCCAGACACCACAATTAATTGTTTCCCTTCTGTTTGTGTTTGGAATAACCTTCCAAACCTGCAGTATATTCAGCGGGAAATGCTGCTGGAGATAGAAATAGAATGAATAGTGCTGACATGATTCCCTATCTATTCCACACCATACATTTCTATATAAATGTTCTGTAACGTAACAGACCCCCGATTCATTTGCGTTTCATTTGGCAAGCAGGAAGCACTAAACTACAAAGGAGCCAGACCTGGCTGTATAGTGGTCATACTGCAGTCAGCAGCAAGGTCAAGCCCATTGCTGCTCTCCATAGGTGTGTGATACAGGGCCATTATTCCTGAGGTAGGGAACAAAGGGGACAGAGTCACATATTCCCTCTCAAACGTCCATGATTTAGTGGTTGTCCTCAGGCAGGCTAGTAATCATTTGAAACAGATGGCTGCTGCTGGTCTCGCTACCTTTCCAGAGCCTGCTAGAGTATGACGACACCGCACTCCATCCAGCCACCAAGCCTCCATTTGCCACCACAGCTGCCACAGCCGGGCGTTCGACGGCAATAAGAGGCTCTTTGTACGGCAGTTTGTATCCAAGCTGCTCTGGCACAGATATAATTCTCTTTCAGGGGTGGAAGTGGCTGCTTTTGTGAGCAACTGGTCGCGGATGTCAGTTTTATGGTCCCTGTGTATAGGGTTGCGTGTCTTATGAAATCTTGCCGGTGCCAGCCTGAAAACCGGAAGGTTTGGCGTTAAGCTGGAAAGCGATCCATCAGATTCACTGAGCGATGTACAATAGGTCCCCCCTTCGCTGAGCACAGAGGTCATACTGTAGCCCTGAGGGGGTGTTGTGGGTGTCACAGCGATGGTGATCCCGTGTGGACACGAGGGTGCTCCGTCCCCTTTCAGCAACATAGTTTTTCAAATGACTAGGGACTTTTATCTCTTATACCTCTAGGTGCTATAATCGGGCACTATGCCGGTTTTGACGTCAGACTCTGGCATTTGTGACCCCAAGGACTGTGTGAGTTCAACACTACTGGATAATAACACCGCACGCCCTCAATAGGCCCTTGTTGAAAATGTCCTCGAGGTACCGAGAGCTTAGCAATCTACAGAACAGATTTAAGGCCTCTGTTGGGGCATAAACAAGAGAACGTGTGCTACAGACGTGATCTACGTTAGTTGTTAACATGGCTAAGATTCACTTTTTTCCTGCATAGGGAACAAATGCTATATTAATAACTGAAAAGGAACATAATTAACTAATAATTCACTTGAAAGTCACTAGTTTTTTCCCCTTCTTTTTGTTTCGCCCTTTGGATATTACAGATCTGTTTGATAATCTGAGCCAAAGTCGTGTGTATTCTTGGATAAATGGCAATAATCATAAGCGCATCATGGGTAAGACTATTTAGCCCCTGGTGGTAATTAAACAGAGCCAATGAAATACAGTTTGGCTCAGTCAGAGAGACTACAGTATTTTGGAAAATATGATCCAATGAATTTACATTTTCTTACCACACTTGATGAACAGAGCAGCCAATGACAGCAGAAATACGGTAGCTCAATGATGAACCGAAATATTACAATGATGTCACGTTCCTGACCTGTTTTCTATTGTTTTGTATGTGTTTAGTTGGTCAGGGCGTGAGTTGGGATGGGCAGTCTGTGTTGTTTGTTCTATGTGGGAGTGTGTTGGTTAATTAGCCTTATATGGTTCTCAATCAGGGACAGGTGTTATTCATTTCCTCTGATTGAGAATCATATATAGGTTGGCTGTTCTCACTGTTTGTTTGTGGGTGATTGTCTTCCGTGTCAGTGTATGTTCGCACCACACGGGACTGTTTCGTTGTCGTTAGTATATGTAGTCTGTTCCTGTTCGTGCGTTCTTCATGTTTTATGTAAGTTCTCTCGTTCAGGTCTGTCTATGTTGTTTTGTAAAATTATCAAGTGTTCTTCGTGTGTTTAGTTTCGTCTTGTTAATAAAGATATCATGTCATCATACCTCGCTGCAAATTGGTCTTCCGATCCCTCTCTCCTCTCCTCGTCCGAGGAGGAAGAATTAGAGTACCGTTACAAATGAACACATTTTTGTCCTCACATTTTGTGATTTATGATATGCAACTTGTCTTTGCACATGCAGAGCAGGTAGACTGACTGAATCCCATGATGCTGGAGGAGTGTTGAGTGCCTTTATATAACAGAATGGGCCCCTCGTGTACAGTATATGCAGTGCTCTTGATTCACTGAAATTATAGTCAATTACAGTTCTCCATGCATCAGTATCTCAGACATTACACTATTATCACGTGTATTTACCATATACAATAAATACTTTGGAAATCTTTGTCTAGTCTTTTGCCATGAGGATAATGATGATAATTATAATAGTAATTTGTACAGTTATTTTCACACATCATTTCAACCCGCTTCACAACAAAAAAGACACATATCTAAATGTACAACAGACAGACCAGAGGTGAAGATATTATAAAGTCAAAATGAAATCAATTAAAATCGACTAGATTACCAGCCATTCGTATCTCTGTACTGTCTTTGTCAAACTCTGTGCCAATTAATATGCCAGGCTCTTCCTACAGATTGAAAGTCGGTTCATCGGCCTCTTTCCCCAGACATCCCGCCACTCTCACTTTAATTATAACCTCTTTTGATGTCCACACATTAAACCCAGGCAAAGCCTAGATCTCATTCATGCCTCTCTCAGGGGGAAAGATTATCTTCTTTATTCCCTTCTCCTGACGCTCTGATATCCCTTTCACTTTGCATTTCTGCTGGGGATGGGAGGCGCGTTGCAGAGAGGTGTTACACTGGGGCTGTTCCCCGGACCCACAGTCCCTTTATGCAGCTGACGGCAGTTCCTTCACAGACCCCTGATCTCACCCACCTTCTGTTCACCGCCAGGCTTCCATACACGCGTCGCCTGCATCGGCGCGTGAAATTGTGAAATTGCTAATGACTTTTTTTATTTTGTATAATGGTTTCCCCTGGAAGAGAGCTTATAGCCAAAGCGTGTTTGATTGAGAGCTGGGGGAAAGGGAAGTGCAAAGAGCCGTGGCGGCCATTTTTCAATTTCCAAAACCTACACGTCCAAATTCGCTGAGCAAAGACTGTAAATCATGTTGGATATCCAGCAAAACCTCTCCTACGCTACGTAGTGTAGCAGCTCTTTGGGGATGGCTATGTTTACTTCCAACTAGAGAAGCTAGAGATTTTCATCAGTACAGTAATGTGAACCGTTAAAATCCTTGTTTGGGATACTGGTTCATGCAGCACATGTGAATTCACAGTCCCTATGAGAAGAATTCTAACCTATTTAGCCTTAGTATTCAGTATAAGCAGTGCAGTTTTAGCCTGGAACAACCCTTGGCCTGCAAATACAACATGTTGATGAAAGCAAAGACAGACAGGCATGCAAACTAGCACAGTATATTCATTGTATACAAGATTGCAAGCTATATACAGTGCCTTCTGAAAGTATTCAGACCCCTTGACTTTTCCCACTTTTTGGTACGCTACAGCCTTATTCTAAAATGGATTTTATTTGAAAGTCCTCAGCAATCTACACACAATATCCCATAATTACACATCGAAAATAGGTTTTTAGAAATGTTTGCAAATGTATTAAAAATAAAGAACAGTAATACCTTATTGACATAACTATTCAGACCCTTCGCTATGAGACTCCAAATTGAGTTCAGGTGCATCCTGTTTCCATTGATCATCATTGAGATGTTTCTACAACTTGATTGGAGTCTACCTGTGGTAAATTCAGTTGATTGGACATGACTTGGAAAGGCACATACCTGTCTATATAAGGTCCCATAGTTGACAGTGCATGTCAGAGCAAAAACCAAGCCATGAGGTCGAAGGAATTGTCCATAGAGGTCCGAGACAGGATTGTGTTGAGGCACAGATCTGGGGAAGAGTACGAAAACATTTCTGAAGCATTCAAGGTCCCCAAGAACACAGTGGCCTCCATCAATCTTAAATGGAAGAAGTTTGGAACCACCAAGACTTTTCCTAGAGCTGGCCGCCCAGCCAAACTGAGCAATCTGGGGAGAAGGGCCTCTGACAGAGCTCTGGAGTTCCTCTGTGGAGATGGGAGAACCTTCCAGAAGGACAACCATCTCTGCAGCACTCCACCAATCAGGCCTTTATGGTAGAGTGGCCAGACAGAAACCACTCCTCAGTAAAAGGCACATGACAGCCCGCTTGGAGTTTGCCAAAAGGCATCTAAATACTCTCAGACCATGAGAAACAAGATTCTCTGGTCTGATGAAACCAAGATTTAACTCTTTGGCCTGAATGCCAAGCGTCACATCTGGAGGAAACCTGGCACCATCTCTACGGTGAAGCATGGTCGTGGCAGCATCATGCTGTGGGGATGTTTTTCAGCGGCAGGGACTGGGAGACTAGTCAGGATTGAGGGAAAGATGAATGGAGCAAAGTATAGAGAGATCCTTGATGAAAACCTGATCCAGAGAGCTCAGGACCTCAGATTGGGGCGAAGGTTCACCTTCCAACAGGAAAACAACCCTAAGCACACAGCCAAGACAATGCAGGAATGGCTTCAGGACAAGTCTCTGAATGTTCTTGAGTGGCCCAGCCAGAGCCCGGACTTGAACCTGATCTAACATCTCTGAAGAGACCTGAAAAAAAGCTGTGCAGCAACACTCCCCATCCAACCTGACAGATCTGCAGAGAAGAATGGGAGAAACTCTCCAAATACAGGTGTGCCAAGCTTGTAGCGTCATACCCAAGAAGACTCAATGATGTAATCGCTGCCAAAGGTGCTTAAACAAAGTACTGAGTAAAGGGTTGGAATACAACTAAAATCCACTAGATTACCAACCATTCATATCTCTGTACTGCCTCTGTCAAACTCTGTGCCAATTAATGCCAATTAATATGCCAGGCTCTTCCTACAGATTGAAAGTCGGTTCATCGGCCTCTTTCCCCAGACATCCCGCCACTCTCACTTTAATTATAACCTCTTTTGATGTCCGCACATTAAACCCAGGCAAAGCCTAGATCTCATTCATGCCTCTCTCAGTGGGAAAGCTTTTAATTTTTTTAAAATGTAATTTAAAAAATTTGTAATAAATTTGCAAAAATGTCTAAAATCCAGTTTTTGCATTGTCATTATGGGTATTGTGTGTAGGTTTATGAGGAAAAAAACGAATTTAATAAGGTTTAGAATAAAGCTGTAAAGTAACAACATTTGAAAGAATTCAATGGGTCTGAATACTTTCCGAAGGCACTGTACAGTAAGCTGCTGTGTTGGGGCATGAACTTCTGAACCAAACAAGCCATAGACCAAACAGGATCATAAAAAGTTTATCAGCCGACAGAATTAGCTAGCCCTGTTTTGGTCATTTAAAAAAAATATATATTTCACCTTTATTTAACCAGGTAGGCCAGTTGATAACAAGTTCTTGACCTGGCCAAGATAAAGCAAAGCAGTGCACCAAAAAACAACACAGAGTTACACGTGGGATAAACAAAAGTACAGTCAATAACACAATAGAAAAAAATATATACAGTGTGTGCAAATGGAGTAAGGAGGTAAGGCAATAAATAGGCCATAGTAGCGAAGTAATTACAATGTGCAGATGATGATGTGCAAGTAGAAATACTGGTGTGCAAAAGAGCAAAAAAAGTAAATAAAAACAATATGGCGATGAGGTAGGTAGTTGGATGGGCTGTGTACAGTTGCAGCGATTGGTAAGCTGCTCAGATAGCTGATGCTTAAAGTTAGTGAGGGAGATAAGTTTCCAACCAATTTGCAGTTCGTTCCACTCATTGGCTGCAGAGAACTGGAAGGAAAGGCGGCCAAACGAGGTATTGGCTTTGGGGATGACCAGTGAGATATACCTGCTGGAGCGCGTGCTACGGGTGGGTGTTGTTATGGTGACCAGTTAGCTGAGATAAGGCGGAGCTTTACCTAGCAAAGACTTATTTATGGACGACCTGGAGCCAGTGGGTTTGGCGACGAATATGTAGCGAGGGCCAGCCGACGAGAGCATACAGGTCGCAGTGGTGGGTGGTATATGGGGCTTTGGTGACAAAACGGACGGCACTGTGATAGACTGCATCCAGTTTGCTGAGTAGAGTGTTGGAGGCTATTTTGTAAATGACATCGCCGAAGTCGAGGACCGGTAGGATAGTCAGTTTTACGAGGGTATGTTTGGCAGCATGAGTGAAGGAGGCTTTGTTGCGATATAGGAAGCCAATTCTAGATTTAATTTTTAAATTGAAGATGCTTAATATGAGTCTGGAAACAGAGTTTACAGTCTAGCCAGACACCTAGGTATTTGTAGTTGTCCACATTCTAAGACAGAACCGTCCAGACTAGTGATGCTAGTCGGACGGGCGGGTAGTGATCGGTTGAAGATTTAGTTTTACTAGCATTTAAGAGCAGTTGGAGGCCACGGAAGGAGTGTTGTATGTCATTGAGGTTTGATTGGAAGTTTGTTAAAACCTCTCTGGGATATGTGGGACAGTAGCGTCCCACCTGGCCAACATCCAGTGAAAATGCAGAGCGCCAAATTCAAATAAATTACTATAAAAATTTAACTTTCATGAAATCACACATTCAATATACCAAATTAAAGCTACACTTGTTGTGACTCCAGCCAACGTGTCAGATTTCAAAAATGCTTTACGGCGAAAGCAAATAATGCTATTATCTGAGGATAGCAACCAAGCAACCAAACACAGACCATCATATTTCAACCCTCCCGGCGCGACACAAAACGCAGAAATAAAGATATAATTCATGCCTTACCTTTGACGAGCTTCTTCTGTTGGCACTCATCACAAATGGTCCTTTTGTTCGATTAATTCTGTCGATATATATCCAAAATGTCAATCTATTTGGCGCGTTTGATCCAGAAAAACACCGGTTCCAACTTGCACAACGTGACTACAAAATATCTCAAAAGTTACCTGTAAGCTTTGTCCAAACTTTTCAAACGACTTTTGTAATAAAACTTTAGGTATTTTTTAACGTAAATAATCGATAAAATTGAAGACGGGATGATCTGTGTTCAATACCGGAGGAAAACAATGTGTAGCATGCTTTCTGGTCATGCGCCTCTACCAAACAGTACACTTCACTGGAGCCTCATTCTGAACATGGCTACTTCTTCATTTCTCAAAGGAAAAACCTCAACCAATTTCTAAAGACTGTTGACATCCAGTGGAAGCAATAGGAACTGCAGGAAGGTCCCTTGGAAATCTGGATTCCCAATGAAATCCCATTGAAAAGAGAGTGACCTCAAAAACAAAAAATCTGAATGGTTTGTCCTTGGGGTTTTGCATGCGAAATAAGTTCTGTTATAGTCACAGACATGATTCAAACAGTTTTAGAAACGTCAGAGTGTTTTCTATCCAATACAAATAATATGCATATATTAGCATCTGGGACTGAGTAAGAGGGAGTTTACTCTGGGCACGCTTTTCATCCAAATGTGAAAATGCTGCCCCCTATCCACAAGACGTTTTAACACAGTGTCCAAAGACGGGCCAGATGTATACAGAATGGTGTCGTCTGCGTAGAAGTGGATCAAGGATTCACCCGCAGCAAGAGCGACATCATTGATATTTACAGAGGAAAGAGTCGGCCCGAGAATTTAACCCTGTGGTACCCCCATAGAGACTGCCAGAGGTCCGGACAACAGGCCCTCCAATTTGACACACTGAGCTCTATCTGAGAAGTAGTTGGTGAACCAGGCGAGGCAGTCATTTGAGGAACCAAGGCTGTTGAGTCTGCCGATAAGAATACAGTGTTTGACAGAGTCGAAAGCCTTGGCCAGGTCGATGAAGACAGCTGCACAGTACTGTCTTTTATCGATGGCTGTTATGATATCGTTTACTACCTTGAGCGTGGCTGAGGTGCACCCGTGACCAGCTCGGAAACCGGATTGCACAGCGGAGACGGAACGGTGGGATTTGAAATGGTCAGTTATCTGTTTGATAACTAACTTTGTTAACTTTTTTGTGTGTGTGGGTGTGTGTGTGTGCGTGTGTGCGTGTGCGTGTGCGTGTGCGTGTGTGTGTGTGTGTGTGTGTGTGTGTGTGTGTGCGTGCGTGCGTGCTAAGAGGCATGGAGAGGCAGCCTTTAGTTATTTTGCCCCCAGCCTCTGGAAAGCCTGCCAGAGAACCTGAGGAGGGCCAAAACTGTGGACATGGTATTTGCTTTTCCTTCGGGTGCTTTTTAGTCTTTCGGTTTTTATTGTTATTCTTTAGTTTTTTATCCTCTTATGTTTGTTGTGTAGTAAATATTTAGTTTTATTTTCATTGTTTTAATTTTTTTAATACCTGTGAAGCGCTTTGCATTGCATCCATGTCTGAAATGTGCTATATACATAAAGATTGATTTGTGTGTGTGGGGAGGGGGGGCTTGTGTGTGCATGAGTGTGTGTACGTGTTTGGGCCCCTTTGTGCTCATGTCTCCATGTTGCTGTGTTGGACATGGCATAGTGTGGCCTTGCCTCAGGCTATGTCAGCCACAGAGATGTATTCAAAGACGAGTCTCTCTCCATATGCATAATAATTAGAATACTGACTGCCAGTTGACAGAGAGTTAGACCATCTGGTCAATGTCTGTACGACTTCATACAATCCCTACTGCCTTTGGCAGCGTACCAAATGGCACCCTATTCCCTATATAGTGCACTACTTTTGACCAACCCCTATAAGCCCTGGTCAAAAGTAGTGCATTACATAAGGAATAGACTGGCATTTTGGACTCCGCTTCCATGTATCTGATGTTATAGTCAACTGTACAGAGAGCTCCATGAAGGCTTTTTATAGACAGTCACCCCAACTTTCCAGACTACAGTATATAGTATTCAGTTCTAGGCCTGGTAACTGATGCCCATTCTGTGTTTATAGAAAAGAGGACTTGGTAACAAACTGATTCATTGTCCTAGCTATACACATTGGAGTTATAATTAGAATTCATTAGACTTCATGCGATTGTGAAGTCCATGGTTTGTGTTCCAGACCACCAATGGCTAGCCTGGTCCCAGATAAGTTTGTGCTATCATGTCATGCCAAACATTCCTGCCATTTGGCAAACATTCTGTCATTAATGAGCTTGAGGAGAATAGAGGACTTTCGGCATGAGTGGCATGATGGCACAAACAGACTGGTACCCAGGCAAACCAATGGCTAGCAGACTAGATGGAAAGAGAAACCAGTTATTACATGAAAGGATTTCCAAAACAACACCCGCAGGGGGATCGAGATGCAATTACTTACAGGAGCAACGCAATTACAGAGGTGACACATTGTGACACAACCCTCCCGTGTCTCCACTAGCTGACCGCATCAGGGATGCACTTCAAATTTGTGCCAGCGAGCGCCATCTAACCGCTATGCTGCCGTGTCTGCCTCATGTGCGTGGTCAAGTAATGGTAAAAGCAGGAGTGTTTTCTCCTAAAATATTTGATCGTCTGAAAATGGCCTCAAGTAGCACCATTACCCGGTGCCAGACAGGGCACATTATGATATCTTAGTAGGGTTTTGAGTTAAATACTTCTCAAATTAAGCCAGACCTCCCTGCCCTAGCAGTCTTAACATTCTCTGCCTGATATTATACTTTGCCATAAAACCTGACTTTAAGCCCATATCTATAAAGCCTGACTTTAAGCCCATCTCCATAAAGCCTGACTTTAAGCCCATCTCTATAAAGCCTGAATTTAAGCCCATCTCCATAACGCCTGACTTTAAGTCCATCTCCATAAAGCCTGACTTTAAGCCCATCTCTATAAAGCCTGACTTTAAGCCCATCTCTATAAAGCCTGACTTTAAGCCCATCTCTATAAAGCCTGACTTTAAGCCCATCTCCATAAAGTCTGACTTTAAGCCCATCTCTATAAAGCCTGACTTTAAGCCCATCTCTATAAAGCCTGACTTTAAGCCCATCTCCATAACGCCTGACTTTAAGCCTATCTCCATAAAGTCTGACTTTAAGCCCATCTCTATAAAGCCTGACTTGGAGCCCATCTCTATAAAGCCTGACTTTAAGCCCATCTCCATAAAGTCTGACTTTAAGCCCATCTCTATAAAGCCTGACTTTAAGCCCATCTCTATAAAGCCTGACTTTAAGCCCATCTCCATAACGCCTGACTTTAAGCTCATCTCCATAAAGTCTGACTTTAAGCTTATCTCTATAAAGCCTGACTTGGAGCACATATTCATAAAGCCTGACTTTAAGCCCATTTTACATATTCACATTGAGTGCCAGTGATGGTATCTAAGTACTCCTACTTTCCCTAAAACATTCCCTGCTGGAAATCCCACACGAAGAACAACTTCCAAAATGAACGACCATTTCCAGAGGGTCTTGTCTAATTAACTCCTGCCAAATAAAAGGTTTTAATAAGACTTCAATTTCACCGAATTGTGATTCATTATGCCACACCAAACATTTAATCGCAAAGATATAAAAACATTTATGTTTTGACAGATGGCAACTCAGAGGCAACTAATGTTGGAAACTCAAGGAGTCATTTTAACAGTGTGCAATGGGTGTTGGCAACTCAAGGAGTCGTTTTAACAGTGTGCAGTGGGCGTTGGATGTGATTATCCCCCCAAAGCTATAGTATCTAATTGGCTGGGGCTGCTGACTGGCACACAGGCACCTGGCAGTGGATAAAATACATACAACGGACACTGCTACTGTTTATATTGCCAAGAAGCTGCTCCTCAAACGGCCTCTCCTCTCCCTGCTGTAAACTCCCAGGCTCAGTAATTGACATTGTGCTGCTTGTGAAGTGAGGCAGGCTGCCATTGGAATGAGGATGAAATCAAGCTCCCGTTCACGTTTATGTCAGAAAGGTGTGGTTGAGGTGACATACTGTAACGTTGCTGTGTGAAGTCTCATATTTTGAGTCCAAGTCTGTCCAATTCTGCTCCATTAGTCTCATTCTAGTGTTTGATTATGAGATAAATAATGGATTGGATTTAGATAGCATTTCTTACTAGAAGATACCATCGCAGCGAAGCCTCAGGCCGTGTGTGTGTGTGTGTGTGTGTGTGTGTGTGTGTGTGTGTGTGTGTGTGTGTGTGTGTGTGTGTGTGTGTGTGTGTGTGTGTGTGTGTGTGTGTGTGTGTGTGTGTGTGTGTGTGTGCGCGTGCGCTTACATACGTGCATGTTCATGCATGTATATGATTTTGAGGGCTTGTACTCCAGCAAGAATCCGAAAACAAGCTTAGGATAACTCTCTGGTCTGTTCTCCTTCCCTCTGGCCACTTGTTTGTGAAAGGAGTCATTGAGCTCCACATGCACACCAGCCAAACATTAGCCCTCCAATAACATCCATTACACTGCTGTGATGTCAAACACAGCGGGTACGTCCCAAAAGGCACCCTATTCCCTATATAGTGCACTACTCTTGACTCCAAGCCCTATGAGCCCTGGTCAAAAGTAGTGCACTAGGGAATAGGGTGCCAGTATGGAACACATGCAGAGTGGATAGCTCTGTCTCTGTAACGGTTTTCTTCCAGGGGTGAAGGAGAGGACCAAAGTGCAGCGCGGCTAGTGTTAAACATGTTTAATAAAGAACAAGTGAAACACTACAAACAACACTACAAAATAACAAATGTGCAAAAACCGAGACAGACCTATCTGGTGCAGACAATCACAGAGACAGGAAACAAACACCCACAAAATCCCAACACAAAACAAGCCTCCTATATATGATTCTCAATCAGGGACAACGATTACCATCTGCCTCTGATTGAGAACCATATTAGGCTGGACATAGAAACAGACAAACTAGACACACAACATAGAATTCCCACCCAGCTCACGTCCTGACCAACTAAACACATACAAAACAACAGAAAACAGGTCAGGAACGTGACAGTCTCCCTGTAGCACTCCAGTGTAAAAGGCAACCTGCCACACAAGACAAATGGCCCCCTGTAGACTCCTAATGAAACCTAGCGTTGAGGAAGTTGCTGTGGCGACGAGTCAGTGTAGAATAAGACATGTCTCTCTATCATGGAGACTCAGTGGAGTTTTCCTCATTAAAAAAAATTGCCTACAGAAAGAAAAACCATAAAGAGCCGATTTGGCATTCGAAAATCAACAAAACGATCACCCCACACTTGTTTTGGGAAAGAGCTGAGGGATGGGAATTGGGATTAGGCTACTTGCCTAATCTTAACCAATCACATTTCTAGCCTAAACGTAACCAATCACATATGTTTCTGCCCTCGAGGCAGAGCTTGGAACAAGATGGAAGAAAAACTCCAATCTGCATGAAGTAGTAGGAGCTTGTTTTCTTTCTCTCTGGTGCTTGTGGTTTTTCTTTCTTTAGATGTTTGAGTAGATCGGGTTGAGTTGTAACTACGATGTGCAGTGTCTGCTCAGCAACAATATTTTTCATTCATTCCTTTTGAAACACCAAAGTCTTGCCCCTCCAAAGGAATGGGCTGTCTCCCCACAGGCAACATGAAGTGTTGGGGAATCAGATATTCTCTTTACATGACGGCTATGGCGTTAATAGTTTATAGCTTTATTGCACAGTGTGCTGTATATTACAGCATCCGTCTGTTCTCTCATCAACTTTTGATTAAGGCTCTATGTATACACAGTGTCACTGTCACGTACGTACACACACACACACACACACACACACACACACACACACACACACACACACACACACACACACACACACACACACACACACACACACACACACACACACACACACACACACACACACACACACACACACACACACACACTCTCTCTCTCTCTCTCCACTGAGACACCAGTATGGCCACAACCCTTTCTTTAGATCAGTAGAGCATGTGCAATACATGTCATGAGGAAGTAGTGATTTCAAAAGACACATCAATCACATGGCCTCAGAATACAATGTGTCCATTGTACCAGGAGACTACTAACACACAACGTAAACAGTTTTAGCATTCATTCAAATAAGCTCTGTGACACTGGCAAATTAGAAATACAGTACCAGTCAAAAGTCTGGACACATCTACTCATTCAAGTGTTTTTCTTTATTTTTACTATAGAATAGTATTGAAGACATCAAAACTATGAAATAACACATATGGAATCATGTAGTAACCAAAAAAATGTTATATTTGATATTCTTCAAAATAGCCACCCTTTGCCTTGATGACAGCTTTGCACACTCTTGGCTTTCTCTCAACCAGCTTCACCTGGAAATGCTTTTCCAACTGTCTTGAAGGAGTTCCCACATATTCTGAGCACTTGTTGGCTGCTTTTCCTTCACTCTGCGGTCCAATTCATCCCAAACCATCTCGATTGGGTTGAGGTTGGGTGATTGTGGAGGCCAGGTCATCTGATGCGGCACTCCATCACTGTCCTTCTTGGTCAAATAGACCTTACACAGCCTGGAGGTGTTTTGGGTCATTGTCCTGTTGAAAACCGTTATGATGACACACCAAATGGGTTTGATGGATCGCGGGAAAAGAGCAGGAATAGGCTTTTGTAAGCTACAGTCCAAGCTATGTCTTCCAATGGTGCGACAGCTGTCTGAATGAAAGATTATCCAACTTGAATAAACGTTTGGAGGTAAATGACAGCGGTGGTGTAGTCTACGGTGATACGGATATCACTTATTATTTGTATCTATATTGCGCATTGATGTGAATCATACTGCTGCTCTCTCATTTAGCTATTTGCGCCATACGGATTGTGGTTGTTGTGGATGGCTGATCACAAATCTAAGTGTGTATTTGAACCCAATAATGGTTGAATTCAAGAAGTTTAAGCTGCCTATCAATCATTTGTGAACAGCCATTGTTTTTGAAACCAGTGGGCAGCCAGTCAAAAATGCCCTCTTGCAACAGCTGCATAGTGCGGATCCCAGTCTATGGAATACAAGTGAGGCTTTTATTGCTCAATCTAATTCATGCTGATAAAAAATAAATAATCCATAGGCCTAATGGACACATGGTCAAACTCACACACTTTTGATCGACTTAAAAGGGGCAATCTGTAGTTGCTACATCTATTTTTGGACTTATAATGTATATATATATATATATATATACAGTTGAAGTCAGAAGTTTAGATACACCTAAGCCAAATACAATTAAACTCAGTTTCACAATTCCTGACATTTAAACCTAGTAACAATTCCCTGTCTTAGGTCAGTTAGGATCACCACTTTATTTTAAGAATGTGAAATGTCAGAATAATAGTAGAGAGAATGATTTATTTCAGCTTTTATTTATTTCATCACATTCCCAGTGGGTCAGAAGTTTACATACACTCAATTAGTATTTGATAGCATTGCCTTTAAAATGTTTAATTTGGGTCAAATGTTTCGGGTAGCCTCCCACAACCTTCCCACAATAAGTTGGATGAATTTTGGCCCATTCCTCCTGACAGAGCTGGCTTTTTCAGTTCTGCACACAAATGTTCTATAGGATTGAGGTCAGGGCTTTGTGATAGCCACTCCAATACCTTGACTTTGTTGTCCTTAAGCCATTTTGCCACAACTTTGGAAGTATGCTTGGGGTCAATGTCCATTTGGAAGACCCATTGCGACCAAGCTTTAACTTCCTGACTGATGTCTTGAGATGTTGCTTCAATATAACCACATACTTTTCTTTCCTCATGATGCCATCTATTTTGTGAAGCACCACCACAACATGATGCTGCCACCCCCGTGCTTCAAGGTTGGGATGGTGTTCTTCGGCTTGCAAGCATCCCCCTTTTTCCTCCAAACATAAAGATGGTCATTATGGCCAAACAGTTCTATTTTCGTTTCATCAGACCAGAGAACATTTCTCCAAAAAGTACAATCTTTGTCCCCATGTGCAGTTGCAAACCGTAGTCTGGCTTTTTTATGGTGGTTTTGGAGCAGTGGCTTCTTCCTTGCTGAGCGGCCTTTCAGGTTATGTCGATATAGGACTCGTTTTACTGTGGATATAGATACTTTTGTACCTGTTTACTCCAGCATCTTCACAATGTCCTTTGCTGTTGTTCCGGGATTGATTTGCACTTTTCGCACCAAAGTCTGTTCATCTCTAGGAGACAGAACGCTTCTCCTTCCTGAGCGGTATGACGGCTGCGGGGTCCCATGGTGTTTATACTTTCGTACTATTGTTTGTACAGATGAACATGGTGCCGGCAGGCATTTGTAAATTGCTCCCAAGTATGAACCAGATTTGTGGAGGTCTACAAATTTCTTTCTGAGGTCTTGGCTGATTTCTTTTGATTTGCCATGATGTCAAGCAAAGAGGCACTGAGTTTGAAGGCAGGCCTTGAAATACATCCACAGGTACACCTCCAATTGACTCAAATTATGTCCATTAGCCAATCAGAAGCTTCTAAAGCCATGACATAATTATTTTGAATTTTCCAAGCTGTTTAAAGGCACAGTCAACTTAGTGTATGTAAACTTCTGACCCACTGAAATTGTGATACAGTAAATTCTAAGTGAAATAATCTGTCTGTAATCAGTTGTTGGAAAAATTACTTGTGTCATGCACAAAGTAGATGTCCTAACCGACTTGCCAAAATTATAGTTTGTTATTAACAAGAAATTTGTGAAGTGGTTGAAAAACGAGTTTTAATGACTGCCGACTTCAACTGTATATCCATTGACTCTTGAAGAATATAACTTTTAAATGCCTCATGAGCCTGGTTCAACTGTCACACTCCATGAGAACCCAAAATATAAGCTTGTTTTTCTCCAATGTTTGCAAACATTATAAATATGAACAAACACTGTATAGCCTCTTAACATGGTTAAAACAATCATTTTGATATCATGGATGGTCAGTCCTTGCATCCATAGATCTGTCTATTAATCTGAGAGTGGTTACATTTCTACAGGCCCATCCCTCAGATCTTTACCAAAACAGAGGCGGGGCAGCCGTTTTGTGGATTTGTGGATTTGCCCTTTAATCTGTGGATTTGCCCTTTAAACAGCGGTCACCAACAAAAAGGTAAACAATAGGCCTATAGCAAATGCAGCATTTGGCATTCATTTTTCACATGTAAATTGCACTTTTCAGTAGTGCTCAAAGCATGCCATTCCATGAGCGCAGCATTTTTTCCCCAACTTGAATCAATGAGTCCGATCAGTCCTCCATGACAACAAAATCATAAACAACAGAATATGGCTGGCTAATTAGTCCTTCGTTTTGGGGTTATGCTCGTCGTTTCTGTTTGCTTATTTGGGGTGGCAGGTAGCCTAGTGGTTAAAACATTGGGCCAGTAACCGAAAGGTTGCTGGATTGAATCCCCGAGCTGACAAGGTAAAAATCTGTTGTTCTGCCACTGAATAAGGCAGTTAACCTACCGTTCCCCGGCAGCCTGTCATTGTAAATAAGAATTTGTTCTTAACTGACTTGCCTAGTTAAATTGAAATATATATATATAATTTGAGCAGTTCTTGCCATAATATGGACTTGGTCTTTTAGCTGTCATCAAGGCAAAGGGTGGCTACTTTGAAGAATCTCAAATATAAGATATATTTTGATTTGTTTAACACTGTTTTGGTTACTACATGATTCCATATGTGTTATTTCATAGTTTTGATGTCTTCACTATTATTCAACCTTTCAAATGTAGCTATGACAACAGGGACACATGATATGGAGCTGCTAGTGTGCAAATATGTGTGATATTCTAGTGTGTGTGCGTGTATATGTGCATGTGTGTGTGTTTTGATTCTGTTCAAAAATATTCTGAGTGTGTGTACAAGTCTTTCGTCACCAGATGATGACTCAACTGCTAGAGAAACCACTGGACCATTCATCTGCAGCTGGCTGCATTCATCACAGCCCTTCATGATCAGTGAGGATTACCACTCACTCTACTGGCAGAAGTCCTCTGTGTGTGTGCGTGTGTGTGCGTGTGTGCTCGCGCATTCTCCCATTCTGTGTCCTAGAAGGGAAGTGTAATCTCTCTTGGGGAAAGTGGATGGTGTCAGCACCATGCTCGGCTGTGGCTGTAACATAGTATTTATAGAGGATGAGGAAGCAACACTCCTGCTGTACCTAATGGCTATATCCTATGGTGCCACACAGTAGGGTGCCACACCAAATGGCACCCTACTCCCTATATAGTGCACTTCTTTTGACCAGGGCCCTATGGGCTCAAGGGCTTTGGTCATAAGTTGTGCACTTTCTAGGGAATAGGGGGCCATTTGGGAGTCAGCCCAGGAAGCAAGCTCTCCAATGGTAGAGGGGGTGTGAGATTCCCTGTGCCCCAGTGACTCAGATGCTGTTACTATAATTCTTGGGACCGAGGAAGAGAAAGTTGCAAAATAGCAGGGTACAGTTTAGACTTGTGGGTCTCTCTTCCTCCTTTGGTATGCGTTAGGTCAGTGTCTAAAATAAGTTCTGGACGTCAAAGTCTGCCAGAGACAGCAAGCAGGCCAAGGCAACTCGGTGGCTGTTTTCAGCTTGAGCAAATAAAGTTGATCTGCCCATGAGAACGGACCTGGGTTGACTATGTAATAGAATATGAACTGTTATTGTTGACGTCATCGTAAATGTCTCCACTCTGTGTGCAACATGAGCCAATGCTAAGGATATAGGAGGACAGTCTTAGACCTGGGACAAAACAAATATAAAATACTTTCAAATACTTGAGGTGTGCTTGATTTACTTTGCCCAGTACAATAGAACCAATGGAGTAGCCTCTAAAACAGTGCAAAGCTATATCAAGCACGTCCATTTGACTGATGTAGTTGAAGCATGCAGGTCTGTTGTACAGCTACAACTGTTATAGTTGTGGTCAGATGTTTATGCCAGTGGATATGGCTCTACTCCATGCCAATGCTGAAGAGATATAATGAATTGTCAGGAGATGGGATGTATGGACAGACACATCAACTGACAATGTCCTAATATGGATGCCGTACCCATCAGAACAGGTCCGGGTGTTGTTATTCTCCTGTAATTATGGCTGCATACAGTTTACTTTAGGCACTATTCTTTGTGTTCGGTTATAGAGCTACATTGATTGCAGAGTCTGCTCCCTCAGGACATTTGATTCTGCTGCCCTTCAGAATATACTGTAGAAGGTTCCTTCGAGTTCAAAGAGGCCCTCTGCCGTGCCGAATTACACACTACTATTTCCTCAAAGAGAATTCACAAACAGATCCCACATCTTATTAACGTGGTAAAGTTATCTATGTTATATGGAGCTTTCACTTTTCCGTCTAATTTAGCTGCGAAGGGTCTTGGTCGATTCCCTCTAATTGTGGCTTTAGGTTTTCTTCTAACCCCTGGGCAGTAAAAAATATACTTGTTATGATGTTATTATTTTATGTTAGGAGACAGCTTTTTCATATGAGCAATGCAGATATTGCATTAAGACGATAAAAGAGTTAGGACTTTCACTGCTGGCACATAGAAGAGATGTTTTTAAGAATGTACAAGTCACATTGGAATATATATATATATATATATATATATATATATATTGACCCTTTGCTAGGCCACATGCCAGAGACGGACTGGCCATAGAGCAACTCTGGCAAATGTCAGATAGGCTGGTTGAAATTGTTTGTTTGGCTATTAATAGGGTCCTCAAGAAAAAAAAATGGCTGGTGTGGGGACCTCAAGGGAAAAAATGGTCCGGTGTGTTCGACATGCCCCAGTTGTTTTCTGGTCCCAGTCCACCCCTGGAACATGGGTAATGATTCAACACTTTAAATGGCAGAATGCTTTTAGAATGTAGAGTCACATTGCAAAACTGTCTCATGGACACATTACAAGAGAAAATAGGCCCCATGTAGAAAATACAGCAGTGCTTCTCTGCCAGTCGAAACCCGATCTGACCTTAATCTTCCATGTTCAATACTTCTCATCTCTACTAGAACGAAATCGGATGACTTCACACAGCACTGATTGGCAGGTAATCCTGTTTGAAGCGGGAAATCAGAGTTTGGATACCGAACCATACTGTAATCCGTTTAGATACACAGTCCAGATATGGATTTCCGAATGTTTTTATTTTTTACATGTTATCTAGAGATTTAATTATAAATCAAAAGTGAAAGTGCTTCAGTTGGTGCATTTGGTGCTTCTGGTGCATTGTAGCAGTTTTGTGACACTGTGCATACGGGGAATATTAGGCCTAGATGGTGAACAACGTCCTGCCTCAATTACTGTGTTGTGTGTTCACTGTGTTCTTGGGCTGAGCTCATAGTAGACCTTCTTCAATTCTAATAAGCTCCAGAGATGCAGGCATGCCTCGTAATAGAATGGTTGATGATACTGTACATCATCATACCTAATGGATACTAGAAACATCCTCACTCTTTAGAGACAGCGGTTGATCTCTGCCAGGTATCCATGGCGATGGATTTTATATTTTAATTGCTGGATTGCCTCCTTACCAGTTTGGTTGAGTTCCAAATGGTACCCTTTTCCCTTTGCATGTATAGTGCTTTACTTTTGACCAGGGCCCATAGGAGTCAAAAGTAGTAGACTACAATGTATAGTGAATAGGATGCCATTTGAGATGCCCCATTTGGAAAGCACTCTCTGATGTAGAATGTAATATGCTAAGGGACCCTATCCATCAACTGAGATTCAAGGATAAATCAAATCCATCATTCAAAAAATGTACTTGACACAACAATGATTGCAGTGTTAAAAGCAATTACATAATCACTCATATGTTTGGACTTAACCTGGTAACCCGTTATTGAATATAAGAATGCCTTGTAGATTATTGCTATTATTTTGGAAAAATGAAATACAAAAAATAGAATTTTGTCCAAAAGACTAGTATCCACTGAAGCGGTCCTGGGCCCCCCCTGGGTGCACGTTTTAGTTGTGCCCTACCGTGGCACTACACAGCTGATTAAAATGATCAAAGCTTGATGATGAGTTGGTTATTTGAATCAGCTGTGTAGTGCTAGGGGGAAAAACTAAAATGTGCAACCAGGGTGGGGTGTGGGAGGGGAATCAGTAGTGATTGTTTGACAGCTGTGAATGGCACCTTTACAAGGTAAAGTAGTGTCATTAATCAGGTCCTGTAATTCCTTTAGGTTTAAGTTCTACATAGAGATGCTAACAGACTGTAAAGCAGGGTCATTTTCATTTCCTTCATCGACTAAACAGATCCCCTGGGCATAGAGTTGACTGTTAATCTTGAAGCTAGGGGGCAGAATTTTTATGTTTGGAAAAAATAATGTTCCCAATGTAAGCTGCCTATTTCTCAGGCCCAGATGCTAGAATATGCATATAATTGACAGATTAGGATAGAAAACACTCTAAAGTTTCCAAAACTGTCAAAATATTGTCTGTGAGTATAACAGAACTGATTTTGCAGGCGAAAACCTGAGAAATCCAACCCGGAAGTGGCTCTTATTTAGAAAAATCCCTGTTCCATTGCCTGCCTTTCCTCCATTTAAAGGGATATCAACCAGATTCCTTTTCCAATGGCTTCCTCAGGGTGTGAACAGTCTTTAGACATAGTTTCAAGCTTTTATTCTGAAAAATGAGGGAGATTTATCAAAACGCGTCAGTGGATAGCTGAATGTCCTTCGATTAGTTAATGCGTGCGAAAGTTGTAGCTCGACATTTTTTTTGTCTCTTTTATTGAATAGTTTACCGTCCGGTTGAAATTTTATTGATTATTTATGTTAAAAACAACCTGAGGATTGATTATAAAAAACGTTTGACATGTTTCTACGAACTTTACGGATACAATTTGGAATTGTCATCTGCCCTTCATGACCGCTCGAGCGTGTTGCTTTCTGAACATAACGCACCAACCAAATGGAGGTTTTTGGATATAAAAATAATATTTATCGAACAAAAGGAACATTTATTGTGTAACTGGGAGTCTCGTGAGTGCAAACATCCGAAGATCATCAAAGGTAAGCGATTCATTTTATTGCTTTTCTGACTTTCGTGACCAATCTACATTGCTGCTAGCTGTTCGTAATGTTTTGTCTAGTGATCGATAAACTCACAAACGCTTGGATTGCTTTCGCTGTAAAGCATATTTTCAAAATCTGACATGATAGGTGGATTAACAACAAGCTAAGCTGTGTTTTGGTATATTGCACTTGTGATTTCATGAAAATAAATATTTTTAGTAATATTTTTTGAATTTGGCGCTCTGCAATTCAGTGGTTGTTTACGAAAATGATCCCGTTAAACGGATCTGTGCGCCAAGAGGTTAAAACCAGTCATTACTTACCTCTTTAAATCATCCTCCAGCTAGACTAGAAATGTAAAAGCAATAGACCGATGGTCGGCAGCCTTGTCACGAGGCAAACCAACGTTTTGCTGAGCTACACCACTCATTGCCTCAAACCCAATCAGGGTTATTTGTATCAACTTTCTATAGTGCTTGAGGATATGAAATACTCCCATCTCGCTGCCTTTGCTTTTAAATGACTATAATTTGAATAGTGGAAGTGCACAAAGAGGGCCGGTCTACAGTTTGACGTCATCTAGCACTCTGAACGCTGCCATTATTCTACCAAACACCTTCACTCAATGCTTTGTTTGCTAACATCAGCAGTTGAATTTAATCCATGTATCGTAGCTTGGGATTTTGTACCACAGAAAAAAACTATAAGATGCACATTGTACAGATGTAGGATCTACAAATTCAAAAAGGCACTCGCACATCTGAGCAATCTTATTTGCAGGTGCATGGCATCAATTGAACAAGATGAAGGAAAAGGAAACCGCACACTGCTCTTGATAGTATCACCGATATTTAATAAGCTTACGTATCGGCCACACGGCCTTCGTCAGAGCTTTTGGGATTTTTTGAAAGTTGCACCCTTATGTAGACCTGGCTCCACCCACATCCGTTCTACACATCGAAGGGGGTTGGAGGCAAAGGAAAATAAATAAGTGCTACCAAATATAACAATGTGCATTTCATAAATATTACAAAAGTGTATAAATAAGGCGTATTGAACACTTCTGTATAATCTCAATGAGGACATAGCAAGTTCATTAGTCATTGGGTACAGCATAACATACAAAGGCATTTCATCATTAAGTCCTTTTGGAAACAATGTCTGGAGGGTGAAAATCCCAAAACATTCTCTTTTACTCAGAGTATTATTAATATCACCTCCCCTGTCTGATATCTTAACTTTCTCTATGCCACAAAATCTAAAGGTGGAAATGTCATGCTTCATGTCATTGAAATGTACAGCGACTGGATAATCCCTGTCGTTTCTCCTGATTGAACTTTTATGTTCACTAATTCTCTGTTAATGATGAAATGCCTTTGTATGTTATGCTGTGAATTGGAACATGAAATGTGTGTCTCTTGTAGATTATTCTGACGTTTTTCATATGATGTACCCAATGACTAATGAACTTGCTATGTCCTCATTGAGATTATACAGAAGTGTTCAATACGCCTTATTTATACACTTTTGTAATATTTATGAAATGCACATTGTTATATTTGGTAGCACTTATTTATTTTCCTTTGCCTCCAACCCCCTTCGATGTGTAGAACGGATGTGGGTGGAGCCAGGTCTACATAAGGGTGCAACTTTCAAAAAATCCCAAAAGCTCTGAGGAAGGCCGTGTGGCCGATACGTAAGCTTATTAAATATCGGTGATACTATCAAGAGCAGTGTGCGGTTTCCTTTTCCTTCACAGATGTAGGATCTGAATTTGATCTATATTGTCACAGCAAAAATAATCCTCCAGCAACAGGATTTGAACATTTATTCCATAAGGTTGTTTGATCGGTGGTTATGCTATTAGCTGGCCAAAAGTAGGCTACATGAAAGCGCAATACTGTTAATATAACCGTGTGTTAAACAGGTTTTCAGTAAATTTATGTAAATCACGAAGCTCATCTGCATTACCTGCGAGGCAGGAAAATTCTCAGCAACAAAAGAGTGATCAAATTAAGATCCTATACCTGTATGTGCATGATACATTGTACTGTGGCACGTGCATGGGTGCTAAATGACATTGTGCTCCTCCCATTGTGCAAGACTTAGTATTCTTCAAGGCCAACTAAGCTTTGGCTCTCTTCAATAGGAAATATGGGATTCAGCGGTGCCACAATCCATGCAGTTGCCATGGAAATTGCAACACTCAAAGGTTGCTGAGAAGCCTTTGTTTTATTAAATGTCTAGTAAAAAATGACAAAGAAACAAGTGGGCGTCTGGCAGGAAGGACGTTGGATTGGATTTTGATTTATTCACAGCGCATGTGTCAAGGCATTTAGTAATGAAGACAAATGGCTCCGAGTTGATGTTTGGTCAGAAGTTGTGGTTAAACACATTGGGTATGGTAGCTAGATGGGTAAAAACATATTACTACTTTACCCACAAATCAGTGCCCTGTTTTCTATGGACAAAATCTATGGACAAAATCAACTCCATTCAGTTACATTGACTTACATTCGCTGTGGTCGATTATCACTAGAAAATCTGTAGCAGTGCAAGTATGTAATTACAGATCCCAATTACCATGGAGTATTGTTTTACAAGTATTGTTGTTACAACACTGTACTTGAAAATGTAATTACACTGTAAGGACAAAGTCATGTAAATTGTTACCTAAATTATCGTTTCTGAATTATGCCAGTATGTTCACTGTACATTTGTTTGTGTATGATGTCATCTATATGATGGATATGATGTCATCTACAGTGCATTCGGAAAGTATTCAGACCCTTTCCCTTTTTCCACATTTTGTTACATTACAGCTTTATTCTAAAATGGATGATTTTTTTCCCCCCTCATCAATCTACACACAATACCCCATAATGACAAAGTGAAAGAAATGGTTTTTAGAAATGTTAGCAACTTTATTAGAAGTAAAAAACTGAAAATCCTTATTTACATAAGTATTCAGACCCTTTGCTATGACACTCGAAATTGAGCTCAGGTGCATCCTGTTTCCATTGATCATCCTTGAGATGTTTCTACAACTTGGACAATCATCTCTGCAGCACTCCACCAATCAGGCCTTTGTGGTAGAGTGGCAAAACGGAAGGAACTCCTCAGGAAAAGGCACATGACAGCCCCCTTGGAGTTTGTCAAGAGGCACAGATCTAGGCAAAGGTACCAAAACATTTCTGCAGCATTGAAGGTCCCCAAGAATACAGTGGCCTCCATCATTCTTAAGTGGAAGAAGTTTGGAACCACCAAGACTCTTCCTAGAGCTGGCCGCCCGGCCTAACTGTGCAATCGGGGGAGAAGGGCCTTCATCAGGGAGATGACCAAGAACCCGATGGTCACTCTGACAGAGCTCCAGATTTCCTCTGTGGAGATGGGAGAACCTTCCAGAAGGACAATAATCTCTGCAGTACTCCACCAATCAGGCCTTTATGGTAGAGTGGCCAGACCAAAGCTACTCCTCAGGAAAAGGCACATGACAGCCCGCTTGGAGTTTGCCAAAAGGCACCTAATGGACTCTCAGACCATTAGAAACAGGATTCTCTGGTCTGATGAAACCAAGATTGAACTCCTTGGCCTGAATGACAAACGTCATGTCTGGAGGAAACCTGGCATAAATGGAGCAAAGTACAGAGAGATCCTTGATTAAAACCTGCTCCAGAGCACTCAGGACCTCAGACTGGGGCGAAGGTTCACCTTCCAACCGGACAACGACCCTAAGCACACAGCCAAGACAATGCAGGTGTGGCTTCGGGACAAGTCTCTGAATGTCCTTGACTTGAAGCCCAATCGAACAGCTCTGGAGAGACCTGAAAATATCTGTGCAGGGATGCTCCCCATCCAACCTGACAGAGCTTGAGAGGATCTTCAGAGAATAATGGGAATAACTCCCCAAATACAAGTGTGCCAACCTTATAGCGTCATACCCAAGAAGACTTGAGGCTGTAATCGCTGCCAAAGGTGCTTTAACAAAGTACTGAGTAAAGGGTCTGAATAGTTATCTAATGTGATATTTCTGTTTTTTATTTTGTAATTATGGGGTATTGTGTGTAGATTAATGAGGGGGGAAATGATTTAATCAATTTTTGAAAAAAGCTGTAAAGTAACAAAATGTGGAAAAAGTCAAGGGGTCTGAATACTTTCCGAATGCACTGTATAAGATGGGTATGATGTCATCTATGTGATGTGTATGATGTCATCTATGTGTATGATGTCATCTATGTAAATGCCTTCTATATAATTTGTATGATGTCATCTATGCAGAGTTTGGGTATGAAGATCAAAACAACTCCTTATGGCGTAGAGTTCCCGCCAACCAATCCAAATCAATATGAATTATTAATCATCCTTTCATTCAAGCACATTTCTAAATATACATGCATGAATCTCTCACATAAATCATGAATGAATCTGATGTGCTCATTGGCGTAATAATAAAAACAATCCTGAGCCAAGAGTTGCTTAGAACTGAATCCATGAAACTGTTTACGCCTCAGTCGGAGGATCAGGCTAACGGAGAAAAGTTTATAAAAAAGGAGGGCCATATCCGTGGATGTGTCCCAAATGGCACCTTATTCCCTTTATAGAGCACTACCCATAGGACTCTGTTCAAAAGCAGTGCACTATATAGGGAATAGTGTGTCATTTGGGACACAGACCCTGTCTCAGAGTTGCCCGTTAATAAAACATGCAAGGCAAGCTGGAGAATGAGAGTTCAGAGCTGCGCTGCGTGGGGCAAAGGAGGGACACCAGCTAACTCATTAGGCCTGCCCGACTCTCTGCATATCCTGAAAAAAAATGGAAAACACATACTTGATAAATTAATATATATCCTAAATATACTGTATTTATAAATGGCTCACCCTGTATGGTCAATGACTAGAAATGCATTTATTTATATGCAGGCAAAATATACATTTCAGTGGTTTACGTGGGATATAGACTCATTGATGTATAAATGGCTAACCCTGCATGCATGGTAAATGACTAGGCATTTCTTAATTTATTTTTGTTGAAGAAAAAAAAGATTTTAGTAAAAGACATGTATGCTTTGGTTTGGATCGGTATCATTTGATAATCCACATAGTACCGCAATGAGCAGTAACAATCCATCCTTATTGGTTGAAGTACGATGAATTTGCCCCTAGAAGCTGATTCCCACTAATGATTAAGGTTAGGATTGGGGAAGGGGAAGCTGATCTCCACTAATGATTAAGGTTAGGATTGGGGAAGGGGAAGCTGATCTCCACTAATGATTAAGGTTAGGATTGGGGAAGGGGAAGCTGATCTCCACTAATGATTAAGGTTAGGATTGGGGAAGGGGAGCTGATCTCCACTAATGATTAAGGTTAGGATTGGGGAAGGGGAAGCTGATCTCCACTAATGATTAAGGTTAGGATTGGGGAAGGGGAAGCTGATCTCCACTAATGATTAAGGTTAGGATTGGGGAAGGGGAAGCTGATTCCCACTAATGATTAAGGTTAGGATTGGGGAAGGGGAAGCTGATTCCCACTAATGATTAAGGTTAGGATTGGGGAAGGGGAAGCTGATTCCCACTAATGATTAAGGTTAGGATTGGGGAAGGGGAAGCTGATCTTAGAGCTTTACAGTACGTACGGGAAACTTCCTTCCGGAGAGTATTCATTGGGCAAATGTGACCATAATAATCAATGTCCTCCATTCCATGCCTGCTTGTTTTCAATGGTCCTGTGTGGTGTGGAATATATGTCCTTAGTCAGTTGAAATCCATCCTGTAGAGATGCCTCCACTGTTGAACAAGTAAAGAAACACATTTACAGAAATGGTTCATTCTATTTTAGCTTTCCCTCTTCAAATAATCCTCAGAGTAAACCACCATAAGCTTTGGGTGTGTCCACCTTATTTAAACAGAGGAGAGCGTTGGTAATTAATGAGGTCTCACCAAGTGGGCGGGAGAGTAAGCATCCGTATCAAAACACCAAGCCTACGTTCTCAATGGTACCATATTCCCTAGGTAGTGCACTACTTTCGACCAGGCCTGAAATCCCCCCTGCTCTCTCCTCTCTCGCCGGTGTCCAGTAGGGTTGATGCATCACAATGCCCTGTTGATTTTTAATTAACTCAGCCTGCAATGGAACGAGCCACACATCCAAACCCGGAGCACAATGCATCTCTCCCCGCCTCATCATAGCAAGGATGATGCAATTCATGCAATTTTATGATCCACTGAATGCAATTACTGGGCTGTCACTATTACATGCTATATGTCTCCACTTGTGATGAATGCACTCTGCCGACTTTGATCTGGTTTATTCCTCACAGGATAACACATTATAGAGGATGCCTGTGATGAATATGGAAATATACAGTATATTATGGCAGGGTTCCCCAACTGGCAGCCGCGGGTGTTTTTATTTTGGCCTCCCCAAGTTTTCTGAGCAAAAAATACCAGGATGTTAGATTTGCCAGCCAATGCTCCCTAGCATTAGCACAATTATTGGAAGTCTATGGGTATTTGCTAGCATGCTAGTAGATACCCATAGACTTCCAGTCATTGCGCTAACACTAGTTAACATCGGCTCGAGAAACTACCTCTAACTTCCTTCATACTGGACACAGAGGCATAAAAATGGTATCCACAAGTTCATCTGACTGTGAGGAAGTAGATAAAGGTCCTCATTGCCAAAATCCCAAAGTATCCCTTTAATAATGCATTTGAAATGAAGAATTATCCAGAGTATACAGCATTGGGGAAATCCATACTACCTGCCATACAAATACACTGTGGCCATGCAGTCAATATCCCTACTGTAAGGGTGTAGGCTGCTCATCAGTCCTGAGTTGTTGCCCCGGAAACACAGTTTGACAGTTAGGAGGTTGCCACCGCATTTATCTAGTCCTCCTACATTATCTAGTCCTCCTTCATTATCTAGTCCTCCTACATTATCTAGTCCTCCTACATTATCTAGTCCTCCTACATTATTTAGTCGTTCTACATGATCTAGTCCTCCTACATTATCTAGTCCTCCTACATTATCTAGTCCTCCTACATTATCTAGTGCTCCTACATTATCTAGTCCTCCTACATTATCTAGTCCTCCTACATTATCCAGTCCTCCTAGGAGGAGGAGGAGGTACTTGGGTGTTTTTTCTTTTCACTCTTTCACACAATTTGAGGTGTGACCCCATTTGAAATAGCAGGGTGAGGGAGGGAGGGAGGGAGGGAGGGCCATCTCCTCCCACTGTCCTTCCCCAACCCCCTCCCTCTGGATAAATAAACACTGGAACTGAGCTACTGGCTGGGACCACGAAAGGAGAAGGGGGAGGAGGAGTGAAGGGAGGGGGAGGAGAAGTGAAGGGAGGGGGAGGAGGAGTGAAGGGAGGTGGAGGAGGAGGAGTGAGGAGAGGGCGAGGAGGAGTAAGGGGAGGACGGGAGGAGGAGAGAGGAGAGGGGGAAGAGGAGTGAAGGGAGGTGGGGGAGGAGGATTGAGGAGAGGGGGAGGAGGAGTGAGGAGAGGGGGAGGAGGAGGAGGAGTGAAGGGAGGAGGAGTGAAGGGAGGAGGAGTGAGAGGAGGAGTGAGGGGAGGAGGAGTGAGGGAAGGAGGAGTGAGGGGAGGAGGAGTGAGGGGAGGAGGAGTGAGGAGAGGAGGAGTGAGGGGAGGAGGGGGAGTGAGGAGAGGAGGAGGAGTGAGGGGAGGAGGGGGAGTGAGGAGAGGAGTGAAGGGAGGAGGAGTGAGGGGAGGAGGGGGAGTGAGGAGAGGTGGGGGAGTGAGGGGGGGAGGAGTGAAGGGAGGAGGAGGAGGAGGAGTGAAGGGAGGAGGAGTGAAGGGAGGAGGGGGAGTGAGGAGTGAAGGGAGGAGGAGTGAGGGGAGGAGGGGGAGTGAGGAGTGAAGGGAGGAGGAGTGAAGGGAGGAGGAGGAGGAGGGGGAGTGAGGAGTGAAGGGAGGAGGAGTGAAGGGAGGAGGAGTGAGGGGAGGAGGAGTGAAGAGAGGAAGAGTGAAGAGAGGAAGAGTGAGGAGTGAAGGGAGGAGGGGGAGTGAGGAGTGAAGGGAGGAGGAGTGAGGGGAGGAGGGGGAGTGAGGAGTGAAGGGATGAGGAGTGAGGGGAGGAGGGGGAGTGAAGAGAGGAGGGGGAGGAGGAGGAGTGAAGGGAGAGGAGGAGTGAAGGGAGGGGGAGTGAGGGGAGGGGGGGGAGTGAGGAGTGAAGGGAGGAGGAGTGAGGGGAGGAGGAGTGAAGGGAGGAGGGGGAGTGAGGAGTGAAGGGAGGAGGAGTGAGGGGAGGAGGGGGAGTGAGGAGTGAAGGGAGGAGGAGTGAGGGGAGGAGGGGGAGTGAGGAGAGGAGGGAGAGGAGGATTGAAGGGAGAGGAGGAGTGAAGGGAGGGGGAGTGAGGAGTGAAGGGAGGAGGAGTGAGGGGAGGAGGAGTGAAGGGAGGAGGGGGAGTGAGGAGTGAAGGGAGGAGGAGTGAGGGGAGGAGGGGGAGTGAGGAGTGAAGGGAGGAGGAGTGAGGGGAGGAGGGGGAGTGAGGAGAGGAGGGAGAGGAGGAGTGAAGGGAGGGGGAGTGAAGAGAGGAAGAGTGAAGAGAGGGTGGTGAGTGAGGAGCGGGAGGAGAGGAAGGTAGTAGTGAAGGAGTAATAGAGGCAGCTGACCCGTCCACCTGGGAAGCAGCAGGGTCCGAGAGAGGGGGGAGGAAGAGAGGGGGGAGAGGACGGAGAAGGTGGAGAGGGGGGAGCGGAAGAGGAAAGGTAGAGTGAAAGACTGAAAGTAGTGAAAAGGTGAAAGAGCAGGACGTTACGGTGCGGTGGGGCAGCTGTCTTTACAGAAGCACTCTCTGGTTCCCACCCGTATAAGGTCTCAGTTCCTGGCAAAGCTGTTTGGTTGGCGTGGGCGGAGGGATCGGGTGACCAGGTGAGGTGAGTGGGTTCTGGTCTGTGTGTAGGGGCTCACTGTTTTTATCTACAGCCATTAGATTAGACCGCTCCCGAGTGGTGCAGTGATCTAAGGCAATGCATGTCAGTGCAGGTTCGAATCCAGGCTGAATCACATCCGGCCGTGATTGGGAGTCAGATAGGGCGGCGCACAATTGGCCCATCGTCGTCCGGGTTTGGCCGGGGTAGGCCGTCATTGTAAATAAGAATTTGTTCTTAAATGACTTGCCTAGTTAAATAAAGGTTAAATATAATAATATATATGTGGATTATGAGAGGGGAAATAAGTCAGAGCATCAGGTTACAGCGGAGGCTATATTCTTTACTTTAAGTTAGCTTTAAGAGGTTGGCGTGGAGGGCGTACTCGGGTTACCAGGTGAAGGGCTGTTAAAGGAGGTAGTGTGTGTCCGCAGGCGCTATCTTCTCCCTAAGCAGCCCTACTGTGAGTCAGGGGAGGAAGGTAGGACACAGGAGTGTGCATCTCAAATGGCACCCTATGGGCACTGGTCAAAAGCAGTGCACTGTAGAGAATAGGAAAAGGAGGGCATTGAGTGAGAAGAGATTATGTTCATAAAAACAGAAGGGACACTAGATGGCCAAAATGCCATTAAAGGGACATTGAGAGATTCCTGTAAGCTGGAATTGAGTGACAGGGAAGGAAGTAGGTGACAGACATTAAGCTGAAGTCAGTTTATATTTGACTCTTAAAGCTGTAATATGTAACTTTTTGGGTGACCCAACCAAATTTATAGATCTGTCATTCTCATTGAAAGCAAGTCTAAGAAGCGGTAGATATGTTCTATGTGTGCTATTTCTATGCTTCCCGTTCTTTTACTTTCAGTTTTGTACACCAGCTTCAAACAGCTGAAAATACTATATTTTTGCTTATGGAAAATACATTTCACAGCGGTTTAGATGGTACAATGATTCCCTGTGTCCCAAATGGCACCCTATTCCCCTCATTAGGGCTCTGGTCAAAAGTAGTGCACCATAGAGGGAATATGGTGGTGCCATGTTAGACACAGGCACCGTCTGAGCTGCAGTGCTCTGCTTCTTGTGTTTACACAGCAGGAGACCACAGCAGCTGAACAGGAGACCACAGCAGCTCAACAGGAGACCACAGCAGCTGAACAGGAGACCACAGCAGCTGAACAGGAGACCACAGCAGCTGAACAGGAGACCACAGCAGCTCAACAGGAGATCACAGCAGCTCAACAGGAGACCACAGCAGCTCAACAGGAGACCACAGCAGCTGAACAGGAGACCACAGCAGCTGAACAGGAGACCACAGCAGCTGAACAGGAGACCACAGCAGCTGAACAGGAGACCACAGCAGCTCAACAGGAGACCACAGCAGCTGAACAGGAGACCACAGCAGCTGAACAGGAGACCACAGCAGCTGAACAGGAGACCACAGCAGCTCAACAGGAGACCACAGCAGCTCAACAGGAGACCACAGCAGCTCAACAGGAGACCACAGCAGCTGAACAGGAGACCACAGCAGCTCAACAGGAGACCACAGCAGCTCAACAGGAGACCACAGCAGCTCAACAGGAGACCACAGCAGCTCAACAGGAGACCACAGCAGCTCAACAGGAGACCACAGCAGCTCAACAGGAGACCACAGCAGCTGAACAGGAGACCACAGCAGCTCAACAGGAGACCACAGCAGCTCAACAGGAGACCACAGCAGCTCAACAGGAGACCACAGCAGCTCAACAGGAGACCACAGCAGCTCAACAGGAGACCACAGCAGCTCAACAGGAGACCACAGCAGCTCAACAGGAGACCACAGCAGCTCAACAGGAGACCACAGCAGCTCAACTGGTTCCGTGGAATTATTGTAATCAGTAACCTCAAAACAAGTAACTTTATTATGTAATTACTGCAGTAATGGAGCTGGTTGGTAACCACCCCTGGAGGGGATCACTGAGAACTCAATGAGCAGATTTGAGCCACAGCATTTTATAGCAAAGGCCATCCTCCTGGATGTTAATAACAAACAACAGATGTATGGAATGGGTCACAAGTTTACTAATAATTCACAGCAAACAGTATCTGCTGTAAATACTGTCCTCATTGTGTAGAAACCAGGGTCTAGCCCTGAGCCATCTCTCCCTGGTACCTTATAGAACAGAAACATTAACTCATGCTATGGAATACGATCTCTTTAGGTTTATCACCCAAAGACATCGTACATCTTCTGTCTGTGTTAAATCTGAGGCCCATCCTCAGTAGAACACACACAGATGAGTGTTCTAACAACCCCTTATTCTGTTGCATAAAACAACCACCACATGCAATTACAGTATTATAACATAATCTTGCAATTTTGCTCTCACACAGGAGACTACAGCAGATCGACAGTAGACCACATCAGCTCAAAAGGAGACCACAGCAGCTCAACAGGAAGCTACACAGCAGTTCAACAGGAAGCTACACAGCAGATCAACAGGAAGCTACACAGCAGCTCAACAGGAAGCTACACAGCAGCTCAACAGGAGACCACAGCAGCTCAACAGGAGACCACAGCAGCTCAACAGGAAGCTACACAGCAGATCAACAGGAGACAACAGCAGCTGAACAGGAAGCTACTAAGCAGCTCAACAGGAGACCACAGAAGCTCAACAGGAGACCACAGCAAATCAACAGGAAGCTACACAGCAGATCAACAGGAGACAACAGCAGCTGAACAGGAAGCTACTAAGCAGCTCAACAGGAGACCACAGAAGCTCAACAGGAGACCACAGCAGAACCAGGGGGTTCTGGCGATCAACATGGCTCCACCAAATACTCCACCAGCGTGTCTAAGTGTGTGTGCGTATGTGCCTGTGTGTGCATGTGCCTGTGTGTGTCTGAGTCTGTCTGTGTGCGTGTGTGTGTGTGTGTGTGCCTGTGTGTGTGTGCGTGCCTGTCTATGTCTGTGTGGTGGGGGAGTAGGATAAAGTGCTGTGTCAACACACACACACACACACACACACACACACACACACACACACACACACACACACACACACACACACACACACACACACACACACACACACACACACACACACACACACACACACTCCAGCCAGACAACCGGGGCAGAAGAATAAACACAGACACACCCTCAGGAAAACCGCCCCCTCACATCCTCATCCTCCTCCCAGATCGTGTGTCACGCTCCCCATTCGTTGCCCTGGGTGAGGACAGAATAACTAACAGACCAAGGGTTTTGTTGTAGCTAAGACTAGCTACTGTGAAATGTGTTTTGATAGGGCCTGTGGGCAATCTGGGCATCTACAGTTAAACAAAGCCGTGGGTGGGGGAGGCATTGGAATAACATTGTTACTGCTGTCCGGTAACACTGGCGTGCATCCCGAATGGCACTCTATTCCCATTTATACTGCATTACTTCGGGCTTTGGTCAAACGTAGTGCACTTGATAGGAAGTAGGGTGCTATTTGGGACATAACACTGGATTAGGATACCGTTAAGAAGTAGGAAAGGTTATGCTGCTGCTACTGTTTATTTTGGTGAAAGGAGAAATCTGAGGGGAATATGAGAAAGCAGGCAGAAAGGGTATATTCTGTAGTACATGTGAAAACTACTATAAATCTTTCCTGCACCACTATATCAAAACATGAAATCTACTTGTCTCTTTAGTTTTTCCACGGCGTCTCTTTCATTTCGGTGTAGACATACATCATGAAGTCACATGCTCTTTAACGTCCCCCTAACGTCCCAGGGGGGATGGGGGTCATGTATGAGACAGGGTCCCCCTGCGCCCCCCCTGGGAGTGTAGACAGGACCTCCCCCCTCCATCCATTATGGACCTCCCCCACGCCTTCATTGTGGCCTGGCAGACACCTGTCTCTCTCTCTCTCACACACACACACACACACACACCATTTTTTTTTTGCTGTCCAGAACTAATCTTAATCTGGGTCTCTTTGAGGAGAAGCAGTCTGATGGGTTGAAGAATTTGGTCACTGTCTACAGGAAGTTTAAATATTACACGTGAGCTGTAGCTCAGAGCATCAGAGGTTAATCTAACTCTGTAACTCTGCAGAGAGTAAGATTCAACACTCTTTTTAGCTGGTTATGCCAGAAAATGGACAGTATGTTGACAGTATGAGCTATGTCAAGAATCAAAGCTTTGTACCTGAATACAGCAGCACCAAGCTACAAGTCTAACATGTAGTGCAGGCAAATTGAAATCTGGACCTCAAAGCCAGTTCCACTGCTGATTTTCATTGTTCCCTTCTAATCAAGGACTCATTTAGACCTGGGACACCAGGTGGGTGCAATTCATTATCAGGTAGAACAGGTAAAACAACCAGGCTGGAAAACCAGCAGTACTCCGGAACTCCAGGCTCAGATTGGAATACGCCTGCTGAAGTGTATCGGAGTTAATGCTAGAAATAGTTAGCATTAGTAATAGTTCCTGAGGGAAATAGCTAGCATTAGCAGTGATACCTGAGGGAAATAGTTAGCATTAGTAATGATACCTGAGGGAAATAGTTAGCATTAGTAGTAATACCTGAGGGAAATAGTTAGCATTAGTAGTGATACCTGAGGGAAATAGTTAGCATTAGTAATGATACCTGAGGGAAATAGTTAGCATTAGTAGTAGTTCCTGAGGGAAATAGTTAGCATTAGTAGTAGTTCCTGAGGGAAATAGTTAGCATTAGTAGTAGTTCCTGAGGGAAATAGTTAGCATTAGTAGTGGTACCTGAGGGAAATAGTTAGCATTAGTAGTGGTTCCTGAGGGAAATAGTTAGCATTAGTAGTAGTTCCTGAGGGAAATAGTTAGCATTAGTAGTAGTTCCTGAGGGAAATAGTTAGCATTAGTAGTGGTACCTGAGGGAAATAGTTAGCATTAGTAGTAGTTCCTGAGGGAAATAGTTAGCATTAGTAGTAGTTCCTTAGGGAAATAGTTAGCATTAGTAGTGGTACCTGAGGGAAATAGTTAGCATTAGTAATGAGGGAAATAGTTGTATCATGATGTTGTCCTCTTTGGGTACAGCGAGCACCATCCCCCTCTCTCTGTCTCCTACAACCAGGCTGCTGTGGTCAGAGAGGTTGTAAATTCCTGGAGGAGATGATCTCCTCATGGCCACAGTATAGAGAGAGAGTGAGTTTTCATAGAGAGAACAAAGAAATGTCTTCCACCTCACAGAACTTGAGGTCCGAACAACATTTATGTGCTGGAGAAAGTATAAAAGATCGGTGAAGAATCCAGCTACGAACTGGTCCGTTTGGTACAATTTTGTGAAACACCTGGGAGACAATACGCCCACATTACCATAACGCTGTTTATATAATAGCCTCAGATATGAGGCTTACATCTAATTGTTGTATAAGATGAATGAGTGAGGTTGATACTGTTTGTGAAATTGTGTAATGTGATTTTGGACTGTTTAATGAAGGACACTCCAATTCCCTTTGGAGTTTAACTAAATCAGAGGACCGCCCATGAGCACAGTTATGGTCTGGCGTCCTGGGACAGGCCCTTTTCTGCTCTTCCGAATAAAACTCCCACCCGGGGTTTTCTATCACCAGACCAGCTTACCTCGATAACGAAAGGGCCAAGGTTTGAGAGGAGACCGAGCTTACCTCAATTACGAGATGGCTAAAGGTTGCAGACCAGCTTACCACGAGAGGGCCAAGGTTTGAGTAGAGACTATAAACCTAAGGTTTGAGTAGATGGCTGAATCTTTTAACCATACCACGTGGTTAAACTCTTAGACTATCGATACCGACAGAATAAGAACAAGTCTTTGATATTAATTACTAGTCTGCAGCTAGGAATTCGGTATCATAGAACGCGAAGACCGACAACCGCCGAAACATCTATCCAATAACGACATGAATGAATGTCACTCTGAACTATCCATTCTAACCACGACAGAGAGAGGGCGGACAGACTCTCGAACAGAAACAAACTTTTCAACAGAGATCCCGACGACACACTGAGCGTAAATATATATATTGATTGCAATTGTTCCTGAATGAGTCAAAGGATTAGCATGTTCATGTGCAAAGGATTAGCATTTCAATTGTTATAATTATCACTCTGTCTAACAAGCCGCCATACCGGTTTAGCCCACTAGGGCACATCCCCCTATCATTTCTTTGTAAACATATCTATTTTGTTTGTTTGTGTGATGCATTTCTGTGAATTACTTAGTTAGTAAATAAATGATTTTAAGACAATTGATGTATGGAGGACTCATAGTGAAGACTGGGTTCGTGCAGATAACCAACAATTTACGACGTTTGGAATGAGACTAATGTGAGGTAAATAATAATTCATTAATTCGAAGACTAATTGATCAGATATTAAAATATCTGAAAGTTATATTAGGAAAATTATAACTTTGTAATCTGAATATTTTCCTTGGTGCCCCGACTTCCTAGTTAATTACAGTTACATGATTAATCAGTTTAATCGCCTAATAATAATTACAGAGAGTTATTTGATAAATAACTCTTCAGTTTTAATGATGCCAAAGACACGACAGTTGGCAGACAAGCTGTGGCCTTTTTATGGTAGCTTCAAAGCCTCAAAGGCAGACTATAAAGAATGGAAGGTGGCTGCAGTTTGGTCCAAAGTACAATGTGACTGGTGTGTCTCTCAGGGTGTTCGACATGAAGGCAAGGCGCTCATTCAGGATACATTGGCTGAGTCAGAGCTCATTTACTCACTGTATCCACACATTTTGTAATTAACAACCTTGGTTACATCAATGTGACTGATAATTACTTAATTGAACCTGAACTGGCCGTTTAGGGTATGTCTAATTGCGTTTCGGGAAATGTAATGTGTGTTATGGTCCACTACGCCTCACGGTAAGTGGCCCTGATGGGTTAAGGTTATTTGCGTTTGGCTCAGTTACCAGTCTAAATAGGTGTTTTGTGTGCATGTAGATAGGAGAATAAAAAGAGGTTGCTCCCAGGCAGAGTGAAGGGAAATGGACACATTACAACAGTAATGTTAATGTTGATAGCAATAGTGTTGATAGTTAGTATTATTGATGTTGATGATTTTCTTGTTCATAATGACTAGTCACTGATATTGTTAATCTCGTCTCTCTCCCATCTTCCTATGTGTTCCTGAGGTTGATAATAGTCTGAACAGGCACACTATTCCCTAACTGGCACACTATTCCACACTATTCCCCTATAGGAAATAGGGTGCCATTTTGAACACAATTATAGTGTGTAAACCATTCTGTAGCTTGTCCTAGGGGCAAGGGTGGTCCAAACTAGCACGGTACAAACCATCCTGATCTCCTGAGCTTACATTCTGTAGTGAAATAGAATGTAAGCTCGAGAGATCAGGATGATTCGTACGAGGCGAACAAATTCAAAGTCACCAATGGATTTCATATAGGATTTGTTATTGGTCTCTTAATCTCAATTCTCAGCCACTAGTTGAGCAAATACATTCAAGATTGAGTCTGACCCCAAGTGCAAAACTTTACATTTTAGTTGACACTTTTATCCAGAGCAATTTACAGGAGCAATTAGGGCACATTGTGTTACGGGTGTGTACTGGAGGAGAAGTCAGGTGCAGGAGAGCAGAGTGTAGTTAACAGGCTCACTTTTAATTCCGGTCCAAACGAAAGCACAGAATTACATACAACGTGCCCAAAACACAGAACAATAAACAAAAGTCTGGCACATAACAATACCCACATAACATCAAAACAATTTCACACAAAGACATGGAGGGGAACAGAGGACTACATACATTCAGTGTGATTAGGGAATGAAAGCCAGGTGTGTATGGAACAAGACAAAACAAATGGGAATATGAAAAATGGAGCGGCGATGGCTAGAAAGCCGGTGACGTCGATCGCCGAACGCCGCCCGAACAAGGAGAGGAGCCGACTTCCGCCGAAGTCGTGACACATTGACAGATTTTTCACCCAGTCAGCTTGAGAATTCGAACCAGTCAACTTTCGTTTACTGGCTCAACACTCTTAACTGCTAGGCTACCTGCCACCCTGTATTTATGTAGGGTTTATGTTGTGTGTTTCACTGATACACTCTCCTTTTGGGAGAATAACATGACTGTAGAGATGGAGCGCCGGAGGCTAATAATATGTGTTGACAGATTGTGCAATCGCTCCTGTGTCATTTTCATATCATCTGGAGGAAGATGCCTTAGTGGCTCGGAAGAGGGTGACCGTATTAGAATTCCATGCAGCTCCGAGAGTGTCACCACATAATTATTCCACATAAAGGGAGAACAGCACTTTATTTCAAGGCCCATAAAAGCGACAGCCTGTGGGGCTGAGTCTGATAAGCTACTCAGTTAACTCAAGGAAGAGAGTAATGCCCCCCTGTGCCCTCTCTCTGTCAACGGCACGCCGGGCCTGACCACTGTTTCCCCCTCCAGGCCCATTAATATTCCCAACACAGCTGAACCTGTCCCCTATGTCCTGCCCTCCGCGCAGCGTGCCGGGCCGCTGGCCGTTAGCCTCTCTGCACTCTAGTTTAATTAGCCGCTAATGGCAGTTGACGGAACATCACTAATCAACGGTGATGGTAAAGCCCTGACAGAGATATCTTTGTCCCGCCCCCCTACCCCTCACACACACACACATAACGTGCTGTGTCAGCACGCACGCACGCACACACAGGCAGGCAGGCACACACATACATAACGTGCTGTGTCAACACACACACACACACACACACACACACACACACACACACACACACACACACACACACACACACACACACACACACACACACACACACACTTCCTCCCCCCACCACCCTCCATTCTACCAGCGGTGTGACACGAGGGAAACTGTCATTAGTGTTAGCGCCTGTCTCCCACGCGCTGGTGAAGAGGACCTTTGGGCCTCCCCTCTAGCATGCTAGCATCACAACATCAACCCAAATCAATTACAGGGCCTAACAAATAATTGATCGACCCCCCCTCCCCCTCTCCTCCAGGACGAGTATGCATAGCTACACTTTTATTTCCATGCTATGAAATCAATATGCCTATACACAGTTATATGTTTGGGTTAATCTCTTTCGCTATTCACATTACATTACTGCATTAGTGTAACATTAGCATGGCGGACATTTTGTGGGCAGAGACCAGGGAGCTGTCAGTGGAGAGTCTAACAAACCCCAGCTTTGTTTCCAATGGCCACTGAGAAATCTCGCAAGCAAAACTTAATAGTCATCGGATATATGTGTGTAATTCTGTATGTTTGCGTACAGCAAAAGAAAAGGTAGCTTCCCTCTTACAATACGGGAGGATCAGTGGCTTGGGATGTGGTTTTACTGACCTCGGATGTTCCTGTGTGTTTGTTTGCCGGTTCTATTACACATACACAAACAAACTGAATGAACTATGGTTTACAATGTCACAATAGCCCTGACATGATGCTATGTCACTGGAAGAGTTGACTGGAAACAAAGCAATGTTAAACAATTTGAATCTACTCTTTTCCACATTTTCTATTTCCCTCCTAAATCTGCTGGATAGACAGAATTATTTATTTTTGAGTTGGGCAAATTGCTAATTGTACAATCACTTTTGAAGTTGCACTCTGGAGCTCTGGAGACCAATGCAATTCTAGCACAAATCTCTCTATTACATGGCAAAACCTTTGGAGAATAGGGTACAACTATGCGACTCAGCGGAACCCGGTCCTAGGGCCTTCCAAAAATAACAATTTAGATTCACGATGTTTCCGTATTACAAAGTAATAAAAGCTGATCAACTGAATTTCTCAATTTTAATTGCCACTTGAATGGGAATTTATGCCTGCAGGACCTCTGAGCCAGTGTCCCTATGGAGAGGGTGACATTCAGGGAGGCTGGAATAAGGACTACAGTATCTGCTACAGTACCCAATACAGTACCCAATACAGTACCCAATACAGTACCCACTACAGTACCCAATACAGTACCCGCTACAGTACCCGCTACATTATCCACTACAGTACCCACTACAGTACCCAATACAGTACCCAATAGAGTACCCGCTACATTATCCACTACAGTACCCACTACAGTACCCGCTACATTATCCACTTCAGTACCCGCTACAGTACCAACCACAGTACCCAATACAGTACCCGCTACAGTACCAACCACAGTACCCAATACAGTACCCGCTACAGTACCGAATAGAGTACCTGCTACATTATCCACTACAGTACCCACTACAGTACCCGCTACATTATCCACTTCAGTACCCAATAGAGTACCCGCTACAGTACCAACCACAGTACCCAATAGAGTACCCGCTACAGTACCAACCACAGTACCAATAGAGTACCCGCTACAGTACCAACCACAGTACCCAATAGAGTACACGCTACAGTACCCGCTACAGTACCAACCACAGTACCCAATAGAGTACACGCTACAGTACCCGCTACAGTACCAACCACAGTACCCAATAGAGTACACGCTACAGTACCCGCTACAGTACCCAATAAAATACCCAATAGAGTACCAGCTACGGTATCCGACTCAGGACCCAATAGAGTACCCGCTACAGTACCAACCACAGTACCCGCTACAGTACCCACTACAGTACCTGCTACAGTACCCACAGTACCCGCTACAGTACCCACTAAAATACCCAATAGAGTACCAGCTACGGTATCTGACTCAGGACCCAATAGAGTACCCGCTACAGTACCAACCACAGTACCCGCTACAGTACCCACTACAGTACCCGCTACAGTACCCACTACAGTACCCGCTACAGTACCCACTACAGTACCCGCTACAGTACCAAATAGAATACCCAATAGAGTACCCACTACAGTATCCATTACAGTACCCAATAGACTACCCACTACAGTATCAACCACAGTACCCAAATAGAGTACATGCTACAATACCCGCTAGAGTACTTACTACAGTACCCACTACAGTACCCGCTACAGTACCCAATAGAGTACACGCTACAGTACCCACTACAGTACCCGATAGAGTACCCGCTCCAGTACCCAATAGAGTGCCCAATAGAGTGCCCGCTACAGTACCCGCTACAGTACCCGCTAGAGTACCCACCGCAGAACCTGCTACAGTACCCACTACTGTACCCACTACAGTACCCAATAGAGTATCCACTACAGTACCCAATACAGTACCCGCTACAGTACCCGCTACTGTACCCACTACAGTACCCAATAGATTACCCACTTCAGTACCGAATAGAGTACCCGCTACAGTACCAACCACAGTACCCGCTACAGTACCCACTACAGTACCCGCTACAGTACCCACTACAGTACCCGCTATAGTACCAAATAGAATACCCAATAGAGTACCCACTACAGTACCCAATAGACTAGCCACTACAGTATCAACCACAGTACCCAAATAGAGTACATGCTACAGTACCCGCTAGAGTACTTACTACAGTACCCACTACAGTACCCACTACAGTACCCAATAGAGTACACGCTACAGTACCCACTACAGTACCCGATAGAGTACCCGCTACAGTACCCACTACAGTACCCGCTACAGTTTCCACTTCAGTACCCAATAGAGTACCTGCTACAGTACCCACTACAGTACCCACTACAGTACCCGCTACAGTAACCACTTCAGTACCCAATAGAGTACCCGCTACAGTATCCACTTCAGTACCCAATAGAGTACCCGCTACAGTATCCACTACAGTACCCGCACAGTATCCACTACAGTACCCAATAGAGTACCCGCTACAGTACCCGCTACAGTACCAGTAGAGTACTCACTACAGTATCAACCACAGTACCCGCTACAGTACCCACTAGAGTACCCAATTAGAGTACCCAATAGAGTAACCGCTACAGTACAAAATAGAGTACCCGCTACAGTACCCGCTACAGTACCAATAGAGTACTCACTACAGTATCAACCACAGTACCCGCTACAGTACCCACTAGAGTACCCACTACAGTATCCACTACAGTACCAATAGAGTACTCGCTACAGTATCAACCACAGTACCCGCTACAGTACCTGCTACAGTACCCACTACGGTACCCAATAGAGTGCCCGCTACAGTAACCAATAGAGTGCCCGCTACAGTACCCACTACAATACCCGCTCCAGTACCCACTACAGTACCCACTAGAGTGCCCGCTACAGTACCCGCTACAGTACCCACCGCAGAACCTGCTACAGTACCCGCTACTGTACCCACTACAGTACCCAATACAGTACCCGCTACAGTACCCGCTACTGTACCCACTACAGTACCCAATAGATTACCCGCTTCAGTACCCAATAGAGTACCCGCTACAGTACCCGCTCCAGTACCCACTACAGTACCCACTACAGTACCCAAAAGAGTACCCGCTACAGTACCCGCTACAGTACCAATTAGAGTACCCAATAGAGTAACCGCTACAGTACAAAATAGAGTACCCGCTACAGTACCCGCTACAGTACCAATAGAGTACTCACTACAGTATCAACCACAGTACCCGCTACAGTACCCACTAGAGTACCCACTACAGTATCCACTACAGTACCAATAGAGTACTCGCTACAGTATCAACCACAGTACCCGCTACAGTACCTGCTACAGTACCCACTATGGTACCCAATAGAGTGCCCGCTACAGTACCCGCTACAGTACCCACTACAATGCCCACTACAGTACCTACTACAGTAACCAATAGAGTGCCCGCTCCAGTACCCACTACAGTACCCGCTCCAGTACCCACTACAGTACCCACTACAGTACCCAATAGAGTGCCCGCTACAGTACCCAATACAGTACCCGCTACAGTACCCACCGCAGTACCTGCTACAGTACCCACTACAGTATCCACTACAGTACCAATAGAGTACTCGCTACAGTATCAACCACAGTACCCGCTACAGTACCTGCTACAGTACCCACTATGGTACCCAATAGAGTGCCCGCTACAGTACCCACCGCAGTACCTGCTACATTACCTGGTACTGTACCCACTACAGTACCCAATAGAGTACCCGCTACAGTACCCGCTACAGTACCAGTAGAGTACTCACTACAGTATCAACCACAGTACCCGCTACGTTACCCACTAGAGTACCCACTACAGTACCCGCTACAGTACCTGCTACAGTACCAATTAGAGTACCCAATAGAATAACCGCTACAGTACAAAATAGAGTACCCGCTACAGTACCCGCTACAGTACCAATAGAGTACTCACTACAGTATCAACCACAGTACCCGCTACAGTACCCACTAGAGTACCCACTACAGTATCCACTACAGTACCAATAGAGTACTCGCTACAGTATCAACCACAGTACCCGCTACAGTACCTGCTACAGTACCCACTATGGTACCCAATAGAGTGCCCGCTACAGTACCCGCTACAGTACCCACTACAGTACCCACTACAATGCCCACTACAGTACCTACTACAGTAACCAATAGAGTGCCCGCTCCAGTACCCACTACAGTACCCACTACAGTACCCACTACAGTACCCAATAGAGTGCCCGCTACAGTACCCAATACAGTACCCGCTACAGTACCCACCGCAGTACCTGCTACAGTACCCACCGCAGTACCTGCTACAGTACCCACTACAGTATCCACTACAGTACCAATAGAGTACTCGCTACAGTATCAACCACAGTACCCGTTACAGTACCTGCTACAGTACCCACTATGGTACCCAATAGAGTGCCCGCTACAGTACCCGCTACAATGCCCACTACAGTACCTACTACAGTACCTACTACAGTAACCAATAGAGTGCCCGCTCCAGTACCCACTACAGTACCCGCTCCAGTACCCACTACAGTACCCACTACAGTACCCAATAGAGTGCCCGCTACAGTACCCAATACAGTACCCGCTACAGTACCCACCGCAGTACCTGCTACAGTACCCGCTATTGTACCCACTACAGTACCCAATAGAGTATCCACTACAGTACTCAATACAGTACCCGCTACAGTACCCGCTACTGTACCCACTACAGTACACAATAGATTACCCGCTACAGTACCCAATAGAGTACCCACTACAGTACCCACTACAGTACCCGCTGGCAGAATCATGTTGTGGGGGTGCTTTGCTGCAGTAGGGACTGCTGCACTTCACAAAATAGATGGCATCATGAGGTAGGAAAATTATGTGGATATATTGAAGCAACATCTCAAGATTTCAGTCAGGAAGTTAAAGCTTGGTCGCAAATGGGTCTTCCAAATGGACATTGACCCCAAGCATACTTCCAAAGTTGTGGCAAAATGGCTTAAGGACAACAAAGTCCAGGTATTGGAGTGGCCATCACAAAGCCATGACCTCAATCCTATAGAAAATGTTTGGGCAGAACTGAAAAAGCATGTGCGAGAAAGGAGGCCTACAAACCTGACTCAGTTACACCAGCTCTGTCAGGAGGAATGGGCCAAAATTCACCCAACTTATTGTGGGAAGCTTGTGGAAGGCTACCCGAAACGTTTGACCCAAGTTAAACAATTTAAAGGCAATGCTACCAAATACTAATTGAGTGTATGTAAATTTCTGACCCACTGGCAATGTGATGAAAGAAATAAAAGCTGAAATAAATCATTCTCTCTACTATTAATCTGACATTTCACATTCTTAAAATAAAGTGGTGATCCTAACTGACCTAAGACAGGGAATTTTTACTAGGATTAAATGTCAGGAATTGTGAAAAACTGAGTATAAATGTACTTGGCTAAAGTGTATGTAACCTTCTGACTCAACTGTACATACAGACTCCATGGTGTTGTTGCAGTAGCCCTCAATTCAACTCGTAACAACACACATCTCTAACGCACTTATCTGCGTTCACAACGACCCATTGGTAGCTATTTTGTGTCCAAAAGTCTTCAGAAATGAAATGTATCAAAGACTGTTATTTGAGTATCAAAGAGAGGAATAATATCTGCTCGATTTCAGACAAGACAGGACTTTGTACTCCCTGGTACATGCCCTCAGCACACGAGACAAAACAATGTTCTCTTATTGAGATGTAAGACAACAGCTGGACTTTAGCCAGAACATGAAAACAGCAACTCAAAGGATTCGTCCCAAATGGCACCCTATTCTCTATATAGTGCACTACTTTTGACCAGGACCCACAGGGCTTTGATCAAAAGTAGTGCACTATGTAAGGAATAGGGTGCCATTTGGAAAACTAGTTAACTTTTACACAGAACTCTAGAGACAACTGCTAGGGGCTTTTCTGACTCATTTGGAATTCACAACGACAAGAGGACTAATTTCATCTCCACTCACAGTTGCCCTTGAGACTTCAACACGTTGAGGCAATTTCAGAGGATGAATGCTGGTTGGGTTGTAGCCCATATTATTCCATCAGTTGCCTCTGATGCCAAAGGAGTCAATCAGTCAAAATGTAATCTTCAAATAAATGTGATCCTCTGAATCCTTTTCCTCCATATCTAATTGTAATAGCTTGTCTAATTGTCACACAGCTGCCTGATGTAATCAGAAAAACTTTAAAATCACAGTATGTGTTTGTGGGATTTTACATAGTGTCCCATTTTTAATTACAAGGGTTTTTCAGGGCCAGAATTGTTTAACTAATTTAGTCTCTCTTCCATGTGAAGGCTGCATTCAAAGTCTCCACCGTCAACAACAGCACCTCACACCTCTGCATCCTGGCTTGCTGCATGGCCGATGTGCAGAGCGGAGCTGTCATCTGATATTTAATTGCCGCCATCGTGGCCATAATCAGATATTTTTGGAATGCGTCCATGCAAGCCTCTGCTCGCAAAGAGTGCCAGAGATAATTTAGATCCTAGTGACAATCAGCCACTGACTCAGGCCATTCCCTCATTATAAGTGGATGAGGTGGATAGTCTCTCTGAGTTTTCTCGTCCTCATTGATGATTATAAGATTTGGAAAGAGAGAGAGAGAGAACCCCAGTCAGGAACTAGCCATTAGTGTGGTGCTATGATTAGTTGCCATTGATTGTACATCCAGACATCTCTGATCACTCAATCGATGACATTGTAATGCAGTTCATGTTGGTATTGGACAACTGTATATGGGCGGTGGAATGTCCAGTAGAGCCCAGTGTTAATGAGGATGATTTGGCTCTCTCTCTTGGTGTCAACACATCTCACAATCAGTGTGTGACTGTACAGGCAGTGTGGGACTGTACAGGCAGCGTGGGACTGTACAGGCAGCGTGGGACTGTACAGGCAGCGTGGGACTGTACAGGCAGCGTGGGACTGTACAGGCAGCGTGGGACTGTACAGGCAGCGTGGGACTGTAAAGGCAGCGTGGGACTGTACAGGCAGTGTGGGACTGTACAGGCAGCGTGGGACTGTACAGGCAGCGTGGGACTGTAAAGGCAGCGTGGGACTGTACAGGCAGCGTGGGACTGTACAGGCAGCGTGGGACTGTACAGGCAGTGTGTGTATGTCTGTGCTTATGTGTGTGTGTGTCCTGGCGTGTGTGTGTGTGCGTACATGCACACATGTAAGTGTGTGTGTGTGTGTGTGTGTGTGTGTGTGTGTGTGTGTGTGTGTGTGTGTGTGTGTGTGTGTGTGTGTGTGTGTGGCATAGACTGGCACTGTAGAGGGAAAAGGTCAGAGACTGCAGTGAGTTTGGCATCTAGAAGAGAGGCCACCATAAGAGAGAGGAAAATAGGGACACATCACAGTGGCTTCCGTTGACATTGAGAGCCATGTACTCCAGGCTGCTTCCCAAATGGCACCTTATTCCCTACATAGTGCACTACTTTTAACCAGGGCCCATGCACCGTAAAGGGAATAGGGTTCCATTTGGAACAGAACCATGTGCTCCAGATATGCAGTGTAAATACACTGAATCAATGTAGTGGCTATGCCTATTTCTAACCCAAAACCTGAATGCTAGCAACGCGGCGGGTAAACTCCAAAAAAGGGGAAGAGTTATATATTGAAATACAGAGCCAGAACATCATGCCTGAAAAAATGTATTACATTTCCCCTAGGCTTATTTCCATATGATATTACAATTCAATGATATAATACCATAACATTTGTCCTCAGAGCTTTATACCCACCATCTGGGTGGTGGTGAATACAGTTGAAGATTACATAAATTACAGGGGAATTAATAATTTTATGCTAGCTATTTTATAGTGGATTATGGATAGGATAACATGAGCCATCCTTTGTAGTCTATTGAGGCTCTGTGGTGAAGTTTCCCCACGGAACAGATCTAGGACCAGTTTCCCCTCCCTCAATCCTAACTTTAATCATTAGTGGGGAAAATGTAATACTGTAATACCTCTATTGAGAATGCATTGTAATCTGTAGCCCTGCTGTTTAACAAGGAAGTAGACTGTTCAAGAGGGAATTACCCACATGACCTCAGTTGCCTTTAGGGCCGTTTTGAGATTCTAGATACCCTTTTCTATTGATCTGGACTTACTGCTGTGAAATCGATACTTTGCCTTAGTAAATAAGTAGCCTGTTATGCCTCTGTGAGCATGTGGGTTGGTAGGAAGGGGATGGAAAGAGAGAGCTAGAGAGAAGAGGGGGATGGAAAGAGAGAGCTAGAGAGAAGAGGGGGATGGAAAGAGAGAGCTAGAGAGAAGAGGGGGATGGAAAGAGAGAGCTAGAGAGAAGAGGGGGGTGGAAAGAGAGAGCTAGAGAGAAGAGGGGGATGGAAAGAGAGAGCTAGAGAGAAGAGGGGGATGGAAAGAGAGAGCTAGAGAGAAGAGGGGGGATGGAAAGAGAGAGCTAGAGAGAAGAGGGGGGATGGAAAGAGAGAGCTAGAGAGAAGGGGGGGTTGGAAAGAGAGAGCTAGAGAGAAAGGGGGATGAAAGAGAGCTAGAGAGAAGAGGGGGGATGAAAGAGAGCTAGAGAGAAGAGGGGGGATGGAAAGAGAGAGCTAGAGAGAAGAGGGGGGATGGAAAGAGAGAGCTAGAGAGAAGAGGGGGGATGGAAAGAGAGAGCTAGAGAGAAGAGGGGGGATGGAAAGAGAGAGCTAGAGAGAAGAGGGGGGATGGAAAGAGAGAGCTAGAGAGAAGAGGGGGGATGGAAAGAGAGAGCTAGAGAGAAGAGGGGGGATGGAAAGAGAGAGCTAGAGAGAAGAGGGGGGATGGAAAGAGAGAGCTAGAGAGAAGAGGGGGGATGGAAAGAGAGAGCTAGAGAGAAGAGGGGGGATGGAAAGAGAGAGCTAGAGAGAAGAGGGGGGATGGAAAGAGAGAGCTAGAGAGAAGAGGGGGGATGGAAAGAGAGAGCTAGAGAGAAGAGGGGGGATGGAAAGAGAGAGCTAGAGAGAAGAGGGGGGATGGAAAGAGAGAGCTAGAGAGAAGAGGGGGGATGGAAAGAGAGAGCTAGAGAGAAGAGGGGGGATGGAAAGAGAGAGCTAGAGAGAAGAGGGGGGATGGAAAGAGAGAGCTAGAGAGAAGAGGGGGGATGGAAAGAGAGAGCTAGAGAGAAGAGGGGGGATGGAAAGAGAGAGCTAGAGAGAAGAGGGGGGATGGAAAGAGAGAGCTAGAGAGAAGAGGGGGGATGGAAAGAGAGAGCTAGAGAGAAGAGGGGGGATGGAAAGAGAGAGCTAGAGAGAAGAGGGGGGATGGAAAGAGAGAGCTAGAGAGAAGAGGGGGGATGGAAAGAGAGAGCTAGAGAGAAGAGGGGGGATGGAAAGAGAGAGCTAGAGAGAAGAGGGGGGATGGAAAGAGAGAGCTAGAGAGAAGAGGGGGGATGGAAAGAGAGAGCTAGAGAGAAGAGGGGGGATGGAAAGAGAGAGCTAGAGAGAAGAGGGGGGATGGAAAGAGAGAGCTAGAGAGAAGAGGGGGATGGAAAGAGAGAGCTAGAGAGAAGAGGGGGATGGAAAGAGAGAGCTAGAGAGAAGAGGGGGGATGGAAAGAGAGAGCTAGAGAGAAGGGGGGGTTGGAAAGAGAGAGCTAGAGAGAAAGGGGGATGAGAGAGAGCTAGAGAGAAGGGGGGGTTGGAAAGAGAGAGCTAGAGAGAAGGGGGGGTTGGAAAGAGAGAGCTAGAGAGAAAGGGGGATGAGAGAGAGCTAGAGAGAAAGGGGGATGAGAGAGAGCTAGAGAGAAAGGGGGATGAAAGAGAGCTAGAGAGAAAGGGGGATGAAAGAGAGCAAAAGAGAAAGGGGGATGAAAGAGAGCTAGAGAGAAGAGGGGGGATGGAAAGAGAGAGCTAGAGAGAAGAGGGGGGATGGAAAGAGAGAGCTAGAGAGAAGAGGGGGGATGGAAAGAGAGAGCTAGAGAGAAGAGGGGGGATGGAAAGAGAGAGCTAGAGAGAAGAGGGGGGATGGAAAGAGAGAGCTAGAGAGAAGAGGGGGGATGGAAAGAGAGAGCTAGAGAGAAGAGGGGGGATGGAAAGAGAGAGCTAGAGAGAAGAGGGGGGATGGAAAGAGAGAGCTAGAGAGAAGAGGGGGGATGGAAAGAGAGAGCTAGAGAGAAGAGGGGGATGGAAAGAGAGAGCTAGAGAGAAGAGGGGGGATGGAAAGAGAGAGCTAGAGAGAAGAGGGGGGATGGAAAGAGAGAGCTAGAGAGAAGAGGGGGGATGGAAAGAGAGAGCTAGAGAGAAGAGGGGGGATGGAAAGAGAGAGCTAGAGAGAAGAGGGGGGATGGAAAGAGAGAGCTAGAGAGAAGAGGGGGATGGAAAGAGAGAGCTAGAGAGAAGGGGGGGATGGAAAGAGAGAGCTAGAGAGAAGGGGGGGTTGGAAAGAGAGAGCTAGAGAGAAAGGGGGATGAGAGAGAGCTAGAGAGAAAGGGGGATGAAAGAGAGCTAGAGAGAAGAGGGGGGATGGAAAGAGAGAGCTAGAGAGAAGAGGGGGGATGGAAAGAGAGAGCTAGAGAGAAAGGGGGATGAGAGAGAGCTAGAGAGAAAGGGGGATGAGAGAGAGCTAGAGAGAAGAGGGGGATGAGAGAGAGCTAGAGAGAAGAGGGGGGATGGAAAGAGAGAGCTAGAGAGAAGAGGGGGGATGGAAAGAGAGAGCTAGAGAGAAGAGGGGGGATGGAAAGAGAGAGCTAGAGAGAAGAGGGGGGATGGAAAGAGAGAGCTAGAGAGAAGAGGGGGGATGGAAAGAGAGAGCTAGAGAGAAGAGGGGGGATGGAAAGAGAGAGCTAGAGAGAAGAGGGGGGATGGAAAGAGAGAGCTAGAGAGAAGAGGGGGGATGGAAAGAGAGAGCTAGAGAGAAGAGGGGGGATGGAAAGAGAGAGCTAGAGAGAAGAGGGGGGATGGAAAGAGAGAGCTAGAGAGAAGAGGGGGGATGGAAAGAGAGAGCTAGAGAGAAGAGGGGGGATGGAAAGAGAGAGCTAGAGAGAAGAGGGGGGATGGAAAGAGAGAGCTAGAGAGAAGAGGGGGGATGGAAAGAGAGAGCTAGAGAGAAGAGGGGGGATGGAAAGAGAGAGCTAGAGAGAAGAGGGGGGATGGAAAGAGAGAGCTAGAGAGAAGAGGGGGGATGGAAAGAGAGAGCTAGAGAGAAGAGGGGGGATGGAAAGAGAGAGCTAGAGAGAAGAGGGGGGATGGAAAGAGAGAGCTAGAGAGAAGAGGGGGGATGGAAAGAGAGAGCTAGAGAGAAGAGGGGGGATGGAAAGAGAGAGCTAGAGAGAAGAGGGGGGATGGAAAGAGAGAGCTAGAGAGAAGAGGGGGGATGGAAAGAGAGAGCTAGAGAGAAGAGGGGGGATGGAAAGAGAGAGCTAGAGAGAAGAGGGGGGATGGAAAGAGAGAGCTAGAGAGAAGAGGGGGGATGGAAAGAGAGAGCTAGAGAGAAGAGGGGGGATGGAAAGAGAGAGCTAGAGAGAAGAGGGGGGATGGAAAGAGAGAGCTAGAGAGAAGAGGGGGGATGGAAAGAGAGAGCTAGAGAGAAGAGGGGGGATGGAAAGAGAGAGCTAGAGAGAAGAGGGGGATGGAAAGAGAGAGCTAGAGAGAAGAGGGGGGATGGAAAGAGAGCTAGAGAGAAGAGGGGGGATGGAAAGAGAGCTAGAGAGAAGGGGGGGATGGGGGATGGAAAGAGAGAGCTAGAGAGAAGAGAGGGATGGAAAGAGAGAGAGAGAAGGGGGGATGGAAACAGAGAGCTAGAGAGAAGAGGGGGGATGGAACGAGAGAGCTAGAGAGAAGAGGGGGGATGGAAAGAGAGAGCTAGAGAGAAGAGGGGGGATGGAACGAGAAAGAGAGAAGGGGGGATGGAAACAGAGCACTAGAGAGAAGAGGGGGGATGGAAAGAGAGAGAGAAGGGGGGATGGAAAGAGAGAGCTAGAGAGAAGAGGGGGGATGGAAACAGAGAGCTAGAGAGAAGAGGGGGGTTGGAAAGAGAGAGCTAGAGAAGAGGGGGATGGAAAGGGAGAGCTAGAGAGAAGAGGGGGATGGAAAGAGAGAGCTAGAGAAGAGGGGGATGGAAAGGGAGATCTAAAGAGAAGGGGGGGGTGGAAAGAGAGAGCTAGAGAGAAGAGGGGGGATGGAACGAGAAAGAGAGAAGGGGGGATGGAAACAGAGCACTAGAGAGAAGAGGGGGATGGAAAGAGAGAGAGAAGGGGGGATGGAAAGAGAGAGCTAGAGAGAAGAGGGGGGATGGAAAGGGAGAGCTAGAGAAGAGGGGGATGGAAAGGGAGATCTAGAGAGAAGGGGGGGTGGAAAGAGAGAGCTAGAGAGAAGAGGGGGATGGAAAGGGAGAGCTTGAGAGAAGAGGGGGATGGAAAGAGAGAGCTAGAGAAGAGGGGGATGGAAAGGGAGATCTAGAGAGAAGGGGGGATGGAAAGAGAGAGCTAGAGAGAAGAGGGGGATGGAAAGAGAGAGCTAGAGAGAAGAGGCAACAAATCACAGCACGAGGCAGCTGGGAACGAGAAAGGGTTAGAAAAATAAAAACATGCAATCCTTCCGAAGTAGATACACAGATATGCTTCATACGTCAGGGGAGTGAAGGATGACTGCACCTTTTCATCCCCTCCTTCCCCTCGTCTTCTTCTCTTCCCCTCCTTCCTCTCGTCTTCTTCTCTTCTTCTCTTCCCCTCGTCTTCTTCTCTTCCCCTCCTTCTCTTCCCCTCGTCTTCTTCTCTTCCCCTCCTTCCCCTCGTCTTCTTCTCTTCCCCTCCTTCCTCTCGTCTTCTTCTCTTCCCCTCGTCTTCTTCTCTTCCCCTCGTCTTCTCTTCCCCTCCTTCCTCTCGTCTTCTTCTCTTCCCCTCGTCTTCTTCTCTTCCCCTCGTCTTCTTCTCTTCCCCTCCTTCCTCTCGTCTTCTTCTCTTCCCCTCCTTCCTCTCGTCTTCTTCTCTTCCCCTCCTTCCCCTCGTCTTCTTCTCTTCCCCTCCTTCCTCTCGTCTTCTTCTCTTCCCCTCCTTCCCCTCGTCTTCTTCTCTTCCCCTCCTTCCCCTCGTCTTCTTCTCTTCCCCTCGTCTTCTTCTCTCCCCCTCGTCTTCTTCTCTCCCCCTCGTCTTCTTCTCTCCCCCTCGTCTTCTTCTCGTCTTCTTCTCTTCCCCTCGTCTTCTTCTCTTCCCCTCATTGGATACTACATCAGTAACATGTCATTAGAACTGTACGTTATAACACTGTCGTAATATAGTCAAACTGTTAACGCTTCCATAATGTAGTCAAACTATTTTATAACAGTAAATATAACCATACTGTTATAACAGTCAGTCATCAACTGTTATAACAGTCAAACTGTTACAACACTCATAATATTGTCATAAACTGTTAAGTCATGATATAAACTGTTATAACAGTCAGTCATAAACGATATGTTATAACAGTTATAATTCTTAACTGAATTTCCTAGTTAAATAAAGGTTACATAAAAAAAAAAAAACATAATATAGTCCTAATAGCCAAACTGTATGTTATAACAGTCATAATTTAGCCAAACTGTATTTATAAGTCAAAGTGTATTTTATAAGTCAGTATAGTCCTAAACGATGGTTATAATATTCATAATATAGTCATAAACTGTTATAAGTCATAGTCATAAACTATGTTATAACATCATAATAGTCATAAACTGTATGTTATATCATATTATAGTCAAACTGTATGTTATAAGTAACTGTCATAAGTCATAATAGCCAAACTGTATTTTAACATCATAAGTCATAAACAATGTTACAACAGTCATAATATAGCCAAACTGTATTTTATAAGTCATAATATAGTCATAAACTGTGTTATAACAGTCATAATAAAGTCAAACTATTTTATTACAGTCATAAGTCATAAACTATGTTATAACGTCATAGTCATAAACTGTATGTTATGACAGTCATAAGTCAAACTGTAACAGTCATAATTTAGTCAAACTATATGTTATAACAGTCATAAACGGTATGTTTTAACAGTCATAAACTGTCATAAGTCCTAATAGCCAAACTGTATTTTATAACGTCCTAATATAGTCAAGCTGTATGTTATAAGTCATAAACTATAATTTATTTGCCGTCAGTCAGCACTTCCACACAAACTATTATTCTGGGTGTGTGCCAGCGCATGTTCTTTTATCTACTATAACTCATAAATTATACTATAACAGTCATAATATAACCAAACTGTGTTATAACAGTCATAATATAGTCATAAACGTGTTATAACAGTCATAATAACCAAACTGTATGTTATAAGTCATAATATAGTCATAGACGTGTTATAAGTCATAGTATAGCCAAACTGTATGTTATAAGTCATAAGTCATAGTATAGCCAAACTGTATGTTATAAGTCATAATGTAGCCAAACTGTATGTTATAACAGTCATGATATAGCCAAACTATGTTATAACAGTCATAATATAGTCAAACTGTATGTTATAACAGTCATAATATAGTCAAACTGTATGTTATAACAGTCATAATATAGTCAAACTGTATGTTATAACAGTCATAATATAGTCAAACTGTATGTTATAACAGTCATAATATAGTCAAACTGTATGTTATAACAGTCATAATATAGTCAAACTATGTTATAACAGTCATAATATAGCCAAACTGTATGTTATAACAGTCATAATATAGCCAAACTGTATGTTATAAGTCATAATATAGTCAAACTATGTTATAACAGTCATAATATAGCCAAACTGTATGTTATAACAGTCATAATATAGTCAAACTGTATGTTATAAGTCATAATATAGTCAAACTATGTTATAACAGTCATAATATAGCCAAACTGTATGTTATAACAGTCATAGTATAGTCAAACTATGTTATAACAGTCATAATATAGTCAAACTATGTTATAACAGTCATAATATAGTCAAACTGTATGTTATAACAGTCATAATATAGTCAAACTGTATGTTATAACAGTCATAATATAGTCAAACTGTATGTTATAACAGTCATAATATAGTCAAACTGTATGTTATAACAGTCATAATATAGTCAAACTGTATGTTATAACAGTCATAATATAGTCAAACTGTATGTTATAACAGTCATAATATAGCCAAACTGTATGTTATAACAGTCATAATATAGCCAAACTGTATGTTATAACAGTCATAATATAGCCAAACTGTATGTTATAACAGTCATAATATAGCCAAACTGTATGTTATAACAATCATAACATAGCCAAACTGTATGTTATAACAATCATAACATAGCCAAACTGTATGTTATAACAGTCATAGTATAGCCAAACTGTATGTTATAACAATCATAACATAGCCAAACTGTATGTTATAACAATCATAACATAGCCAAACTGTATGTTATAACAGTCATAGTATAACCAAACTGTATGTTATAACAGTCATAATATAGTCAAACTGTATGTTATAACAGTCATAGTATAGCCAAACTGTATGTTATAACAGTCATAGTATAGCCAAACTGTATGTTATAACAGTCATAATGTGGTCATAAACGGTGTTATAACAGTCATAATATAGTCAAACTGTATGTTATAACAGTCATAGTATAGCCAAACTGTATGTTATAACAGTCATAGTATAGCCAAACTGTATGTTATAACAGTCATAGTATAGTCAAACTGTATGTTATAACAGTCATAGTATAGTCAAACTATGTTATAACAGTCATAATATAGTCAAACTGTATGTTATAACAGTCATAATATAGTCAAACTGTATGTTATAACAGTCATAATATAGTCAAACTGTATGTTATAACAGTCATAATATAGCCAAACTGTATGTTATAACAGTCATAATATAGCCAAACTGTATGTTATAACAATCATAATATAGCCAAACTGTATGTTATAACAATCATAACATAGCCAAACTGTATGTTATAACAGTCATAGTATAACCAAACTGTATGTTATAACAGTCATAATATAGTCAAACTGTATGTTATAACAGTCATAGTATAGCCAAACTGTATGTTATAACAGTCATAGTATAGCCAAACTGTATGTTATAACAGTCATAATGTGGTCATAAACGGTGTTATAACAGTCATAATATAGCCAAACTGTATATTATAAGTCATAATATATTCCAACTGTTATAACTGTCACAAGTCACTGTTAACACTGTCATAGTTAAACTATGTTATAACACCATCATAATATAGTCATAAACATGACATAACTGTGTCTGACCCTGGCTCTAGCCCCAATCCCTCTGTGTATGTCCTGTATGTGCATGTCTCCCAGGGAGAATGGGGTATGTAAAAGATAAACTTCCATTGTTTATGAACTAAATGGACAATAGAATAATCTTCTATAAGGAGGTCAAGTCACTGAATGTCAACTGACTTCACACAGTTTCAACAAACACAATCAGCTTTGGTCCCACTTTAAACAAAGTACACCTCCTAAAGGCTTTATATAGCATACATAAAGGCTTCATAAGGACTACATAAGTGCTTCACAAATCATCTCTAAGTGTAAGTCATACTATATAAATGGTGTGTACAGGGTGACAACCATTCCCACTGTAGGGTGAATTGCCAAATGTGACATAACACACTATGTATGCATACATAACCAATACCAACACCTTTGCCCGCCCCATGCCCACCCCTGTGCCCTAATAGATGCCCAGCTTGTCCCAGAAGTCACAGATATGGTCCCTGGTGCCCACCTGGGCATGGGAGCGGACAGTGAAGTTCATAACCAACCAGGAGCTGGTGTCCGAGTAGCGGGGCCAGGCCGGCAGGCGCTGCTGTCTACAGAAGCCGCTCTGTTGCATCCGTGAGGCCGGGTCCCCGGTGTGGGCGAATGTCCCCCAGTAACACAGCATCCGATTGGACAGCAGCCGCTCGGGTGGGGCCAGCGTGAAGTTGGCCACGGAGGCCGTGTCGAAGAGGAAGGGCAGCTCAGCGCCGTGACACACATGCTCGTAGCAGAAGGACAGACCGGACCACACACTGTGGTCTGACATCACATGGTCGAAGACGTACATCCACACGGCGCTGCCCACTTTGGTGCCTGCTCGGGCTGCCTTGCGGGAGGGGCAAAGGAAGACGTAGTCTGTCACAATCTGGAGGTAAGTAGAGAGGTCATTGAGGTCAATACAATCTGGGGTTAAACAGAAAGGTCATTGAGTTCAATACAATCTGTGGGTAAACAGAGAGGTCATTGAAGTCAATACAATCTGTGGGTAAACAGAGAGGTCATTGAGTTCAATACAATCTGTGGGTAAACAGAGAGGTCATTGAGTTCAATACAATCTGTGGGTAAACAGAGAGGTCATTGAGTTCAACAAACAGAGAAAAGAGTCCCTAGTGGCTAGTGTGTGTGCTACAGAACTTCCGCTCAAAGCCTTTTGTCTTGTTTGTTACCTGGAAACTATACTCAGGAATACACTCAGGGCAGCCGCCTACGCGGCACAGAATCATCTAGAACACCTGTAACCCTCAGTGTCCTCAAAGGATATACACTGAACAAAAATATAAAACGGAACAATTTCAAAGATTTTACTGAGTTGCAGATCATATGAGGACATCAGTCAATTGAAATACATTCATTAGGCTCTAATCTATGGACTTCACATGACTGGGAATACAGATATGCATCTGTTGGTCACAGATACCTCCCCCTCGCTCTCTCAACAGCTCACTTTATCTCCCCCTTTCCTTCTCCCCAGTTCACTTTCTCTACCCCCCCCCCCCCCCCCCCCCCCGCTCTCTTCCCCTTTACCTCTCCTTCTCCCTCTCCCAGGCTGAGCCATGTGGCCTCAGTGCTATAGCTGACATTTGTCATGACCCTCCCCTCCCCTGAGACCTGTCCTTTAGGAAGGGGGGGGGTCCTTCCTCCTCTTCACTGCACACACACACACACACACACACACACACACACACACACACACACACACACACACACACACACACACACACACACACACACACACACACACACACACACACACACACACACACACACACACACACACACACACACACACACACACACACACACAGTCTGACAGTGAACTGTATATGAATACCAAACAGGTATGGGAGTGTCACCTTCTGCCCCCTGCCTCTCTCAGCACACTCATCTCTCACTTTAGATTCAAAACCTTCAGAGAAAGTGCCTGAGGCTATTTACCATCCGAGCTCTCTGTTTCACATTTTGGATGTGGACTTGGAAATGAGCGCGTTTCCCTCACTCCAGTGAATGCATGTATTCTACTGATGCAGCTTATGTATTCATTGTCTGTTGTTGTCTCTAGTGTGGTTGGAGTCAGTTTATCCTGTAATCCACACTGAACATCATCTAGCCTGAGCTGGTAGTGAAATAGAGCCATATTCATTATGCAGCCCAGGCTATCTGATGGCAGCTCTCTGGCTGTGATTGGGTGAAGTTGTCCCTAGACACTGATCTTTGGTCAGTTTTGCATTTCCCCCGATAATGGTTAAGGTTAGGATGGGGGGAGGGGAAGCTGATCCTAGATCTGTAGCTTGGGGAAACTGTGATTGGGTAGTCTTCCTCTGTGTCTCTTATTTCCTGAAGATCTGCTTCCACTGTGTGGTATACATCTCAAAGAGACAATGGCACTCTGCTCCAAGACAGCACTACTAATGATTATTTGAAGAGGATGGCCATGGGAGGAGCCTAAACAGAAAGTAGTATTCTAGCCCCTTCTGCTGGTAATCATACGGAGTTGCACTTTGAAGAACCAAACTATGAAGTAACCCATCTCTACACAGATTAAAATCAGAATATTCAAAGCATTTACCTCTAAAATAATTCAGGCAGTTAGAAACCTAGCTCTCTGGGTTATTGTGATAGTTCGGTTACTCAAAAAATAATCAGAACCTAATACAAATTTGGTAGCCTATAATTATAATGATTAAGTCCGTCCTGATTTTTTTGATGACTTGGACAGAGCATTCCCACAGAGAATTGAGTAAGAGATTTTCAGCATGGGGAGTAGGGTGAAGGTACCACTAGAGTAGACGCTTATCTTGGGTCAGTTTAGCATGTTTTGTAGGTTAGGATTGGGGGAGGGGAAGCTGATCCTAGATCTGTACCTACTGAAACCTTCTCCCCAGAGCTCAACAAGGCTCATCTAGATGCGGTGAGATGAAGCGAGGAGATGGGCAGATGTGTCCTCATCACGCTCCGAGGTCTCTATCTACAGTCCACTGGCTGCAGACGTGACCGTCTAGCCCTACAACCACTGATCTGGAGCCTGACAATGAACATTGCCAAAACTTTTGTTGACTTTAAATGTAAAACATTACTTTTTGGGATGATTGATCAGTGTCCTTTTTACATTCGATGTGTCTTTTTTTATCTAACATGATTGCATGGACAACACTGAGTTTCTCCCTGGCTACGTCCCAATGACTTCGTCTTCCTGATGTCTGGACCCGTTCACTACTCATTTAAAAGCATTGGATTGGTGTAGGCATAGGCTGGAGTTTCCATACCAGTAATTTCCTGCCAAATCCATTAAGGGAAGTGAACAAGTGCACACTTCGGGAGAAAGGAGAGATTATTGGGACGCACCCTCTGTGAAAGTCAGATTTTACCTGAGCCAGCATGTCCCGTCGATCAATGTCCTTGTACAGGGGCAGGTACTTGCGTAGGATCCTCAGGGCGTGCTGTTTGAAGATGGCCGCAGTGTAGACGATGCACTCCACCGCAGACACAGGCTTGGTGAAGACCCCGTACACAAAGATCACCCCCTCCTCTGAAGTGGTCCCTGCAAGGTTGTTGTACATGCCTTCAAAACTTTGGTCCAAATGTTCTGGTATAATCTTGGTTGTGTTCATTAGGCACCAAACAGAAGAAATCAGGATGAAACAGGGAGGGAGGGACTATCTGGAATCATTTACATTTTCTATATAATGCTTTAAAACATTTTTCATTGCGAGCCCTAATGAACACAACCCTGGTATGAATATAACCATGGATCCTGTAGAAGGGAAGGACACAGAACACATCAGGGACGAAGAATCTCTCCTACAGATGTGTTATGTCGAGTGGCCAGCTGAGAGGGAACCAATTGCACTTCACCGTCTAACATTCAACTACTCAATCTAATTAAGTCACAGCATTAGCCAGCTTAGCCAAAGTCCAGGCATTGACTTGGGGAGCCAATGCAACTCTTCAGGTCTCTGGCAATGGTTACTCGTCATCACACATGCACCGAACCACCTCTGTAACCTTAAGTGTGGAACAGATGTCTTCACTAGTACAGAGTACCTACTTTTAATATACTGTAAGTTGTCCTTGAGTGTCCTGAAAGACATCTGCCAAATTAAATGTATTATTATGTGTTATGGGGCCAGCCGTTAAAAGCTGTTCTGGTTAAATGTGAGTGTATTTCAAGTGGTCCATACCAAGGAGGACTGGTTTCTCCTTCTGCCAGTGGCCCTTCTGGAAGGCAGTCACAGCCTGCTCCTTGATCAGCTCTCCATCTATGTAGGGCCCCCAGGTCTCAAAGATCTCCAGGAACTTGAAGGGATTCACCACTTTGGAACCTGAGACAGAGAGAAGAGAGATGAGGAGGGGGAAGAAAGAGAGAGAGAGAGAGAGTCAGAGAGAACAACAATTAGCTACTTACCAAAATACACCCTGTAAATATACATAAAATGACTCCACTCAAAATACTAAACAACTAGCTCTGTAGTGAAACACACAACTCTGAGATGTTGATTTTGTCATGAATAAGGGACAACTTAGATAGGTCAACAGTAGATAGGTAGAGGGTCAACTTCGATAGGTCAACAGTAGATAGGTAGAGGGTCAACTTTCGTTGTGTCCCAAATTGTTCCTTACTTTTGACCCGAGCCCTATGGGGATAGGGGGTCATTTGGGACACAACTCTGTCTAAAAACGGTCAGTCAGTGACAGACAGACAGAGACACAGAAGAAGACTGGTCTCCTACTTGACTTCATCTGGGCAGCGAGGACAGCCTGAGGACTGAGGGACAGCAGGCACACGATGTCACTCACAGAGCAGTTGGCCTGTCTGGCAAAGTCCCTCCCCAGCTTCAGGGCATCATGTCTGGAACAAAGAAAACAGACCACAGATAGTCTCTCTCTGCTCAATGGGAACATTAGGTAGTGCCACATCTCTACAAGGAGAGTAACGACAGCTGGAGATGGAATGACTGTTTTACTAGGACATGGACAGGAACTTAACGGTACCTCGTCTCCTTGGACAAATTAGCATGTCTAAACTGTAACCCTGAGGGGATAAATAACATTGATTGAATTTTCACTTTTGTAGTCAATTTCACATATGGTAAGGATTACTCATTCAAAATGTGGGAAGGATAAGTTGATCTATATAGATGATAGAAGCAAAGTGAGGGTCTCCTTCTTAAACCTGGAATCCTTAATGGTGAAACCGCCACGTCTGTTTGGGATATTATAACAACGAAGAAGTTACTGGAAACAATGAACACTGTATTTTTCCCTTTGCCATCATCGCACGCGCGATAGAACAGTAGAATACGTACTGCCATTTATTTTGTTACGTTGCACGACGCTCAGCTTCGTCAACAAAACAAAAACAACAACAACGGCGGTGGGGCGGACAGTGGCGCCGTTTCCACTACGGCGGATTTATTCTTTTAAGGAGTTAGCGATCAAGACCACCAGCTGAGTCACGTGTACAGTCGGCCAACGGAAGGAAACGGACTGAAACAGGAAGATAAGTGTGGATCTGTCCAATGAGAAACGCTTGTTTTTGCTGCAGTGTGCCCTAATGAACACTACCCAGATGTTAGGAGTTAGAGGTCACCGACCTGGTCTTGAAAGGGATGGAGAAGGGTAGGCTCTGGAACACAGCCTGTTTGAACAGGGGCTTACTGCTCTGGACCATCAGATGGAGGCTCACTGACTGGGCTCCTGCACTCTCCCCAAATATGGTCACCTGTGTTGGATGTTAATGGGCCATAATCAGGGTTGTGTTGTATATCCACAGACAGAGAACATAACAACGTACACAAACACATAATCCTGATGGTTTTATGCCTCATTTAGATATAATGCAGAATGATAAAGCTGTTGATCTTTGTTTGATGGAGTTAGTATACAGAACTGAAAGGCTTTCAACATCACTTTTACTGAACCAACCAGCGTGTGGTACTAGCTGTTTGTATGAGATGCCAGCGATCTGTCTTTCTGCATGATCCAACGAATGTGTTTGTGTTGGGTCTGTCTCTGCAGTAGGGCACAACTAGGGCTTCTGGAAAACCAGAGAATCTATTGAAAGTTCCTGGAATTTTGCAACCCAACTCTGCAGCATAGCCCTATCCCCAAACAGCATCTTTCCCCACTCGATAACCACTCAGGGAAATTTCATCAGGGCTGGAGGAGCTCTTCGCCATGCCTCACAGAGGCTGTTATTCTCCCAGTAGTGTGGCGTCACTACAAATCAGTCACGACAGCACCACGGGATATATAGAGGTCATTCAACAACAACCACTGCTGAAATACAACCTTGTCAACAAGGTATTTCTATACATTGTCAGAATGTGAATATCTAGTTCAGTGTATCTGGAGTTTTTCCTGACCAGAGTTGGGATCAATTCCATTTCAATTCAGTCCATTCAGGAAGTAGACAGAAATTCCAATTCAGTGTTCAATGACAACAATTGGAATTGAAATGTATATTTACTTCCTGAATTGACTGAATTTAAATGGAATTGACCCCAACCCTTTCCCCGACCCCAACCCTGCACCTGACCCCCAACCTGGTACTTGACACCCAACCCTGCACCTAACGCCCAACCCTGCACCTGAGCCCTAACCCTGCACCTGAGCCCCAACCCTGCACCTAACGCCCAACCCTGCACCTGAGCCCCAACCCTGCACCTAACGCCCAACCCTGCACCTGAGCCCTAACCCTGCACCCCAACCCTGCACCTGAGCCCTAACCCTGCACCCCAACCCTGCACCTGAGCCCCAACCCTGCACCTAACGCCCAACCCTGCACCTAACGCCCAACCCTGCACCTGAGCCCCAACCCTGCACCTGAGCCCCAACCCTGCACCTGAGCCCCAACCCTGCACCTGAGCCCCAACCCTGCACCTGAGCCCCAACCCTGCACCCCAACCCTGCACCTGAGCCCCAACCCTGCACCCCAACCCTGCACCTGAGCCCCAACCCTGCACCTAACGCCCAACCCTGCACCTGAGCCCTAACCCTGCACCCCAACCCTGCACCTGACACCCAACCCTGCACCTGAGCCCCAACCCTGCACCTAACGCCCAACCCTGCACCTAACGCCCAACCCTGCACCTGAGCCCCAACGCTGCACCTGATCATCAAGGACTTGAGGTGGTGGAAGAAAATTAGATGTTGTCATTTTGTACGACTGTGTGACCGTGGATCATTAGGCGTTAAGATAAAAAACAGACATCAACAGGCAGGGACTACGTGGGCTAGTCTAAGAAACACTCCATTGCCAAACATTTGTAAATATTTCCCTTGCATGCTCTAATGAACACAAGCCAGGATAATGTGTACGTGCTTGCCTTGCTGGGGTCGCCTCCGAACAGAGCAATGTTTTGTTGAACCCAGAGAAGAGCAACCTGCTGATCCAGGATCCCATAATTCCCGGTTGCTGAGGTTTTGGGGTCTAATCCCGAGACGAGGAAACCAAACGCCCCTGCAATGATACAGCAAGTTCCATGGACCATGAAAAACTGTACACAAAACACACCCCTCAGATTCAAACACATCAACACATGGTGTTTTGATATGGTTCTATTTATGCCATTACAATTAACTCATCCTCCCATCTCTGCCCACCAGCCTGTTCTGACACCCACACAGATAATAGCATTTTCTCAATGGTCTCACACACCCATATTGATCAGGCCACCACAGGGTCACAACTCGCTACACCCACCAAATGGTATTTATTGAGGACAGGATGGGAGGAGTCTAAGTCCACTTGAGAAAAGTATATTATATATACAGCAACTTGATATACCCAGGGTCTTCTGCTAAATCAGACAAGCTCTCTGTTCAGAAATGTTTGGAATCACAATCCTATTTTTGGGACTGTGTAGGGTAATGTAATCAGCAAACTCAATGCACTTCCCCCCTATGCTGCCCCCCCCCACCCCACCACACACACATTAATGAATCACACAAGGTCTCTGGACTGTCTCTGCCCTGTTCCAGGTCTCTTATGAAAGAAACGAATTGATCTCAAGGAAACTAGCCTGGATAAATAGACAAAGGTTGTATAGTGAAGAGGTGCAGGGTTCCCTTGAAATACAGACCCTGGTCAGTTAGGCATTTCCTCACTGATGATTAACGTTAGGTTAGGTTTAGGGAAACTGATCCTAGATATGTACCTAGAGAAACTGGTAAGACCTGTCTTACCTAGCCGATACTCCATGCTCACCACCACAGTGTGAGTGAAGTTACTGATGAACCTCCCATCGTACAGGGGCTTGGAGGCTGAGCCAGCAATGAAATCCCCCCCGTGGATCCACACCATCACTGGCAGGGTTGTCAGTAAAGGGGAACTGAAGTTCACATCCAGAGGTACAAATATGTTGAGGTAGAGGCAGTTCTCACTCACCTATGGGACGATCACATTTCATTTCAGAAACCAAATATTCACATTTCAGACGCCATTTCACACGGCAAATAAAATACTCACATTATTGATGAATCAAAGACATTCCTGGATGTTATCGGGAGATTATTCAGGACTTTGTTAATTTCATGTTTCACTGTTAACACGCGGCACATGGCATAGAACATTGTGCTAAATCATAACATAATTATCAAGCCCATCTGTGTTAGTCCCCTACCTTCTGAGGGCACTCGTCAGATATAGGGCCACTGCAGCCTTGCATACACGCGTCCCTCGGGTACGTGGCGTCGTGCATCCCCGGCCACGGGGTCACCGGTCTGGGGGGCTTCCAGCGGTACGTGGCCACAGGTGGGTCCGCGTACGGGATCCCATAAAATATGTGGGACTTTTCCACTGTGAGTCCCTTGATCACCCCATTGTTGGTCAACACTATGGGGCCATAGTCAGGAATATCAGGGATGGTAGTCCCGGTGTTGAGTGTATTCTGGATGACTGGTTCCTCATCAGTCCAGATGGGAATGGAATCCTCTGGATCTCCAAGCTCCTCCGGTGAGTTTGTTTCAAGGCGAAGGTCTCTGTTGATAGCTAGAGGCTGATCCCTAACCAGTAGTCCAGAGGAAGAAATCCTTCTAATAAACTCTGTAAGGTCGATCTCCTTCTCAAACGTTGTCTCCTCTGCAAAAGACAGCGCAAAGACCAGGGAGCAAAGCAGCAAGAAACAGTGATAACTCTCCATCTTTCCTGAATGAATTATTAGAACGTATTAGCCAGGGTGTCTCAGTCAGATCATTCTCTAGTTGCGTCGTAGCTGGGGCAGACAATTGAAGCCTAAACTCCCACACAGATGAAGAAGGGGGAAATGCTTTCACTTCCCCTAACGGATTTCCTATTCATACCATATTTGGTAAAGAGAGGAAGTCTAGTGGCATGTCAGAGGGACTATATCAATCAAGACGAAACTGGTTCCACATTCTACTTATTTTCTCAGATTAAACATCCAATCTCTATACAGTTTTCTGTTCCCAAAACGTTTCTTTTTTTTGTAGATGGACTTCCTAAACTTCCTAGAAAAGTAACAGAAATATGCAAATTAACACTAATTAATTTGGGGGCAAATTAATTCGTTTCCTCCGCCCACCTCCTTGATTGAGTGCTCACAGTGTGGAAATGATTCCCATGTAAAAGCCCCATGTGAACGATCTTGGGTTTAACAATAAGAATCTTTGGTTCTTACAGTGGCCTGTGTGGATACGGTGGATACTCGTGACACCAATTTGGCCAATTGGAGAATCATGGACAGTTCTCAGACTTCCCTTGTCAGACAACTGTGGATTAGGACTCATGACTGATATACTTGGGATAGCTAGGACCCTGTGATGCACTTCCAGTAATGGGAGGCAGGTGGTCTTTCCTTTACCTAACGAGATAATAGATGTGAAGCTCAGCTCATTCTTGGGTGGTCACAATATTGCTCTGTGTGAAGTTTCCCCTAGGTACAGATCTAGGATCAGATTCCCCTCCCCCCCAATCCAGATCTGTAACATTAGTTAATTTATGGTCACACTTTCTTTGAAGGTTGCATAACAACTTTCATAAAGCAATCACTACTACACCCACATAAACAATAAAACACTTAGTACAAACATATGTTTTGTAAATTAGAATTCATATCTGTTATGCAGTCTATAAAAAGGTATTTAGGAGCATATTCCTGACAATATGTAATTACAAGGAATAAAGGGAATATACACTATATATACTAAAGTATGTGGACACCCCTTCAAATTAGTGGATTCAGCTATTTCAGCCACACTCGTTGCTGACAGCTGTATAAAATCGAGCACACAGCCATGTGATCTCCATAGACACACATTGGCAGTAGAATGGCCTTACTGAAGAGCTCAGTGAGTTTCAACGTGGCACCGTCATATGATGCTGTAACTGTAAGTGCTGTTATTGAAGTGGAAACGTCTAGTAGCAAAAACGGCTCAGCCGCGAAGTAGTAGGCCACACAAGCTCACAGAAATGGACCGCCAAGTGCTGTAGTGAGTAAAAATCGTCTGTCCTCAGTTGCAACACTCACTACCGAGTTCCAAACTGCCTCAAGAAGCAACTTCAGCACAATAACAGTTCGTCGGGAGCTTCATGAAATGGGTTTCCATGGCTGAGCACACAAGCCCAAGATCACCAGGTGCAAATTCAAGCGTCAGCTGGAATTGTGTAAAGTTCGCCACCATTGGACTCTGGAGCAGTGGAAATGTGTTCTCTGGAGTGATGAATCTGGCAGTCATCTGGCAGTCCGACAGACGAATCTGGGTTTGGCGGATGCCATGAGAACGCTACCTACCCGAATGCATTGTGGTCCAGAAATGGTTTGTCCAGATCAGTGTGGAAGAACTTGACGGGCCTGCACAGAGCCCTGACCTCAAACCCATCGAACCCCTTTGGGATAAATTGGAACATCGACTGCGAGCCAGGCCTAATCGTCCAAAATCAGTGCCCGACCTCTTGAGGCTGAATGTTCCAACATCTAGTGGAAAGCCTTCCCAGAAGAGTGGAGGCTGTTATAGCAGCAAATGGGGACCAACTCCATATTAATGTCCGTGATTTTGGAATGAGATGTCCAATGAGCATGTGTCCACATACCCTTGTTCATGTAGAGAACCTCGACTAGTGCTACAGTCATGTCGGAACTAGGAAACTCAGACATTTCAGACTTGGAATCTTGTAGAAAGATGATACCAGAATTAACCAACAAGAAGCATTATGCAAATTATTTACGTTAATTTTATGTTCAGAGTTTCCAACTGGTTATGAATGCATCATTTGTCTTTGTACATGTGGTTAGTCATAAATAAAATTGAAATGACATACAGACTTCGGAAGGCTAACATTCTTGCCCTTTGCACATTGATATTCTCATCGACTTGGCTGTAGTGGAGCAGATTGAAATCACCAACAAACTAACATGGTCCAAGCACACCAAGACAGTCGTGAAGAGGGCAGGAAAAAACCTATTCCCCCTCAGGGGACTGAAAAGATTTGTCATGGGTCCTCAGATCCTCAAAAGGTTCTACAGCATCACCATCGAGAGCATCCTGACTGGTTGCATCACTGCCTGGTATGGCAACTGCTCGACCTCCGACTGCAAGGCACTACAGAGGGTAGTGCGTACGGCCCAGTACATCACTGGGGCCAAACTTCCTGCCATCCAGGACCTCTATACCAGGCGGAGTCAGAGGTCCAAGAGGCTTCTAAACAGCTTCTACCCCCAATCCATAAGACTCCTGAACATCTAGTAAAATGGCTAACCAGACTATTTGCATTGCCCCCCCTCCCCTTTTACGCTGCTGTTACTCTCTGTTATCATCTATGCATAGTCACTTTAATAACTCTACCTACATGTACATATTACCTAAATTACCTCGACTAACCGGTGCCCCCGCACATTGACTTTGTAGCGGTACCCCCTGTATATAGTCTCGCTATTGTTATTTTACTGCTGCTCTTTAATTACTTGTTCCTTTTATTTCTTATTCTTATTCATATTTTTTAAACTGCATTGTTGGTTGGGGGCTTGTAAGTAAGCATTTCACTGTAAGGTCTACAGCTGTTGTATTCTGCACGTGACTAATATCATTTGATTTGATTTGATTCATAGCCTCCCTCCAAATAGTAAACCTAATTATTTGGAACAAAATTGGCATGAGTCTACCATGTTGCTCAAAATTAATGTTCCACAAAATATATGAAAGTTCATCACAATTTATCTGATCATTGACACTACCAGCTCTCTCTATTTTCTCCTTTCTTAATCATCATAATATATGATATTGTGCAAATAATTTGTGATCAAACCTGCACCAAGACAGTGGGCCCTATCAGATTGACCTGCACCTGTCAATCATTATAAATCGATGACGTCAGGTCAGTCGTTTGTTTTCGTCAACTCAATCACGCTTACCCATACCTGAGTGCAAATTAACAGTCGCAAGAAACATGTAGGCTAAACAAATACTTAATTTCGTTCTTGTATTATTAATCGAATGGTGAATTAAGGTGGCCATGATTATTGATAAAGAACACCGACTTTGCTTTTGCAGGACCTGTTTCGCGTTTCCATTTATATTGTTCATTCTTGTACCTCACACGATATCTCTCGGTAAGTAGCCTGTGCGTGCTAAGTGCGTTATTGTTGTGTTTGTAATTGATACTGAGTGGCTATGCTGTTTCCACATCAATTATGAGTTACACACAAACATGTATTTAGCTTATTTTCCTTCCTGGACGCGGGGTTTGGTTGATTTTCATGAGTTAATTGTGACATGTAACGTTAGCTTCTTACAATCTGCAGGAAGCTGCAGTAGTTTTACGTTCTCCATATGTTGGAAGATAAGCAACAATTCCTTGTTTGGCAGGTAAGTCCAGTATTAAATAAACACATAATCACGCCAAACTTCTGAACCATGCACTTTGCACTAACTTACACCTATGTGTCTTGTTCACTTTGATTCTCTACAGTTGGCCAGAAGGACATTTATTGTTGAACAACACCAAATTGAAATCCATTTGGAGAGAGGACACATTTTCATCTTTGACCGTTGCCACTACTGTGGAACACAAATTGACACTTCAATATGGTGTCATGGTTCGGAAGTGGATATTCTCCATCTTCCCAGGTAAGTATAGGTCTTCCACCCTTCCACTCATTGTTAAGACTTTATCTAAGTACAAACACTGTCCTGTATCCATTCATCTAAACAAAAGTACGCAATATTTTAGTTCTGGGATTCTGAGATTACCATTGGCGTTCATTAGATCATGCTACAGTATAATTATTATGTTTTTCTTCACTTGAAGGTTCACATTCCATTGAGTTCAGAAGTATACATAAACCTGACCAACAGCCCATCAATAGCACTCTGGTGGGTAGACCTGGAATATAAGTGATCACATTCTCCTCTTCTTTTCTGGTGTCACCATAATGTCCCTTTTGAATGAAAGATTAATGTTTGTCCATTCTCATGTTATCGTTCTTAGGAAGCCCTGGAGTTGTTCTCCACCAATGAGGTGTTTGCGTGTGAAAACAGCGCTCTGTACCTCTATCAGGACCCAGACTTCATCCTCATGCTCGGTAACGTTGTTACGTCTTTGTCTTCGTTCGAGAGTGAGAGAGAGGGGGACCGAGAGAGCCATGAAGGGAAAGAGACAAATAAATGGAGAGACAGATAAAGGGAGGGAGAGAGACAAAGGGAGGGAGAGAGATGAAGGTAGGTAGACAGACACAGATGGATCGTCAGAAAGGAATACAGACGAGAGAGAGAGAGACGCAAAAGTGAAATCAAGATGGAGACAGAATTCAGGTGACGATCAGTGGTATAGTGGGCATATTCCCAGGTGTGCAGGTCATAAATGTAGTCATGACTCCCATCATCTCCTCTCCTAGGTCACACCGTGCGCTATCCCTTGACGCTGGAGTCCAGGAGTACCTCCATGTTACTGGTGTCCTGGAAAGAGAAGATGCAGCCCCCGGCTGCCCCTGTCCCCGTCCACTCTGTGTCCCTATACCACTCTGAGATGAAGGCCTACGCTGCCCTTAGTGTGGACAGTACCCACTCCAACCACTACCGCTTCACAGCCCTGGAGTCCTGCAGTTCCTATGCTGCCTGTGTGGAGATGGCAGGCAGCCACTCGCTTACCTGTCTCTCCACTATCACAGGTACAGTTGGGGTGTATTCATTAGTGCACACTGTAGCAACACTAATATGCTGGTTCCTAGTGAATACACCCTTGGTAGCTCTCTAGTCGTTGTCACCCTGTGTAATCACACCAATCTTAAGGTTCAAACTGTTATTTACAGGCCTTTTTGATGATATAAAAGTATAGATTTGAGGACTATAACTTATGTCTCGTCCCATGAGCTCGGTACTGATATGAGCAGCACTGTGTTGTATTGATATTTATGAAGTAATTACTTTGTTACATTTTGCTGTATAATTTCTATTCATATCCAGACCCAGAAGTCCCCAGACATTTCCAGGTGACGTTGTGGAACAGCAGCAGTGTCACGGTGTCCTGGGACTGTCCCGACAACCGCAAGTTCTCCTTCTTCCTTGTCACGGTCCTCTACCTCAATGGCACCAACCATGTCCTGGAGGAGAGGTCCTTCAGGCACACACTGGACACCTTTGTGTTCTCTCAGTCTGACCTGCCGCCCTGTAGCAGGGTGAAGTTTGGCCTGCAGACGGTGTGCCAGGCGGGCACGGAGGCTCGCCACAGCAGAATGGTCTTAATCAACGGGAATACTGGTAAGATCCACCTAGTTGATGCTTTGCTAGGCTGAGTGTCAATAGTCTTAAGTTTCTTCCCCTCCTTGTCTCCTTCCCTTTATATGCGTAAATCTGAGGTAGGGCCGGTGTTCTGAGGAGGTAGGGCCGGTGTTCTGAGGAGGTAGGGCCGGTGTTCTGAGGAGGTAGGGCCGGTGTTCTGAGGAGGTAGGGCCGGTGTTCTGAGGAGGTAGGGCCGGTGTTCTGAGGAGGTAGGGCCGGTGTTCTGAGGAGGTAGGGCCGGTGTTCTGAGGAGGTAGGGCCGGTGTTCTGAGGAGGTAGGGCCGGTGTTCTGAGGAGGTAGGGCCGGTGTTCTGAGGAGGTAGGGCCGGTGTTCTGAGGAGGTAGGGCCGGTGTTCTGAGGAGGTAGGGCCGGTGTTCTGAGGAGGTAGGGCCGGTGTTCTGAGGAGGTAGGGCCGGTGTTCTGAGGAGGTAGGGCCGGTGTTCTGAGGAGGTAGGGCCGGTGTTCTGAGGAGGTAGGGCCGGTGTTCTGAGGAGGTAGGGCCGGTGTTCTGAGGAGGTAGGGCCGGTGTTCTGAGGAGGTAGGGCCGGTGTTCTGAGGAGGTAGGGCCGGTGTTCTGAGGAAATGTCAGACAGGTACTTTCACCTATTCTAACAGAGTTCTCTGATCATTGCACATGAGGGGAAGGAGACAAGAGGAAGTCCCTTCTATTGATATGCAGCCAAAGTAAACCCATAACATCTATTTATCTATGGCACTGTTTTCACACTCTTCAATTGCCTTTCTCCTACTTTGCTTACGGTGAACACTTCTGGAAATGACTATCAGCCCTCTCTTTAGTCCACTCAGAAATTGAGAACCTGTGGCAGACCTCCTCGGGGCCGGACAACTACACCCTGAGCTGGGTGGTGAGGAACACTTCTTCTATCTCCATGTTCAGGATCTACCACCAGGGGGCGCTCCACTACACCACCCTGCTCACCAGCCACACGGTGGCCAGCCTGCTGCCCTGCCGCCAGTACTCGGCTAGAGTAGAGGCGCTGTGCGGAGACAGCGTGGTCATGAGCTCCAAGACCGTACGCGCTCGCACAGGTAAACTACAGAGCCCAGACCTCAAGGCTCATGTTGAGCAGTTGCGTGATTGATGTTTGGGCAGCTCTCATGTTTATTTTTTACTAGGTTGGAGATGCATTTAGTGGGGGATTGAATGGAGAAATGTATTAACGGTAACCTAATTTAATCAGCTTGATTGGTGAGTAAAGAAAGTGCGGTCACATGCTTTTATGTACATGCTTTTGTTCTAATCCAACACCTGATTCAACTATTCAAGTGATTGATGATTAGTTTAGTAGACAGTATGTGCAGCAGTACTGGGCTGGAACAAAAACCTGCCCACCCTGTAGAGTCTATAGGAACAGTATTGAAGACCACTATAACAGCCTGTACCTGCCATGTTGGGTGGGTCTTTGCTTTCTCCTCTCTGCTCAGGGGTGAAGTTTCCCCTAGGTACAGATCTAGGATCAGATTCCCTTCCCCCAATCATAACTTTAACCATCAGAGGGGAAATGTTAAACTGACTCAAGATCAGCGTCTAGGGTCAACTTCACCCTACTCCTGTCTTCTCTCTCATAGGACCCAGAGGTGTATCAGAACTGCGCTACCGTCCTGAGGACTCTACGGCGCTGTGGATTGGTGGGACCGGACAACAGGGCGTGGCCTTTCAGTACCAGCTGTCTTATGACAACGGCTCGACCATCCAGCAAGGCCGGCTGATGGAGCCTTTGCTCCGCCTCCCGGGGCTCATTGAGGGCGCGCACTATGCCCTGGACGTGTGGGAAGAGTGTGATGGCGAGTGGAGTGCCGACACAGCCCTGGTGTGTTTCGATGGAGTCAACGTTTCCGTCAACGCCCTCGTGCTGCCGGTGGCGTCCACCCTGAGGCCGAATGAAGACCTAGGTTGGTGTCATCTGGGCCGTGTTCAGTAGGGCACAACGTTGTGGAATCGTCATATATACAGTACCAGTCAAAGGTTTGGACACCTACTCATTCAAGGGTTTTCCTTTATTTTTACTATCTTCTACATTGTAGAATAATAGCAAAGACATCAAAACTATGAAATAACACACATGGAATCATGTAGTAACCAAAAAGTGTTAAACAAAATATTTTATATTTGAAATTCTTCAAAGTAACCACCCTTTGCCTTGATGACAGCTTTGCACACTCTTCGCATTCTCTCAACCAACTTCATGAGGTAGTCACCTGGAATGCTTTCCCAACAGTCTTCCCACATATGGTGAGCAATTGTTGGCTGCTTTTCCTTCACTCTGCGGTCCAACTCATCCCAAACCATCTCGATTGGGTTGAGGTCGGGTTGAGGTCCCGTGTGGCTCAGTTGGTAGAGCATGGCGCTTGCAACGCCAGGGTTGTGGGTTCATTCCCCACGGGGGGACCAGGATGAATATGTATGAACTTTCCAATTTGTAAGTCGCTCTGGATAAGAGCGTCTGCTAAATGACGTAAATGTAAAATGTAAATGTAATTGTGGAGGCCAGATTTTGAATTTGGACTCATCAGATCCAAGGACAGATTTCCACCAGTTTAATGTCCATTGCTTGTTTCTTGGCCCAAGCAAGTCTCTTCTTCTTATTGGTGTCCTTTAGTAGTGGTTTATTTGCAGCAAATCGACCATGAAGGCCTGATTCACGCAGTCTTCTCTGAACAGTTGATGTTGAGATGTCTGTTACTTGAACTCTGAAGCATTTATTTGGGATGCAATTTCTGAGGCTGATAACTCTAATGAACTTATCCTCTGCAGCAGAGGTAACTCTAGGTATTCCTTTCCTGTGGCAGTCCTCGTGAGAGCCAGTTTCATCATAGCACTTGATTGTTTTTGCCGACTGCACTTGAAGAAACTTTCAAAGTTCTTGACATTTTCTGTATTGATTGAACTTCATGTCTTAAAGTAATGATGTACTGTCATTTCTCTGCTTATTTGAGCTGTTCTTGCCATAATATGGACTTGGTCTTTTACCAAATAGGGCTGTCTATACCAACCCTACATTGTCACAACACAACTGATTGGCTCAAACGCATTTCTTATGATTCCATATTTGTTATTTCATAGTTTTGATGTCTCCACTATTATTCTAAAATGTTGGAAATAGTAAAAATAAAAACCCTTTAATGAGTAGTTGTGTCTAAACCTTTGACTAGTGTTTATGCATGCATCAAACGTGCCTCTGATGCGTAGCGTAAGGAAGCATGTAATCTCTATTCAGGACATTTCCATCCCGTGTTCCACAACGTTTGCCTACTGAACGTACGCCACATGTTGTTTATAGTGTTGGGTATGTTTAGGAGGTAGAAATGGATGTTGTTGCAGGAACACATTTGCTATTCTACATGCACTTGATATGATCAGGTAAAGAGTTTACTTGAAACGAGTGCTTTGTTAATTGTCTTGTGCATTATGCTATTATGAAATAAAGTGACATTTTGTTTTCTCACTTCTAGCCTTCGTTGTGCCTTGGTTAATGGTGTTGGACCCAAAGACTGAGCCCTGGGCTGAGCTGAAGCGCATCTACGAAAAACTAGTGAGTGTCTTTGAGCACCAAATGGAATAAAACTGACTGAAACCGAGAGGGACTACTTGGACTTGACAAACGTTAATTCATTTTTTTTGTAATATGTTTAATCAAGTTTTCTGTCGTGTGGCCTTATGATCACAACTCTGGCCTCCCTTTCACTGACATTTCTTCATGTCCGTAGCTGGAGGAGCTTTTGAAAGAGTACCCGATTAAGACCAGGGTGGAGTTGGTTGCATTCAAGGAGCTGGAAGGCGAATCCAAAACTAAGATTACCTTTCAAGGCTTTGATGCTTCCATAACCGACGCAGACTTACCGCTACCACCTGGCGAGCAGCTGGACCATATCCAGTCCCTCCAGCCGCCCAATATCACAGTCAAGGATGGGATAATCTACTGGGATGGTAAGAGAACCACCAACAACAGCATCACATGGAGTATTGTCAGATTTCTATCAACATTTCATGTCTTTTAAACTTGTGTGATGCGTTCAAACTATAAATCTTGCTTACCTAGGCCGTCACCTGTCCCAAATGTGGGGTTTGTACATTGCTTGGCACTATCACTGAAATAGTGGAACCTCTGTGCATTACACAGAATGCTGCTGCTGGTTTTTTACCCTCCAGGGTAAAGTCAGCTTCCCCTCTCCCGATTCTAACCTTAGCCATTAGTGGGGGAAATGCGAAACTGACCCAAGAGCAGCGCCTAGGGGTAACTTTACCCTCCCTTTTGGACAGACCCAGATGAGTGTGCGACCCCTGACCTGAACAGGTGTGACGCCAACTCTTTGTGCGTCAACACTCTGAACTCCTACACCTGTGTGTGTCAACATGGCTTCTATGACGTCGGGCCTGCCTTCGTTCCCCCTCCTACCCCTGCCTCACATCCTGTCTGTTATGGTCAGTTAGCTTCTTGTTATTGTGCAATATGTCTGTTGGTGTACCTTTTTTTGTATTCTCTACTACACCACTCCTGTTTACTGATGGGTCATGTTCAATAGGGCACACAACGGAAAATGTTTTATGTTTTAAACGTGTTGCAATGGAAAACAAGCATTTTTATTGGAGAAGTTCAGGCAGTCCCTCCCTGTTTCAGTCTGGTTTCTTCCATTCTGTGCCTAATGAATACGACGCTGATTCCTTTTGGGGGTAAAGAAAGTTAATTAATTTCAACAGAAAAGGGGATGTTCACCCAGTGCCTGAATAGATCGATGGCCGGAGGTATCGCCAAAGCCTTCCTGATTGGCTACTTCGGTGGCGACGTGACGGTTGTCTTGAATGAAGGCCGTTGCACCATGGAGGAGAGCGAGACGCTTTACCACTTCCGCGTGTTGCGCAAACCCTCGCGGTGTGGAACGAGACGGCTGGTGAGTGACCGTGCATTCAGATGTGCAAAGGGGTTATAATGGAATCTATACAACAGGTCACACTGGATACCTGCTAAGCACTAGTGTAATGTGATTATGCCGTTGTGCACAGCACTCTGTGGATGAAATTGGATTTTCTGTGTGTGTCCAGGTGAACAGAACACACATCGAGTTCCGGAACACTCTGACAGTGACCTTGAGCAGCGAGAGGACCATCACACGAAGAGATCTCAAGGTTATCTGGAAGTGCATCTACCCCCGGAACTATGTCCGCAACACCCAGATAAACGTAGATCTGGAGTGGTAAGAAAAGACAGATCGGAGTAATTCTGGGGCCAGGAGATGTTCCTGATTTATGTGACCTACAAGGAAAAACTGGTTCTGTAGCCTGGCAAGGGTTGCAAAGGGAGGGAATATTACTGGTACCTTTTGAAATGTACAAGTAATCTACTGGACTTTTGATTCACACAATGGATCAGAATCATAAAACTGTTTTGACCAAAAACTGTTCTACCCCTCCAGGATCATCTCCCACTCTGTGGTGGAGTACAACTCCTCCCATGAGCTGGGGCTGGCCATGACCATGTACAGCGACGACTCCTTCTCCTACGGCTACAGAGACTCCATCGCCCTCCACCTCAGCGACGTACTCTTCTTCGAGGTGGCCCTTCTGACAAACAACACGTTCGCCTCGGAGGTCCTGCTAGAAGTGGTTTCCTGCTGGGCCACAGAGAGCCCGGATCCACAGGACGAAACCAAGGGCTTCTTTCTCCTAGATGGGTGGGTTACTGTCCTGGGTCATATTCATTTGTGCACACAAAAAACAAGAGTTTGTTATTGGAGTAGTTCAGGTAGCCTCTCCTGTTTTAGTCAATTTTCTTCTGTTTGATTTCTAGTGAATATGACACTGGTGTGAAATATGGTATTCTAAACTCTGGGCTGCGTTCAATCGAGCAATATAAAATGTCATGTAGAGGCATTATGTGATGGGGGGGGGGGGGGAATAGGTTATTAGAGTATCGGGTTCTTTTGTTGAGGTATAAAATATTCTTTGTTTTTGGACAAGATGGTACCTCCAGGTTTTCAAACATCTTCTGTTTCAAACCTACTGGGCATGACCCTGGATTTTCAAGACTTTAAAAAAGCAGTTTAGGATCATGCCCTATTCTCTCGTCCTCAGCTGCCCTGTTGACAGCACCTTTCATTGGCTCTCTGTGAACGGTGTGTCACAGAGGAGCAGATTCTCCATTCACATGTTCACTATGCCCAAGGAGTTACCCATTTACATGCACTGCCTGGCCCGGATATGCAGTCACGATGAGGACTGTACTACGGTAAATTTCTAACAAGTTTAAGTCTATTTGCCATTATAAATATATTGGAAGTCTTAGTAAAGTTGTTTCAATTTAAAAATGGTAAGAATGATTAGGACATATGTATTAGACCTTACAAATACACATAGAAATGTGTTATAGAGCAGTCATTTTAATTGAAAGTAAGTCTAAGAAGCGGTAGATCTTTCTATATGAGCTAATTCTATGCTTTCCATTCATAAGTTTAGTTTTTGCGTCTATCTTTAGTTTTTGTACACCAGCTTCCAACGGCTGAAAATACAATATTTTTGGTTGTGGAAAATATATTTCACAGCGGTTTAGATGGTATAATGATTCTTACACTATACTTACTTGTTTAGTCACATAACCTGAAATTAGGCAAACTTTTAGGAACCAGGAAATGGCGGAGATTTCTGCATAGTGCATCTTTTTAAAGCTGATATTCAGCTTTGCTCAACAAACACATTTGTATTGATTGAACAAACAGTTATGCACATTTATTAGTAACTTGGTCATTATTTTTTTTAAACATCTTTTCCTATGATTCTCTGTAGAACTGTACCACCCAGAGACTTTCTAAGAGATCAACAGCTAGATGGGATCCATACATCAAAGTAGCTGTGGTCGTGTCAGCAGGACCACTGATGGTCACCCCCGAGGCGGCACCAGGGACCAAACTCTCCAACTGTGAGTTGGTGTGATGTGAAACGTTTTGAGCGTTGCCGATATCGTTTTAATCTATACATTTATTTCTGTAACATTCTTGAACAGGCCTGTGGTATCTGGGGATGCTCCAAATGATGTCTTGGATACTAATTCAGTTTGTAACAGTGATATATGAATGCTTCCATGCAGCCGGTACACCTTAACTCATGTAAAGCACCAGCAACAATTTTTCAACAAACTGTTACATGGCAATACTTCCATAATTGGAACTTACCGGTGTCTTCTCAACTGCCGTCGTGGAGCGTTGGAACTTAGAAAATGCTCCGTTTATAAAATGAAATACATTTTTGCTCAATGAGGTGATCTAACAATGTGTACGCTGCCATATTGTCTGTTTCTGATCTTCCAGATCGATCGAGACACTTGGGTGTCCACGCCGAAGTGTTTTATGTCAGGACCGCAACTCAGAAATCAAGCGTTGCGTTCTATTTTTTTATTTAACATTTATTTAACCAGGTAGGCCAGTTGAGAACAAGTTCTCATTTACAACTGCGACCTGGCCAAGATAAAGCAAAGCAGTGCGACACAAACAACAACAGAGTGTTTATACCATGTGTAAAACGTACAGTCAATAACGCAAATGGCGTAAGGAGGTAAGGCAATAAATAGGCCATAGTAGCGAAGTAATTACAATTTAGCAAATTAACACTGGTTTGATAGATGTGCAGATGATGATGTGCAAGTACAAATACTGGTGAGCAAAAAAAAGTAAATAAAAACAATATGGGGATAAGGTAGGTAGTTGGATGGGCTATTTTCAGATGGTCTGTGTACAGCTGTAGCGATCGGTAAGCTGCTCAGATAGCTGATGCTTAAAGTTAGTGAGGGAGCTATAAGTCTCCAACTTCAGCGATTTTTGCAGTTCGTTCCAGTCATTGGCAGCAGAGAACTGGAAGGAAAGGTGGGCAAAAGAGGTGTTGGCTTTGGGGATGACCAGTGAGATATACCTGCTGGAGCGCGGGCTACGGGTGGGTGTTATGGTGACCAGTGCGCTGAGAAGGTGGAGCTTTACCTAGCAAAGACTTTTAGATGACCTGGAGCCAGTGGGTGACGAATATGTAGCGAGGGCCAGTGGTTGGTGGTATATGGGGCTTTGATGAAACGGATGGCACTGTGATAGACTGCATCCAGTTTGTTAAGTAGAGTGTTGGAGGCTATTTTGTAAATGACATCGGCATCGCTTTGACTGACACCCTCCTGTCCCAATCAATGAGAGATGACTAAGATGGTGGTGTGTAATTGTTGGGTCGTTCCAGGAAATGTGTCCCTTTTGGGTGTTGTAACTTTTTTTTATTTCATTTGATTTTATCAATGTCATAACGAACACATGTTCAACATAATACTTATTTTTTTCCCCCATCAAGGTTAAATAATAGGCACTGACTATAGTAATTTTAAGTGCCAATTAAAGTAACAGGGTTGACGATTTCATCTTAAATCAGCCCTAAATCCTCTTGTGACTGGGGATTTTTATTTATTTTATTTTATTTCACCTTTATTTAACCAGGTAGGCTAGTTGAGAGCAAGTTCTCATTTGTAACTGCGACCTGGCCAAGATAAAGCATAGCAATTCTACACATACAACAACACAGAGTTACACATGGAATAAACAAAACATAGTCAATAATACAGGAGAAGAAAACAAAAAGTCTATATACAGTGAGTGCAAATGAGGTAAGATAAGGGAGTTAAGGAAATAAATAGGCCATGGTGGCGAAGTAATTACAATATAGAAATTAAAACACTGGAATGGTAGATGTGCAGAAGATGAATGTGCAAGTAGAGATACTGGGGTGCAAAGGAGCAAGATATATAAATACAGTATGGGGATGAGGTAGGTAGAAAGATGGGCTGTTTACAGATGGGCTATGTACAGGTGCAGTGATCTGTGAGCTGCTCTGACAGCTGGTGCTTAAAGCTAGTGAGGGAGATATGAGTCTCCAGCTTCAGAGATTTTTGCAGTTCGTTCCAGTCATTGGCAGCAGAGAACTGGAAGGAAAGACGACCAAATGAGGAATTGGCTTTGGGGGTGACCAGTGAGATATACCTGCTGGAGCGCGTGCTACGAGTGGGTGCTGCTATGGTGACCAGTGAGCTGAGATAAGGCGGGGCTTTACCTAGCAGAGACTTGTAGATGACATGTGGGTTTGGCGACGAGTATGAAGCGAGGGCCAACCAACGAGAGCGTACAGGTCGCAATGGTGGGTAGTGTATGGGGCTTTGGTGACAAAACGGATGGCACTGTGATAGACTGCATCCAGTTTGTTAAGTAGAGTGTTGGAGGCTATTTTATAGATGACATCACCGAAGTCGAGGATTGGAAGGATGGTCAGTTTTACGAGGGTATGTTTGGCAGCATGAGTGAAGGATGCTTTGTTGTGATATAGGAAGCCGATTCTAGATTTAATTTTGGATTGGAGATGCTTAATGTGAGTCTGGAAGGAGAGTTTACAGTCTAACCAGACACCCAGGTATTTGTAGTTGTCCACGTATTCTAAGGGATGGAAGTTTGTTGTATGCAACAGGGAGGGACAATTGAATGCAAGCTTTACAACAACAAAAAATGTAACCGTTAAAAAATGTCTAGCCTGTATATGGCTAACAGGGTTATTAACATGTTATGCTCAACCCGCTCAGTTTTCCACGACAAAACACCATAAAATGGCCAAGAAGAGTAGAACCAGCTTTTACATTATGATTTGAATAAGATGTCTTTTGGAAAAAAAATAATTTCAAAAATGAAAATTTCATGATATTAAAACGTGAGTTCAGTTCACGTAACAGGTTTGACCTTTAAAATGAGGGACAAGTTTTTTTTCTTAATGCATCACTAATCACATGAAATAAATAACTTCAGAAATGGCTTTGTCAAAGCAGCAAAAATAACTATGATGGTGAAAACTTGTTGGTCCTAAGTTGGGTAAAGTCTTATTGTTTTTAATCAGATTTAATTACATTTTACATGTGGTCAATATTAATGGGAACTTCGTCTTTTAAAATTAAATATTGGTGCACAATTTCTACTTAAAATATCGAAGAGATGCAAAAGGTATCCTGTTCTATTACTTCATGAGGCAAAAATGTAATTTGATAACAGAGCATTTTCTAAATTCCAACGTTTCACTTGCAACTAGAGATGGGAGTTGAGAAGACCCGGCAAGTTCCAAGTTGAAAATATTAGGATGTATCAACATTTTAAAGGTTATTACAAAAATTGCTGCCTCTGCTTTACGCGTGACGGCTGTATGGAAGCATACACATCACCCTTACAAAGTGTAGCTATAATTCAGTATGTGTCTGTTTCCTTGCAGGGGATGAGGCTTTGACAATGATCTACGTCGTGGGAGGAACCATGGGCGTCTTGATGTTGACACTGCTTGGTGTGAGCGCAATAAAGGCTATAATGAATTATTATGAGAGAGCAAGGCCTCAATAAACACATGGAACCACATCTCGTTTTCCTCTTGTCCTGAGTATTATCAGGGTTTCATTCAATATATTTTGTACAGATGTCTTCACTAAGTAAATATTGCCAAAATGAGCGATTAACATTAAATGCCACCAGTAGGTGTACGGTGGCTACTAATGCTATTGGTGGTAGGCAACCTCAGTTGACAAATTGTGACGGGCACACCCAAACCACTTGCCAATATATCAAATGACTAACTACACTAAACCAAAATATAAATGCAACATGTATAGTGTTGGTTTCATGAGGTGAAATTTAAAAAAATCACAAATTGTCCATACACACAAAAAGCTTATTTCTCTCAAATTTGTGTATGTCCCTGTTAGTGAGCATTTCTCCATTGCCAAGATAATACATCCACCTGAATGGTGTGCCGTGGTGGAAAAAGTACTTAATTATCATACTTGCATAAAAGTACATATACCTTTTGTATAGAAAATTACTCAAGTGAAAGTCACCCAGTGAAATACTATTTGAGTAAAAGTATTTGCTTTTAAATATACTTAAGTATCAAAAGTAGATGTAATTGCAAAAATGTACAAGTGTAAATAATTCAAATTCCTTATATTAACCAAATGGCAACCAAAAAAAATACGGGTAGCTACTGCAACACTCAGACATCAAATCAAACTGTATTTGTCACGTGCTGAATACAAGCTGGGAAGTATTTCTGTCTGTAATAAGGCCTATGTGGGGAAAAACTCATGATTGGCTGGGCCTGACTCCCTAGTGGGTGGGCCTATGCCCTCCAAGGCCCATGACTGCATCCCTACCCAGTCATGTGAAATCCATAGATGAGGGGCCTAATTTATTTCGATTGACTGATTTCCTTAAATGAACTAACTCAGTAAAATCTTTGAAATTGTTGCATTTATATTGTTGTTGTTGTTGTTAATTATACCGAAGTGTTTCCCCTATATTCGTTTAGCAGAGGCACTGGCCGCAACTCCAATAAATATGCAGTTTGAAGGAAGTTGCTAACTAGCATTAGCACAATGACTTGACGTCTATGGGGGAAGCTAACATTCTAGCTATTCCCATATACTTCTAGGCATAAGCACAATGCATTGACATCTATGGGAGCAGCTAACATGCTAGCTATTCCCATACACTTCCAGGCAATGTGCTAACGCTAGTTAGCAATGGTTCGCGAAACTACCTTTTAATAGCCAAAATCTTGCACAAAGACACTTAAGATGGCGGCGCATAAATTGTTTTATCACTTCATGGAGCAAAACTGTATTTAATAATGGAGCATTTTCTATAGCTATTTCAATGCAACTAGCTATAGGAGTTCTGTAGACACCAGTGACTTCCGAAATGAGAACGAAGAAGGTATCGCCAGGTTGGTCAAAAATCTACTGATTATGGCTAAACAGCTGCTAATTAGCCAACGAAGCGAAGTTACCAAACCACCTGAACATGAAATACACTGTCATAAATTGTTATTTATATAAGCAAATATTGTAAGGATCGAAAAGGTTGTTGTGGCACAATGTTGCAAAGACTCTTACACATTGGAATATAGTTTCAAGAACGCTCTTAGCACGTAATGCAACGCTGCAATTTTGAATGCAACCCTCATTTTAGTTCCAAACTACGCAGTTCCGGTCTGTATTTCCGGCACAACAAAAATGGCGTCCTCCACTAAAGAAGGAAGCGTGAGTGAAACGCAGTCGGGGAAGAAGTCGAAAAAGAATACAAACCAAGGTATTACAACGATATTGTCTAGTATCAGAAACACATGTCATTCTTTCTTAATAATAGTCCACGTTTCTGGATACATGTATCTGAACAGAAGCCTGATACCCCTTGATTTGTGTAGCTCGCGCCCGGCCTCATGCTTATTTATGGTGCTAGTATGAGCACTGCTTGAAGACTGCTACCAATTTGTTCTCAGTGAAAGAACTTGTATGGGAAAACGTGCATGCAATGTGGCTAATTTACCTACCTACCTAGTTAGGTAGCTAGTTATAACGTTAGGTGTGTTATATCCTAGTTTCTAATTTTGTTGTATTTTCAGTGGATGAATCTCAACTCTTCACTGTTCCCGATGGATGGAAGGAGCCAGCATTCACAAAAGATGACAACCCCAAAGGTCTACTGGAGGAGAGCAGTTTCGCCACTCTCTTTCCCAAGTACAGAGAGGCATACCTGAAAGAATGCTGGCCACTGGTGCAAAAAGCATTAGGCGATTCAGTAAGTTGAGCCAATTAAAGGGGAAATATGCAGTTGAAATAATAACAAAGCGACCACCCTGATATGGGATTGGTTAAAAACTGAGGGACGTTGCTGGAGAAATGTAGCCATTCAAATTCATAGACAGAGCTATGATTGCAAAGACTTAACCATCCATGAGATAAAAGTTAGAGCTTTAACAGTGTCTCGAGGCTATAGTGTCTCCATTGTTTATTGGAGTATAAACATGTATTTTGGGCTCTGATGAGCAGTTGAACTAAGCCCATGAGGCAGTTATATGGTCTATTCCAGAGTCAATGGCTATATATAATTAAAACGTTTTTAAAATGATGTAGGAATAGTAGAACATTTGCAGAATGTCGGCCAAAATCCATCTCGCTCCATTGTCTCCCACTGCCAGGCAGTGGGCTTCCTCTCATCACCATATTTGGTAGTGAGTAGCAACTAGGGCTGGGCAATATGGCCAAAATATTATATCACGGTATTTTTAAAAAAATGGACGGTGTGACAGTATGTGACGGTGTTTTTAGTTTTTGACTAATAAAAGTTCTACATTTGTTTTGAGTAGTAAGTCATCCTATGGTGGCAACGCATACATTATAAGTGATTTCAATGAGTCTTTCTCCATTCTGATCGATTTATACTGTTCAATTCAACTTCAACCAAAACAAATTTCATCACTTTTATCATTTCTGCATTTCCTGCACTCAATTGCAGTGGTGGAAAAACGACCCAATTGTCATACTTGAGTAAAAGAAAAGATACGTTAATAGAAAGTGAGTCACCCAGTAAAATACTACTTGAGTAAAAGGATTTGGTTTTAAATATACGTATCAAAAGGAAATGTAATTGATCAAATGTACTTATGTATCAAAAGTAAAAGTATAAATAGTTTCAAATTCCTTATATTAAGCAAACCCGGTGGCACCATTTTTTTATTTTTATTTTTTTATTTATGAATAGCCAGGGTCACACTCCAACACTCAGACATAATTTACAAAGCATTTGTGTTTAGTGAGACCTCCAGATCAGAGGCAGTAGATGACCAGGGATGTTCTCTTGACAAGTGCGTGAATTGGACCATTTTCTTGTCCTGCTAAGCATTCAAAATGTACAAACGAGTACTTTTAGGTGGCAGGGATAATGTATGGAGTAAAAAGTACAGTATTTTGTTTAGGAATGTAGTAAAGTAAGGTGTCAAAAATAAAAATAGTAAAGTACAGATACCAAAAAAACAACTTAAGTAGTACTTGAAAGTATTTTTACTTAAGTACTTTACACCACTGCTCAATTGAGAGAATTTCCACACTGCCACATAGGGCTGCACGATATGGGCAAATAATCTAGGATGTATTTTTAACCAAATGTTTCAGTTGCGATGTGACTTGCGAATTAGAGCAAAACTGTTGGAATCATGGAAATATAATGACTATTCTAATTCTATAGTTAGAATATAATAGTGGGCACTTTGAATACAGTGTTTTTTGAGATGACAACAAATGAAAATGCCAGGGAGGAGTTATTGTGACAGGGTAGGAACTAAATTGTTAAGTGTTTCCTAGGGGACCCTATAAGCTTTGGCTACATTGCATGTTTTCTCTTAGCTACTTGATGTAGCTAACATATTCTTGCTTTGTATATTCCTCTTTGATTTAGAAGATACTGTTGCACAAACAACATGCTGAATTAGGTCTACACCATCACTGGTGTTATCAGGCTGTATTAGCTAGCTACTTTTGCTCATGCCAGCAGCATACCACCCTGCATCCCACTGCAGGCTTGTTGCTGAAGCTAAGCAGGGTTGGTCCTGGTCAGTCCCTGGATGGGAGACCACATGCTGCTGGAAGTGGTGTTGGAGGGCCAGTAAGAGGCACTCTTTCCTCTGGTCTAAAAAAAATATCCCGATGTGTAGGGTGCCGTCTTTCGGATGGGATGTTAAAACGGGTGTACTGACTCTCTGAGGTCATTAAAGATCCCATGGCACTTATCGTAAGAGTAGGGGTGTTAACCCCGGTGTCCTGGCTAAATTCCTAAGCTGTCCCTCATACCATCACGGTCACCTAATCATCCCCAGCTTACAATTGGCTCATTCATCCCTCTCTCCCCTGTAACTATTCCCCAGGTCGTTGCTGTAAATGAGAACGTGTTCTCAGTCAATTTACCTGGTAAAATAAAATACTCAGTACCTTTAATTTGCATTAGTGGCTAACATTTACTGTCTCACAAGATTTAGGGCAACTTGCTAAGAAAAGACAAACTAGCTGTTTGCGGATGTAAGAAACACAAACTAATAGTGTCATTATAGAACGCTAGTGGATTATTATTAAGAAGCAAAGTGAAAACAGCATTGTTGTCATCAACATTGTTGCATGTGCTACGTACACCAGGCAGACTGAACAAAATGTCTCGTGGTTGAGGAACATCAAATGCGCTCCTTGAGTGACAGGGGGCGTGGCTAGGTCTGTGTGGAAAGTGGCACGGAGAGAAAGTGGAGAGAGATGACTCAAGTAGCGAAGTAAATTATAAAAATTGACATTACACATGGCGTATCACATTTAACAAACCAAACATTCGGTATATAAGGTAAAAGTAAAAACCCAAACCAGTCCCTGCATCAATACCGGTATATCATGAAATATGCTATCCCGCCCGCCCTAGACCGGATGCTTCACATTTATACATCTGGTGAAATATCTGGCTCATTATTCTGTCTGTGGTGCCACTGTCTGGACCAGCACCTATCTTCATGTTTTTGTTTTGAGGATGAAACAGAGGAGAGGTGTGTCGAGCGGTGGTAAAATAAAACAATTGCAGTACGTATTCTGCTGTTCTATAGCGTGTGCACCACAGGAGGTTGGTGGCACCTTAATTGGGGAGAATGATCTTGTGGTAATGGCTGGATTGGAATAGTATCAAACACATGGTTTCCATGTGTTTGATGCCATTCCATTCACTCTGTTCCAGCCATTATGAGCTGTCCTCCCATCAGCAGCCTCCACTGGACTGTGCATTGATGTCTCAGGGGGACATTTTTGTTGTTTGCAGTAACTTCTTTGTTGTAAGATCACAAAGTGACGAGGTAGTTTCACCATTAAGGGTTCCAGCTTTAAGAATAATGTTACATGTTGACGAGTTGATCCAATCTTATCAGCCCATGTATAGGTGTTTGTGAACATGCAAATATGTAGCCATGTGAGGATGAATGATCCTCCTAGATTTAGGCACACGGCCTTTAAATTGTCCAAAACATTGATGTTCTGCTTTTCTTTCTCATCAACAGCACATCAAGGCCACCCTGGATTTGATCGAGGGCAGCATCACGGTTTGCACCACCAAAAAGACCTTTGACCCATATGCCGTTGTAAGGGCACGGGACCTCATCAAGCTGTTGGCCAGAAGTGTGCCATTTGAGCAGGTAGGCATGCTCTCTTGTTCATCAATTCATAGTTGAACTTCCAACAATGATCCTGATAGTGTGGAAGAATAGTCTAAACTCTATACTTACCCCCAAGAAAGAAACCACTACAAGTATCTTCATTTGGTTGTTTTCTTCTGTCTTCCACCTTTAGGCCGTGCGTATTTTGGAGGATGACATGGCGTGTGACATCATCAAAATTGGCACGCTGGTCAGAACCAGAGAACGGTTTGTGAAGAGGAGGCAGAGACTCATCGGACCTAAAGGATCTACACTCAAGGTGGGTCTTGTTCAACCGTGCAGCCAGGGAGAGCGTTCAAATGGACACATTTGTGTTGTTGTGTTTAGATGTTAGCATCACTAGGTGGCAGCATAGTGTTATTAACACCTCCCAACCTGTCAGAATCAGTCAGCTAATCAAATCACAGTTTATTTGTCATATGCACAGAATGCACAGGGGGTATACATTTACTTGCAAGCTCTCCTCTCAACAGTGCTACAACAACAAAAATATTGAATTAAAATAAGTAGAAGGAAAAATGATGACACTATATAGCTGGAGAAAATTTGCAAGAAAAATCTAAAAGTAAAAGCACTTTTTCAAAGTAAGTATATTTACTCTTGTACGGGGATATGGAGAGTATGACATGATTTTGCATTGTGCAGTAAGAAGTTTAAAGTTTTGTTAGTCTTCTGTACAGGATACACATGGTATACAGCACAGGATACACATGGTATACAGCACAGGATACACATGGTATACAGCACAGGATACACATGGTATACAGCACAGGATACATGTGGTATACAGCACAGGATACATGTGGTATACAGCACAGGATACACGTGGTATACAGCACAGGATACACATGGTATACAGCACAGGATACACGTGGTATACAGCACAGGATACACGTGGTATACAGCACAGGATACACGTGGTATACAGCACAGGATACACGTGGTATACAGCACAGGATACTCGTGGTATACAGCACAGGATACTCGTGGTATACAGCACAGGATACTCGTGGTATACAGCACAGGATACTCGTGGTATACAGCACAGGATACTCGTGGTATACAGCACAGGATACACGTGGTATACAGCACAGGATACACGTGGTATACAGCACAGGATACTCGTGGTATACAGCACAGGATACTCGTGGTATACAGCACAGGATACTCGTGGTATACAGCACAGGATACTCGTGCTATACAGCGTCCAATGAAATGCTTACTTGCAGGTTCCTTCACGATAGTGCAACAACAACAATAATAAAAGATCAGAATACAAACATAATGTAAATGGCTCAGTAGAATAGAATAAACATTTTAGCGCAGCGGTCGTAGCAGTACTGTCAGCGGTCGTAGCAGTACTGTCAGCGGTCGTAGCAGTACTGTCAGCGGTCGCAGCAGTACTGTCAGCGGTCGCAGCAGTACTGTCAGCAGTCGTAGTAGCAGTACTGTCAGCAGTCGTAGTAGCAGTACTGTCAGCAGTCGTAGTAGCAGCAGTAGTACTGTCAGCAGCAGTAGCAGTACTGTCAGCAGTCGTAGTAGCAGCAGTAGTACTGTCAGCAGTAGTACTGTCAGCAGCAGCAGTAGTACTGTCAGCAGCAGTACTGTCAGCAGCAGCAGTAGTACTGTCAGCAGCAGCAGTAGTACTGTCAGCAGTCGTAGCAGTAGTACTGTCAGCAGTCGTAGCAGTAGTACTGTCAGCAGTCGTAGCAGTAGTACTGTCAGCAGTCGTAGCAGTAGTACTGTCAGCAGTCGTAGCAGTAGTACTGTCAGCAGTCGTAGCAGTAGTACTGTCAGCAGTCGTAGCAGTAGTACTGTCAGCAGTACTGTCAGCAGTCGTAGCAGTTGTACTGTCAGCAGTCGTAGTAGCAGCAGTAGTACTGTCAGCAGTAGTACTGTCAGCAGCAGTAGCAGTACTGTCAGCAGTAGCAGTAGTACTGTCAGCTATTGTAGTCGTAGCAGTACTGTCAGCAGCAGCAGTAGTACTGTCAGCAGCAGTAGCAGTACTGTCAGCAGCAGTAGTACTGTCAGCAGCAGCAGTAGTACTGTCAGCAGCAGCAGTAGTACTGTCAGCAGCAGCAGTAGTACTGTCAGCAGCAGCAGTAGTACTGTCAGCAGTCGTAGCAGTAGTACTGTCAGCAGTCGTAGCAGTAGTACTGTCAGCAGTCGTAGCAGTACTGTCAGCAGTACTGTCAGCAGTCGTAGCAGTAGTACTGTCAGCAGTCGTAGTAGCAGCAGTAGTACTGTCAGCAGTAGTACTGTCAGCAGTAGCAGTAGTACTGTCAGCTATTGTAGTCGTAGCAGTACTGTCAGCAGCAGTAGTACTGTCAGCAGCAGCAGCAGTACTGTCAGCAGCAGCAGTAGTACTGTCAGCAGCAGCAGTAGTACTGGCAGTAGTACTGTCAGCAGCAGCAGTAGTACTGTCAGCAGCAGCAGTAGTACTGTCAGCAGCAGCAGTAGTACTGTCAGCAGCAGCAGTAGTACTGTCAGCAGCAGCAGTAGTACTGTCAGCAGCAGCAGTAGTACTGTCAGCAGTCGTAGCAGTAGTACTGTCAGCAGTCGTAGCAGTAGTACTGTCAGCAGTCGTAGCAGTAGTGTCAGCAGTTGTAGCAGTACTGTCAGCAGTCGTAGCAGTAGTACTGTCAGCAGTCGTAGTAGCAGCAGTAGTACTGTCAGCAGTAGTACTGTCAGCAGCAGTAGCAGTACTGTCAGCAGTAGCAGTAGTACTGTCAGCTATTGTAGTCGTAGCAGTACTGTCAGCAGCAGTAGTACTGTCAGCAGCAGTAGCAGTACTGTCAGCAGTCGTAGTAGTAGCAGTAATGTCAGCAGTCGCAGTCATAGAAGTACTGCCAGCAGTCGCAGTAGTACTGTCAGCAGCAGCAGCAGCAGTAGTAGTACTGGTGGCATTAGCGGCAGTCATGGAGTGTGAGTGGATGGAGATTGCTCTCCATGGAACACATTCAACCTCCCTCTTACAGGCATTTATCTAACCTGTTTCCCCCTCAGGCGTTGGAGCTGCTCACTAATTGCTACGTCATGGTGCAGGGGAACACTGTGTCAGCCCTGGGACCCTTCAACGGCCTCAAAGAGGTGAGCGCTGATTTCCTCAATAAGGGCCATGTTCAGTAGGGTACACCATAGCAAAACATTTTGTAAGGCAAAAATGCATTTTCATTCCGTTTCTAAATGCTTTCTCCTTACTGAACACTACCCTGCTCTCTCCCTTAACCCCACACTGGAACCACTGAAATAAGCCTGTTGAATTCATCAGGTGCCCATTTCTGCAATAGCAACAAATAATTTATTGAATTGACTTAGGCCCACCTCTCCATAGGGAGATTAGGCCGTACACATTTTGCAATTGATGGTAATAAATCCCTTTCAGATGCATACTATCACTATTGCCTCGGAAGCTAAGCAGGGTTGGTCTTGGTCGGTCCCTGGATGGGAGACCAGATTCTGCTGGAAGTGGTGTTGGAAGGCCAGTAGGTGGCACTCTTTTCTCTGGCTTACATTTTTCCCCAATGCCCCAGTGATGGGGGACATTGCCCTGTGTACGGTGCTGTCTTTCAGATTGGGACATAAAACAGGTGTGCTGACTCTCTGTGGTCACCAAAGATCCCATGGCAGTTATTGTAAGAGTAAGGGTGAACTCCGGTGTCCTTGCTAAATTCCCAATCTGGCCCTCATAACATCATGGCCACCTAATCATCCCCAGCCTCCAATTGACTCATTTCCCTCCCCCTGTTACTATTCCGCTGGTTGTTGCTGTAAATGAGAATGTGTTCTCAGTCAACTTACCTGAAGTAGGGCCTCCCGAGTGGCAGAGCGGTCTACAGACCTGGGTTCGATCCCAGGCTGTGTCACAGCCGGCCGTAACCGGGCAGCGCTCAATTGGCCCAGCGTCGTCCGGGTTAGTGGAGGGGTTGGACGGACGGGATTTCCTTTTCCCATCGCGTTCTAGCAACTCCTTGTGGCGGGCCGGGCGCCTGCAAGCTGACTTCGGTCGCCAGCTGTACGATGTTTCTTCTGACACATTGGTGCGGCTGGCTTCCGGGATTAAGCGAGCAATGTGTCAAGAAGCAGTGCGGCAGGGTCGTGTTTCGGAGAATGCATGGCTCTCGACCTTCGCCTCTCCCGAGTCCATAGGGGAGTTGCAGCGATGGGACAAGACTAACTACCAATTGGATATCACAAAAAGGGGGGGGAAAGTACATTAAACTTCCCTGGAGTGAGCAACAATTGTATTTTTTTTGTTCTCTCTCTCTGAGTGACTCAATTATTATTATCTGCTAATACAATTTTTCCCATATGTAGGTACGGAAAGTGGTGTTGGATACCATGAAGAACATCCACCCCATCTACAACATCAAGGTAATTGATACCTTTCTCCTCCACATCCAAGGAGGAGGAGAAAGGTGGTCTACGTGGTACTTTGTCATGGTTCGTGGTAAACTTAAAGTAACCGGCACTGTTCTATGTAAGAGGATGTGGGGTTTTTGTTGACGCCACAGAGGAAGTCACCAAAAGGAATTGGAGTCCTTTAGAATAGATGACTTGAACTTACCATGATCCCAAAAGGGGAAGTTAGAAGATCCTTGACAGCTGAGAACAACATGCTCCAGACCAACTTATTCTATCCGTCATAACTTTATTTTCAAGTTTTTTATCGTGTTTGGCCAGTTGTGTTTACAAATTCCTTTATTCCGATTGGCTCTCGTACACGAGGTTGTCAACAATAGCCAAAATCTTAGCAATGCAAAACTTGTTAGTTGTCCCTGTAGCGGATGTTATTTTTTATATGGTCAGGGAGGAAGCTGTACTTCAGCTATTTTAGGTGTTTCTAAGCAGTCAAAGAAATCTAAAATGTGAGGTGTTGCTCCTTTAATGCTGTGGCTCAAGGGATTTAAAGGGGCAATCCTTAGTTGAAACAATAACAAAACAGTTCCCCCGCCTCTCTTTTGGTTAAAGGCTGAGGGATGGGCCTTTGAAAAATGTAGCCACTCAAATTCATAGACAGCTATGGATGCAAGGACTGATCCAAGATATCAAAATAATAGTCTAAAGATTTTTTTTGAGGCTACACCGTGTTTGTTTACAATGTAATAAACAAGCTAATATTTTGGGTTCTGATGAATTATACTCTTCACGAATCAATGTGTGTGTGTGTGTGTGTGTGTGTGTGTGTGTGTGTGTGTGTGTGTGTGTGTGTGTGTGTGTGTGTGTGTGTGTGTGTGTGTGTGTGTGTGTGTGTGTGTGTGTGTGTGTGTGTGTGTGTATGTATATATATACACACAAAAAGGGATGTAGCAATTGCAGATTGCCCCTTCTAATGAAGCAACTGGCTTGAACTACTGCATCCTTTCTGGAGCTTTGCCATGTAGTTACCAGTATGTAGTCTGACTTCAACCACCCTCAGTTTCAATAATACAAGTTAACTCTTCCAACACGTTTCTCCCTTTTTACTCTGGCGACCGTTCAATTGGTGTTGACCGCAGACGCTCATGATCAAGCGCGAGCTGTCCAAGGACCCCGAGCTGCGGCTGCAGAGCTGGGAGCGATTCCTGCCCAATTTCCGACACAAGAACCTGACCAAGCGCAAGGAGCCTAAGAAAAAGACGACAAAGAAGGAGTACACACCTTTCCCCCCGCAGCAGCCTGAGAGCCAGGTTAGTGGGTCAGAACCGCCTCCCCCCGCAGCAGCCTGAGAGCCAGGTTAGTGGGTCAGAACCGCCTCCCCCCGCAGCAGCCTGAGAGCCAGGTTAGTGGGTCAGAACCGCCTGCCCCCGCAGCAGCCTGAGAGCCAGGTTAGTGGGTCAGAACCGACTCCCCCCGCAGCAGCCTGAGAGCCAGGTTAGTGGGTCAGAACCGCCTGCCCTCGCAGTAGCCTGAGAGCCAGGTTAGTGGGTCAGAACCGCCTGCCCCCGCAGCAGCCTGAGAGCCAGGTTAGTGGGTCAGAACTGCCTGACACCGCAGCAGCCTGAGAGACAGGTTAGTGGGTCAGAACCGCCTCCCCCCGCAGCAGCCTGAGAGCCAGGTTAGTGGGTCAGAACCGCCTGCCCCCGCAGCAGCCTGAGAGCCAGGTTAGTGGGTCAGAACCGCCTGCCCCCGCAGCAGCCTGAGAGCCAGGTTAGTGGGTCAGAACTGTCTGACACCGCAGCAGCCTGAGAGCCAGGTTAGTGGGTCAGAACCACCACTCAGGCATGATGTTGTAGTTATTTGTATCGGTTCCTGTGTTATACAACATGCTAGCCCAGTATACAAATCTTCATGTAGATGGCACATCAAACGTAGCATGCAAAGTGCAAGCACAGTACAATAAAAATGTATATATATTTTTAAAGTTCAGTTTCAAGATAACAACACAGGACATTGACAAGTCCTCTTCCACATACTGTAACAGGGGTGTGTAATAACTTTGGCCCCAGGCCCACATTGGGATTAGATTTCTTTTCAAACCAATTTGTAAGTCAAAAGCAATTTGTGGGCTGGGAAAAGGGCACTTATATATATATATATATATATTTTTTTTTTTATAAGTCAAGAGAACATCTTATGAATATATTTTATAACTGCCCTTTTTCCGGCCCGCAAATTGCTTATAATTTCCCAATCTTCTCTTTTACTCATCCTTGTACTATAACATACAACAGCCATAGAGCCTAACATCAACAGATGACTTGGTCTATAACTACTTGATATAACCCATCCATCACTATACCTATCACTAGACTTGTTCACACCCGTGTTCCTGGATTCACTGTTTTGTTGTGTTTCCTGGTTGTCTAGATTGACAAGGAACTTGCAACGGGAGAGTTCTTCCTTCGAGAGAGCGTTAAGAAGAGGAAGAAGATGGAAGAGATAAAGGTAACCATGGATATCACTTCACACCGCTTCACCCTGGGGTATGGTAACCATGGATATCACTTGACACCGCTTCACCCTGGGGTGTGGTAACCATGGATATCACTTGACACCGCTTCACCCTGGGGTGTGGTAACCATGGATATCACTTGACACCGCTTCACCCTGGGGTGTGGTAACCATGGATATCACTTGACACCGCTTCACCCTGGGGTGTGGTAACCATGGATATCACTTGACACCGCTTCACCCTGGGGTGTGGTAACTTGACTTGATAGCTATGCACCAGTTACTATTTGTATAGCATTGCATGAGAAACGAATTACCTTCAAAAGACACGTAACAGGATTTACTGTGCCAAATCCATTTGACCTATGTCTGCTTGTGTCTGTTTCCAAGGTGAAACAAGCCGAGGCTTTGACTAAGAGGCAAGAGGAGCGAAACAGAGCCTTTATTCCTCCTAAGGAGAAACCTGTTATGAAGAAGACTAACAAAGGTACAGTGAATCATTTGAATAATTATGTTGTTAACTACCTTCTCTCCACTTAACGTTTCCACCCACTTCCTTCAAGCCAGACTGCTTCAGGCCCTGCACCAGTCAGGCAACCAGGCCTTCTCCTCCCGCTCACACATCTTTTGAAACTCTTCCTGACAGTCTTGGGGCTTTTTAAAGCAGGCCTTAATAAGACTCATCTTTATCAGCTGGCCTCCCCTTCCTCCTACACTTTGGTTGTTGCTTTCATGATATGGATAATGTGGATGCTACTGTGATTATGGATAATCCTGAATGAATCGTGAATAATAATGAGTGAGAAAGTTAGGCACACAAATATTATACTCCATATGAATGTAGAGGTGTTCAGAAACATTCTATTCTCATTTATAATAAAATGATTTTATGCGCTTTGAAATTATTCTTCTATAATGAAAAGCACTTTACAAATGTAAATTGTCGAATTGCTATGCTTTATCTTGGCCAGGTCGCCGTTGCAAATGAGAACTTGTTCTCAACTAGCCTACCTGGTTAAATAAAAAAATCATTAACTGATTAACCTGGTTAAATGAAGCATTGCCTGAACACATACAGCCACACCTAGCTGTTTAATGTGTTATTTTTCTTTTACCATGTTTTTTTCCTAGCTCCCTCAGATGCCAAAATCAACATTGAGGCCCTCAAGGCTAAGGTAAGGAAAGCCAAGACCAAGAAGCTAGGAGCCCCCTCTGTTAACCCTGCCCCGCAGACCACACCTGCCTATGACAAGAAGAAAAAGAACAAGGGCTAACCTTGGACAATGGACAATATTCACTATTGCAGCATTGAAACGAGGTATGCAGATCACTGGCGTGAAGGACGGCAGGTTTGTCAGAACATGGGTTTGTCTAGATGTATTTGGGATATTAATAGAATATCCCCAATTCCACAGAGATGAATCTTCCTCATGGTTTTGATGAAATGAATATGAAATGCCTCTGTCCTCAGTAGAGGAGACAGTATACAGTAAAGGTGTCTCCCTATATGTGACATCCAATGCCTCTGAGTGTTACCTAGTTTTCCTGTGACCGAGGCCCATTCTTCAATAGTTTACCAACTGTTTGTAAGACGTGCACAGAATGTGGTTCACCTGGTTTATCCCGACGCCACAGATTCCTCCTCTTGTCCTAATCCTCAGAACAACTTGTACTGCTTTCAACCAACACCTGTCAATGTTAAAGTAGTGTTTACTGTAAATATTATGAAGCCTGCAAGTATAATGGCTTATGATGCAGTTAATGCATTGGAAGACTAGTAATGTTTCATAATGATGCTGACTTAAGTCTGTTAATGTATACTTATAAAAAATAGCATGCATACTATTAAAAGCTTTTTTTATAGTCCTTATTATAAATGATTAACAAGGTATAAAGCTATATACCTGCAGGCTTTGAGAAAAGGCATTGTGTTTAGGCATTGAAAGTTTTAGTTCATGATTAAATGAACATGGTTGTCGTGTGCCGCTACAGGCGTCAAGTGTGGCAGAAATGGGCCTAGAAGACTGCTGAACAGTGAAATAGCATTGTGTTTAGGAGAACTGTGTGTTGGGCCGTGTTCTGTCATTTGGTGTTGCTACTTCTAAAGACTCAATAAAACAACTATATGATCATCTCTCATTCTGTATTTGTCGAATTTTGTAAGTCGCTCTGGATAAGAGCGTCTGCTAAATGACTTAAATGTAAATATGTAATGTAGAATTGATTTTCCTGTTAGGCTAAATGAGATGGATTTAGACACTGCTCTTCAACCTTCATAAGCTCTTGTGTTATGAGTTCTGCTGTCAGTGGTTGGTGAGCCTGGTCACAGACTTGTTTGTGCTTTTGCCAACACCATTTCTCATTGTTAAGCAAACATGATTTTTGGGGGGGAAACAGTTATTTTCAAATATTTAACTTAACTAACACAGATTGTCATAAATTGGAAGTGTGAGCTATTTAAGACCTATTTTTCCTACTCTTATTTTATGCATTGTTTACTTTAGAGGGCTTGCCTTAGAGTTTGTATTAAAGACTGCTGCATAACTCCTTGAGGTCAGTAAATAAAGATTTGGTTAATTTTGGGGTAGACTTTCCCTTTAACACATTAATGGAAGCAGCAAAAGCTGTATATACGTTTTTGTAGTACACTTTATTGTATCACAATGGGAATTTGGTTTGAGGCTGCGGCAATTTTAAAAAGACAGGACCACATTGAGAAAGGTATCACAACAATGAGAACGTCAGCGTAGGTCAATCAATCTAAACATCTCAGCTATTCGTAAAAAAATATGCTTGGGTACAATCTGTGTACTCCAAATGCGGCGACAAAGGTGAGGAGAAGGGCCAGGGGTCGGATGGCCAATAAGGCCATGCAGCAGGGGCCGCAGGTGGCCAGGGCTGGGTCCCAGTCGGGGGTCCATCTGTAACCTGTACACAGGTGAGAAAAGAAAAGGCTACCGTCGGTCACAAAGAACACATGCTGCCATTGTGGCTTAGGAAGATCATTTAAATGAAGGGTTGCGTATTCAAAACATACTTTTCTGTTCGTCTCGTTTTGGATTGTCTGTAAAGAGAGAATACAATATGGCAGCTTTGTTATGTCACAAATGGAAAATAGTATTGGTGTTGAACATGTATCATGTACAAGGGAAAGAGTATTGGTGTTGTTGAACATGTATCATGTACAAGGGAAAGAGTATTGGTGTTGTTGAACGTGTTGCATGTACAAGGGAAAGAGTATTGGTGTTGTTGAACGTGTAGCATGTACAATTGGTGTTGTTTTGAAGGAATATGTTGAACATTCAGACCATCACAGGGTTGTCCATCTTATTTTATTGGGTGTGGGAAATGGTAACTGACAGACTCACGGCAGAGCTTGGCCTGGCATTGATTGTTTGCACCCTCACAAGAGCTGCATTCTTCCAACCCGTTCTGGTATGGTAACATCTCAACCACGTTTCCCCTGGAGAAAGCACATCCTTTTAATTTATCCAAAATGTTTCCATATTTCTATAATCAGAGCATCTTAGACTTTTTTTTTAAGGGAAAGTGCAAGGTTGCATAATTCCAATAACCTTTAAAAAATCCCCAGGTGTTCCAGAAATTATTCATTTTGTATCATATGATGCACAACGCAGAATCAAATGATGCAAAATGCATCATACGGCTGTATTTTAAAAGTTATATATCTTGAAATTGCTGACACTTTTTGGGACTATATATATATACAATGGACTAATGAAACAAATACCAAAATAGTTTTGGGGTGGAATTTTCCTTTAAGTGTACATTAATTGTTAGATATTACTGCACTGTTGGAGCGAGGAACACAAGCATTTCGCTACACCTGCAATAACATCTGTTAAATATGTGTATGTGACCAATACAATTTGATTTCATTTGGTATATCTGTGTATTCAGTCTGCCTTATGCTTTGTAAATGTAATATGTGTATTCAGTCTGACTTACGCTTCGGCATAGTTACAAACAAATACGGCTCCCTCTTTATCAGAAAACGAAGTCCTGTCGACACCATTTGGGCATATTTGGACGGCGCAACCAACCTTGTAGCTCGTCGCCCATACAACCTGGGAATGCAAGCAAGCATGCAGTTGGCAAAGATGATGAAATATTGAGTTTCCCCTTTATACCAATGTTTTTTTTTATAATAGGTCAAATAGTGGGGGCTTATATTTGTTCTGTTTCACACATGTACAAGTGTGCAGTGAAATAAGTTCTTTTTGCATATCCCACAGTCCCTGAGACAGCTTCAGAGAGTGCGGTCAAGGCCAGGGATCAGCTGTTATTTTTTTTATTTTACCTTTATTTAACTAGGCAAGTCAGTTAAGAACAAAATCTTATTTTCAATGACGGCCTAGGAACAGTGGGTTAACTGCCTTGTTCAGGGGCAGAACAACATATTTTTACCTTGTCAGCTCGGGGATTCAATCTTGCAACCTTTCGGTTACTAGTCCAACGCTCTAACCACTAAGCTATTGATGGCACCCCTGGTGCAATTAGGGTTAAGTGCTGTGCTCAAGGACAGATCAATAGATTTTTCACCTAGTTGGCTCTGGGATTTGAACTAGCAACCTTTTGGTTACTGGCCCAACGCTAAACCTGCATTGTGTCGTTGTGATGGTTTTTAGCAGTGATGCTGTAATATACAGTAGAAGACACGTACCTGTGTGTAGTGGCCACACATTTTTCCTGGTCTACACGCATTGCTTTGGTATGAGTAATCGCTCACTTCTTTGACCCATAAATCCATGGCGCCCATGACAGAGAACGTGGAGGGCGGGTATCCTGCCCAGATGTTCTCTCCCACGGAGGAGAAAACAGGGTGGACCCGTCTGACCTCTTTCAGGTAGATGTTGTGCTGGAAATCACAGTGTCTTGCCCAGGCCCTTGCAGTGATGGCCAAGCCCTCATCCCACGTCTCGAGAAAAAAAATACAACCAAATTAGTGGGTGTCTAAAAAAATGACAGTATCTGTGATGTGAAACTGATTACACGCCTCTATGGATCTGAGTGGCCTGTCCTCCTTTCATTCTAACATTGTTTTACAGGGCTCTACAGTGCGACCATTTTACTTGCCTATGCGACTACATATTTTGTCTGCAACCTGGAATTTCTATTTAGGAGCACCAGTGAGCCTCGAAAAATGTAGGATTCTAGCTTTATTACCTTACCTCAAATGTTTCATTGTGCACCTACATTTCTTTGTGCCCACCTACATTTTTCAATTTAGGCTCACACGTGGTTCTTGTAAAAAAGGACAGTGTAGAGCCCTGTCTTATTCAACTATAGCCTACTCACAAGGCAATGTTTATATGCATTGTTGTTGCTTTAGGAAGCGTTTAAGCACTATTCACGTATTGAATATTCGTAATTGTCACTTTTCCAACTGCAAAAACAATCAAATTCAGAATTATTTCCATGGAACCAGTGTTAGCTATATTATGGTATTTCTGAGTTTTGACTTGAGAATCCATGCTCTCATTGCCTCACTGCTTACCATGTAGAGCATATTTCTGGCTGGTGGATTCACAGAGGATCGGTTGTCGTTGTGTATCCTCACACAGTCGTCGATGAACTTCTTGTCGGTGATGCCAGGAAATGGGTTGTACTCTGAGGACTCGATATTAGGGACAGATGAGCCCAGGAAAATCACAACCCACAGCAATCCCTGCAGCAGTAGCTGCCCCATGCTTCAGGTACAGACGATTGAACCAGGACACAAACGTCTCACATCACATCTCCTTTCTTAGTAAAGCAGGTTGTTTCACACAGGAACTGAGACGTCTGCATATTTTACTGCTGGATGGCGAGGAGGAAGGAAGTCGGTGTGAAATGCTGTGTACTAGTGAGTCTGTACCATGTAACGTTAGTAGTGTAATAAACTGGCAAAAGATGGGTAACCTACTGTTAGGGTTGCGTCAATTCAATCTGGTATAAGGACAAGTATGACAATGAGTCACTAATTGTATGCTATGTACTTTTTATTAACTAAGTAATAAATGGGAAATGCAACTTCCGTATATACGGGTTCACTGTAACATCACGCAGGATGAAAACAGAGAAGACACTTGTTACTGACAAAGACATTATAATAAATACTCATGACAGAGATAGTTCCCACTTCCGAGCCGGCCTGTCAGAGTAGAGACTGGGCGTGGTTTAGACTCACCCAGCCTATCGTTGATGTTGGCGCCTTAAACCAGTCCTGGCCCCTTAACGCATGTGATGTCCCGACGCTGTTGCTGTGTAGATTACGCTCCTTCACCCCAAAGACTGAGGTCAGACAGCTCTGTAATATTGTCTGAGCTATTCGCACCTGTATACAATGGCCACTGTTCTCGCTCAAGGCTAACCACAGCTTCCCAGCACTCTTATCTGGCTAACTGTTACTTCCAGCACACACACACAGACACCCAGGCTCCCAGGCCAACAGTTTGTCAATATCCAATCACATTTAATACAGTTGCTAATTACGTTTGTTATAGTATTGGGTCATAGTGCATAACTCAGAACCTCACAGATGTTCTTCGTGTGTATAGTTTATCTGTTAATGTCTATTGTACACCACAGTCAGCAGTCCCCTGATTCACCCCCCTCCTGTGTCTCTCTAAGATTAGCACAGTCTCGGTCACGCAGTACAGCGCACACACATTTCACACTGCTTGTTCATATCTTATGCTCAGATACATTTGTTGCAATTTCAGGCTGTGGCCTCATGGTTAGACAGAGCACTGGTAAGAGTAGAGACTAATGGAAAATGCAGGTTCACATGAGTCAGTAATTCAAACTTTAATGCATAAGAAGCCCTACTAGCTTATAGTTAGTTAAGCATGTCAAAAAACCTTATAAAAACCCCACACTACTGGGCAGAAAATAGTTGAATAAACGTTGTTTCCACGTCATTTCTGTGTTTTGTTATGTGTTAATAACATTTAGACTACGTTAACCAGCAGGCTATGCGGGAGGCAGCTGGTTAAAGAATGCCTTGCATGGCTAAACATGGAGTTTTCTAGCTGAAGTATATGTTAATTAAAAGTAGTTAAACCTATGCCCCGGTTTGTCATTATATAAGGAACAAACATAACAATTTCAACCGGGGAAAAAATCCATGTGATGTCGTTGAATCAACGTGAAAAACTGATAGGATTTGCAAAAAGTCAACATAAGCGCACGTCATCTTTTTTTTCACCCAACTTTGAACCTAAATCCATTGGAATGGTGACATTTGTTGATTTCGAGTTGAATTGACAGTTGACAACTTAAACAAATGTAAATCAAAACTAGACGTTGAACTGACGTCTGTAGCCAGTGTGAAAGCTTTGGTGATGGTGGCATCCAACTCATAAAGGAGATTAGGGTAATTTCATGTCATTGTTGAAAAGTGAGAGACAGAGAGGAAGATACAGGGAGAGACTTATCTAGAGCGATAGCTAGAGAGAGTTTCGGTCTCTCTAGGATCCTGTAAGGCTAGGGAAAAGTGTGGTATTGTGCTTAGCTTAACTTCCTTTATTCATGTGTGAGAACGAGAGAATTCAGCAGTTCTGTTTGAATCTACTGGAGTGTGTGTGTGTGTAACGGATGTGAAATGGCTAGCTAGTGTGCGGTGGTGCGCGCTAATAGCCTTTCAATCGGTTACGTCACTTGCTCTGAGACCTTGAAGTAGTGGTTCCCCTTGCTCTGCAAGGGCCGCGGCTTTTGTGGAGCGATGGGTAACGATGCTTCGTTGTTGTTGACTGTTGTTGATGTGTGCAGAGGGTCCCTGGTTCGCGCCCGGGTCGGGGCGAGGGGACGGACGTAAAGTTAAACTGTTACATTGATGCTGTTGACCCGGATCACTGGTTGCTGCGGAAAAGGAGGAGGTCGAAAGGGGGGTGAATGTAACCGATGTGAAATGGCTAGCTAGTTAGCGGTGGTGCGCGCTAATAGCCTTTCAATTGGTTACGTCACTTGCTCTGCGGCCTTTGTGGAGCGATGGGTAACGATGCTTCGTGGCTGTCAGTTGTTGGTGTGCAGAGGGTCCCTGGTTCGCGCCCGGGGCGAGGGGACGCCATAAAGTTAAACTGTTACATGTGCGTGACTTCAGCAAGGCTGTGGTTTTCTGAACTTCTATTCAGTCAGTTCTGTGAACTTCTCATCACTCTTCAGGCAGACAGTAACTCTGGGTAGCTATTTCACAGTATCTTACATGTCTATCAATCAATGCAACAGATAAAGTATTTGTTTTTTAAATAATTTCTGGAGGATTGAGTTACTTCTGAGAAGCTATATATTACATGTATCGGGCCCTACTCATAACTTAGAATAACTAGATTTCTCCCAGAGGAACTTCATTGGTTGTCAGTGTTATGACGTTGCCCTCTTTGGGTACAGCGAGCACCATCCCCCTCTCTCTGTCTCCTACACTCAGGCTGCTGCGACCTCAGGTCATAAATTCCTGGAGGAGATGATCTCCTCATGGCCACAGTATAGAGAGAGAGTGAGTTTTCATAGAGAGAACAAAGGAATTTCTTCCACCTCACAGAACTTGAGTTCCGAACAACATTTATGTGCTGGAGAAGGTATAAAAGATCGGTGAAGAATCCAGCTATGAACTGGTCCGTTTGGTACAATTTTGTGAAACTCATGGGAGACAATACGGCCACATTACCATAACGCTGTTTATACAATAGCCTTAGATATGAGGCTTACATCTAATTGTTGTATAAGATGAATGAGTGAGGATGATACTGTTTGTGAAATTGTGTAATGTGATTTTGGACTGTTTAATGAAGGAAACTCCAACTCCCTTTGGAGTTTAACTAAATCAGAGGACCGCCCATGAGCAGTTATGGTCTGGCGTCCTGGGACAGGCCCTTTTCTGCTCTTCCGAATAAAACCCCCACCCGTGTTTTCTATCACCAGACCAGCTTACCTCGATAACGAGAGGGCCAAGGTTTGAGAGGAGACCGAGCTTACCTCAATTACGACATGACTAAAGGTTGCAGACCAGCTTACCACGAGAGGGCCAAGGTTTGAGTAGAGACCATAAACCTAAGGTTTGAGTAGATGGCTGAATCTTTTAACCATACCACATGGTTAAACTCTTAGACTATCGATACTGACTGAATAAGAACAAATATTTGATATTAATTACTAGTCTGCAGCTAGGAATTCGGTATCATTGAACGCGAAGACCGACAACCGCCGAAACATCTATCCTATAACGACATGAATGAATGTCACTCTGAACTATCCATTCTAACCACGACAGATAGGGCGGACAAACTCTCCAACAGAAACAAACTTTTCAACAGAGACCCCGACGACACACTGAGCGTAAATATATATATTGATTGCAATTGTTCCCGAATGAGTGAGCGTTCATGTGCAAAGGATTAGCATTTCAATTGTTATAATTACCACTCTGTCTAACAAGCCGCCATACCAGTTTAGCCCACTAGGGCACATCCCCCTATCATTTCTTTGTAAACATATCTATTTTGTTTGTGTTATGCATTTCTGTGAATTACTTAGTTAGTAAATAAATGATTTAAAGACAATTGATGTATGGAAGACTGTTCGTGCAGATAACCAACAATTTACGATGTTTGGAATGAGACTAACGTGAGGTAAATAATAATTCATTAATTCGAAGACTAATTGAACAGATATTAAAATATCTGAAAGTTATATTAGGAAAATTATAACTTTAATCTGAATATTTTCCTTGGTGCCCCAACTTCCTAGTTAATTACAGTTACATGATTAATCAGTTTAATCGCGTAATAATAATTACAGAGAGTTATTTGATAAATAAGTCTTCGGTTTTATTGATGCCAAAGACACAACATCAGGTACATTGAAATCACACAACAGTTCATAACATTTTAAGTTGACAAATTCTAGTTGAGCCACAGTGTACAGCAGCTTAATACAGTACATTCATAAATGACTAAGCTGACTTCTCTGACCAGCATCCCATTCACAGCCTTACTAGCCAAAATCTAAAACTGGCTTTACGTTAACCAAACCCTTAACCCTAACATTAACCTAACCCTAACATTAACTTCACCCTTAACCAAAACCTCTTTTTATTTTTGTTATGAAAAAAGAAAAACTAAATTATGTTCAATTAATAGGCGTTGGACAAATAGCAAATGCATTGTCAGCACACGTCCAAAATCATATAATCAATAATACACATGATAATCAATGATACAAGGTTTATTCATATTCTACATGTTAGTCATTTAGCAGACGCTCTTATCCAGAGCGGCATAGTAGTGAGTGCATATATTTTCCTACGTTTTGGTACTTGTCCCCAACATACAGACCTGCCAAGCAACAATAGACGCTATGCTAATAGATTTCACTATTACATGAAAAAACTAATTCGAAAATGAACCTTAAAAAAACCAATTCAGAAATTAAATATTGTCAGCCACGTCCCTTTTTCCCTGTTTCAGTAGCACAGGGAGGTTGGTGGTACCTACAGTGACAGGGAGAGCAGGTCTTCTTATTCATTACTATTCATTAATGGATACAGGCACAAAGCTTGGTTCTCATGAGACAGTATAGTCTGCTTTTTCTAAGACAATGTAGAAGCAGAGCCACTTTCTGTTTGGATTCCCTGGGGTTCAGCAGACCTCTGGTATGATGACACCTGCTGCAGGAACAAGTCCCAGTCTGGCCCAGCGACTGGCAACTCTGTCTGGAAGTGGTTCCAGAACCTGGACAAATAACCAAGACAGGTAAAATATTTAGGGTCCCAACCCACCAGTTGAGAATCGTTGCTCTAATGTACAGCAACGCATACAATAGACTTCATAACGGTACGAGAGCTTACTGGTAGTGGTAGACGCCTGGGTCTGGTAAGTTAGGAAAGGAGGGAAGGTGAGGAGACGAGGTCTTACCGGTGGTGGTAGACGTCTAATAAGGAAGGAAGGAAGCAAAGGAGGGAAGGTGAGGAGACGAGGACTTACCGGTGGTGGTAGACGTCTGGCTCTCTGCTCAGACGGTTCTGGAAGCCGATATACAGGTCGTCCCAAAGAAGGCCATTCTTCACCACGTGCCTCATGACTCCGATCCTGGTCTTGATCTTTACAGAAGAGAAAGTAGTACACCGTCTATCTCTCAGTCCAATCAAGTTACATGAAATGGAAAACAAACGAATGATCCACTTGCAGATAAAAGCATGTTGGCATTTAAGCAGGGCAGGACTACAGCATTTTGGGCCCCGGGGCACCTACCACCAGATAAACAGCTAACTTCTTGCATTTCAACACATTTTGCCATGGGGCAGAGAGAAAAATGTGCTGTTTTATAGTTCAATTTATGCTATTCTACACATTTTTCACATATGACAGAACATTTTGCCATGTTAAATCGAATTTATTGCTATTCTACACATTTTCTGTTTTATAGCTCATCTCATGCTATTCTACACATTTTGCCCTGTGTGCCCGTTCAGTAATCCGGTCTTACACTTAAGGCAGTAGTGAGAACTGAGCCAGTAACAATTATCTTCAACTGAAACAGCTTGGCATCAGATTTGCATCTGCCAACCACAACACATTGTGTTGAAGTTCTGCAGTAGCCTGCCATCTCGGTGTGTCTGTGCCTCGTACAGCGTTCACCTCTTATGAGAATGACACGAGTCCAGGGAAATGTTATTCTTATAGCAGATTTGTATCATGGTATGTTTCTGCCCCATAATGTTTGACCCCTAGAAACAGTTGTATTTTGTATTGATCCTTCTCATAAGTGGATTGCAGTGTACAGTGCCTTCAGAAAGTATTCACACCCCTTGACTTTTTCCACATTTTGTTGTGTTACAGCCTGAATTACAAATTGATTACATTTCGTTTTTGTGTTACTGATCTACATACAATACCCCATAATGTCAAAGTGGAATTATGTTTTTAGAAATGTTTACAAATTAATTAAAAATAATTAATCAATACGTATTCAACCCCTTTGTTATTGCAAGCCTAAATAAGTTCAGGAGTAAAAATGTGCTTAACAAGTCACAAGTTGCATTGACTCACTGTGTGCAATAATATTATTTAACATTATTATTTTAAATGACGACCCCGTCTCTGTACCCCACACATATAATTAGCTGTAAGTTGCCTCAGTCGAGCAGTGAATTTCAAGCACAGTCAACCACAAAGACCAGGGGACTGGCACCTATTGGTAGATGGGGGGGAAAAGTAGACATTGAATATCTCTTTGAGCATAATGAAGTTATTAATTACACTTTGGATGCTGTATAAATACACAGTCGTTACAAAGATAGAAGCGCCCTTCTTAAATCAGTTGCTGGAGAGGAAGGAAACCCGCTCAGGGATTTCACCATGAGGCTAATTGTGATTTTAAAAGTTGAATGGCTGTTATGGGAGAAAACTGCGGATGGATAAACAACATTGTAGTTACTCCATATTAAATGACAGAGGAAGAAAAAATTCAACAAGGTACTAAAGTAATACTGCAAGAAATGTGTCAAAGAAATGTACTTTTTGTCCTGAATGCAAAGTGTAATATTTGGAGAAAACTCAACATCACTGAGTACCACTCTTCATATTTTCAAGCATGGTAGTGGCTGCATCATGTTATGGGTATGCTTGTCTTCGTCAAGGACTAGGGAGGATAAAAATAAATGGAATATAGCTAAGCACTGGCTAAATCCTAGAAGAAAACCTGGTTCAGTCTGCTTTCCAACAGACACAGGGAGACAAATTCTCCTTTCAGCAGGACAACCTAAAACAAGATGCCAAATATACACTGGAGTTGCTTACCAAGACGACATTGAATGTTCCTGATTGGCCTGGTTAAAGTTTAAACTTAAATCAGCTTGAAAATCTATGGCATGGCTGTCTAGCAATGATCAACAACCAATTTGACAGAGCTTGACGAATTAAAAAATAATGGGCAAATATTGTGCAAAGCTCTGAGACTAACACGAAACCCAAACCGGCTGCGCGCGTGCGCCAAAGTGCACCATCGAGCATACATGTATTTTGTCCCCCCACACCAAATGCGATCACGACACGCAGGTTAATATATCAAAACAAACTCTGAACCAATTATATTAATTTGGGGACAGGTCAAAAAGCATTAAACATTTATGGCAATTTAGCTAGCTTGCACTTGCTAGCTAATTTGTCCTATTTAGCTAGCTTGCTGTTGCTAGCTAATTTGTCCTGGGATATAAACATTGAGATGTTATTTTATCTGAAATGCTCAAGGTCCTCTACTCCACCAATTAATCCACACATAAAACGGTCAACTGAATCGTTTCTAGTCATCTCTCATCCTTCCAGGCTTTTTCTCCTCTTGACTTTATATTGCGATTGGCAACTTTCATAAATTAGGTGCATTACCGCCACTGACCTCGTTCGTCTTCAGTCACCCACGTGGGTATAACCAATGAGGAGATGGCACGTGGGTACCTGCTTCTATAAACCAATGAGGAGATGGGAGAGGCAGGACTTGCAGCGCGATATGCGTCAGAAATAGAACTGACTTCTATTTTAGCCCTTGGCAACTGTAACGACGTTCCTCCTCCTCTTCATACGAAGAGGAGGAGTAGTGATTCGACCAAGGTGCAGCGCGTTGAAATGCCATAATGAATTTTATTAAACAAGAACAAAAACGAACTATACTTGAAATGATTACAAAATAACAAAACGAATGTAGACAGACTAGAACGATGAACTGACATAAAACACGCAGAACGAACGAACAAGTACTTACTACAAACAAAATGACGAACGAACGAAACAGTCCTGTATGGTGCAAACAAACACAGACACAGGAGACAACCACCCACAAACAAACAGTGTGAACAGCTAACCTATATATGGTTCTCAATCAGAAGACAACGTCAAACACCTGTCTCTGATTGAGAACCATATAAGGCTGATTACAATAGACCTAAACATAGAAACACAAAACATAGAAATGCCCACCCAAACTCACGTCCTGACCAACAAAACATACAAAACTAACAGAAAACAGGTCAGGAACGTGACATAACCCCCCCCTCAAGGTGCGAACTCCGGGCGCACCAGCACAAAGTCTAGGGGAGGGTCTGGGTGGGCATCTGACCACGGTGGTGGCTCAGGCTCTGGACGAAGTCCCCACCCCACCATAATCAATCCCAGCTTACTTCTCCCCTTTAGAATGACCACCCCATTATTCCACCCACCTAATATAAGGGGCAACACCAAGATAAGGGACAGCTCCGGGACAAGGTAGCTCAGGACAGCGAGGTAGGTCGGAATAGAGAGATAGCTCAGGATAGAGAGATAGCTCAGGATAGAGGGGCAACTCCGGACTGAAGGGCAGCTCCGGACAGAGAGACAGCTCTGGACTGAGGGGCAGTTCTGGATTACTAGCCGCTTCGGGCTGAGGGGCAGCTCATGGCAGGCTGACGGCTCTGGACGCTCATGGCAGGCTGACGGCTCTGGACGCTCATGGCAGGCTGACGGCTCTGGACGCTCATGGCAGGCTGACGACTCTGGACGCTCATGGCAGGCTGACGGCTCTGGACGCTCATGGCAGGCTGACGGCTCTGGACGCTCATGGCAGGCTGACGGCTCTGGACGCTCATGGCAGGCTGACGGCTCTAGACGCTCATGGCTCGCTGACGGCTCTAGACGCTCATGGCTCGCTGACGGCTCTGGCTGCTCATGGCTCACTGGCGGCTCTTGCAGATCCCGTCTGGCTGGCGGCTCTGGCAGATCCCGTCTGGCTGGCGGCTCTGGCAGATCCCGTCTGGTTGGCGGCTCTGGCAGATCCCGTCTGGTTGGCGGCTCTGGCAGATCCCGTCTGGTTGGCGGCTCTGGCAGATCCCGTCTGGTTGGCGGCTCTGGCAGATCCCGTCTGGTTGGCGGCTCTGGCAGATCCCGTCTGGTTGGCGGCTCTGGCAGATCCTGTCTGACGAATGGCTCTAGCGGCTCCTGACTGACTATCGGCTCTGACGGCTCGGGACAGACGGGCGGCTCTAATGGCTCGGGACAGACGGATGGCTCAGATGGCGCTGGGGAGACGGATGGCTCAGATGGCGCTGGGGAGACGGATGGCTCAGATGGCGCTGGGGAGACGGATGGCTCAGATGGCGCTGGGGAGACGGATGGCTCAGATGGCGCTGGGGAGACGGATGGCTCAGATGGCGCTGGGGAGACGGATGGCTCAGATGGCGCTGGGGAGACGGATGGCTCAGATGGCGCTGGGGAGACGGATGGCTCAGATGGCGCTGGGGAGACGGATGGCTCAGATGGCGCTGGGGAGACGGATGGCTCAGATGGCGCTGGGGAGACGGATGGCTCAGATGGCGCTGCGGAGACGGATGGCTCAGATGGCGCTGCGGAGACGGATGGCTCTGGCTGATCCTGTCTGGCGGAAGGCTTTGGCTGCTCCTGTCTGGCGGAAGGCTCTAGCGGCTCCTGTCTGGCGGAAGGCTCTAGCGGCTCCTGTCTGGCGGAAGGCTCTGTAGGCTCATGGCAGACGGGCGGCTTTGCAGGCTCATGGCAGACGGGCGGCTTTGAAGGCTCAATACAGACGGGCAGTTCATGCGGCGCTTGGCAGACGGACAGTTCAGGCGCCGTTGGGCAGACGGCAGACTCTGGCCGGCTGAGACGCACTGTAGGCCTGGTACGTGGTGCCGGAATTGGAGGCACCGGACTGGAGACACGCAC